>NC_086352.1:11193250-11535333 GCF_036324505.1 Eleginops maclovinus | reverse complement strand
AACTACTAGGAGAAAACAATGAGTTATAAAACCTTTATGTTGTTAACTACATTCAATCCATAATTAGATTTAGTCCCAAATTCCAGTTTTTAAAATATCTGTTCTAACTCCCATTTGCCAAACCTTAATCAAAACCACAGCGTCACGATGTATTGCATAATAGACACAAAACTGAAGGTTTTTTGGGCCATTTTGTCTTGTGTGATAGTCATAGAGGTTACAACAGGAAATAATAGGAAAGAGCTCCACCTAAGTGAAGGTATTTTGTATATATTATGGTATATATTTTGTATACATCACCAGAGTTTCCAGCCAGTGTTGGCAGTGATGAACTTGGGTCATTTGATCTATTGACAACAAGGTGGCGGTCCAAAGGGAAGTTACTCTCAAAAGAAAAAGAGAACGGTTGCATGAACACGCTTGAAAAAATATTCTGTCACAGAGAGCAATCAGGATCAATGAAAAGAAGGTTTACATAGAAACCGGTTCATTGTTTGGGCCCCCATGTATCACTGCCATCACTTATTAAAAAAATATGAATCACTCATTCAGAGATTGGTTACCTACTTCTTCCACTCTGCAACCAGCCGACATGGGCCCAACCGTGGCTCAACAGTCAGGTATGCAGTGAGAACGCAGACTGGTGACGTTGACAGATGGCTAGGTGTCGACAGTGAGTGGCAGGTAGACTACCCGTTTCACAGTTCACTTGCAGATTCATTAAGCATTTTGGACAGGCGCCTTTGGAAAGGAGTTGCTGTGGTGTAACCTGATCCTTGGCCTCAGGGAAACTGTAATGTTTTTACATGAATTGCCCCAAACTACGGATGAGCACTGTCACAGGCCAGAGGAGAGAGGGAAGAGAAAAAGGAAAGGGGGGTGGAAAGATCTGTGTGGGACAACCTGGACATCCCTTATCTCTCTTTTCTTCTCTAAAGACAAATGACTCACAATTCACTTTCAATTCAAACCAGGTTCTCAACTTTTTCTTACCTCTCCACTTCGTCCCCGTGTTGTGACAGGCATCTAAATTGATTAAGCTGTGCCCCAGGATTTGACACTACAGCGTGTTGCCTTCTATTTGTTGATTACTATTGATTTTCTTTGATACTTAATTTAAAAATCAATAGCCAGAGCAGAAGAAAAATAGGCACAGTTTACACATACTTTAACATACTATTGTGCAACGGAGAAGGCCGCAGTTTTGGCAGTAGCCGTGGCGGCAGCAGCCAATTACGAGGAAAGCTCTTAACAGGTGAAAGGGAGAGGCCCCAGATCGATTCTAAGCCTTCTTCTCCAATCACAGAAAGTGGCCATAAATTAAAGCGCATCTGTTTTGTTTTGAAGACAGCCATGAAGCATGGCTGCAACTTTTTTTTTTTTTCTTTACTATTTATACAGCCCCCACTTTTGAAATAACTGCTCCATTCTCCATCATCACATGACAGACAGAAAGGACAAGTGTCAAATAACAGGCAAACAGCGGTCCTGCAGCGTGATATATCAGTGAAATTTGACCTGTCTCACTACATTTGAATTTACAATGGGAGTGTGAAGTAATTTACAGTAAGTTATGGTATTCTTCCCCTCAGATCAGCCACTCTAGCTGTATTGCTCCAAAGTCATTATGTATGAGGCTTTTGTGTTTTTTCTATAAAATGAAAGTGGCAAGTTGTCCAGTTGCATTTTAGTATTCACTGAAAAGCACTGACATGTTTCAGGATTGTTCTTTTTATTAGTATTAACAGCAATACTTGTTTCAATTTTATTAAACAACATAGAGGGGCAATAAAGATGAAAGGGAGTGACGGATTGCAAGCAACACAACTGAAATGCATTCAATGGTTGGACGCAGTTAAGGTTCACTTGACTTCTGCCTTCTGCAGTGACACAAAAACCTGACCTATGCTGAGAGACGGAAGTCAATTCACTTTAGTCCTTGTGATAAAATATGACTGCTAGATCATATCAGACATACTGGATCCAACAGAAAGAAAAAAATGCCATCACAATGATTTGAAAAGTGCATTTTTCTTTTTGCAAAACAGAGGAAAAGAAAAAAGGTCATGAAGGTAATATGCAAATGATATGGTGTATTCAGTTCAAAGAAACAAAAATGTCAGAAAAAGTTTCGTATTTTAATGTAATTGATACTTTGCTTATTTTTTTGTAGAAGTAAACTTTTTAGACCGGAGCATGTTGCAAAGGATTAATGTTACAGAAGAATCATTATTTAAGAACAATTTATGGTAAAGACCTGTTTTAATTGTGTGAGTATTCCCACAGCAGCAGTATTAAGTACTTTAAAATGAGCGTAGCATCTAATCACGATGCAGTCACAGAACTTGAGATGCAGAGTTAGAAAATGCAGGTTTTCTAGGCAAGGGCACTTAAATCATGGAGATAAACTATGGGTCAAAAAGGCCAAAGTTTAATCACTTAAACAAATGGTTTCATTTTTTCTACTACTTATGTAGTATCATGGTTACTGAACCAAACCATTATTGGTTATTAAAATACCTCAAGTTCACCAATAAACCATGATGGCCAAACTACTTGAAAAAAAAAACCACTTAGTTAAATGACTCTTTCAAAGGAAGGTGCCTATTTTTTATTCCAAAGACTCTGCAGTTGCATGTCACATATTATAATCAAAGGTAAAGACTAGCAAATGTATAAGTCATTGTGATTTAGCAGCCAGATTATGTTTTCGAGGTTTTTATTGACCATCAACAACAAGCTGTATTATGTCCTGTGACTGCACACATCCAACAGTTCAGAGAAGTCCAGTCCTCCCAGTGAACGCAGCATTCACACTCCATACCAACAGGATCCGGGCTGTATGTCAAAGTGGGCCAGTGGTTTAAGTTTGAAAGCAAACTAGCTACTGTAAGCATGCACAAAGGACTCCATTTCTTTGTTTTTCTCTCGGCCTATTTCATTGAATATCTGTCATTTGTTCCCAGTTGCACTAACCTTTCTCTCCCTCTTTCTCACCTATTCTCTCCCCCTTAACACACCCCTTGTGTCACCCCTTGCCCAAACTCAAGCATGCAGAACAGAGCAGGCCGGTCTTCTCCAGCAGACCAGAACGCTCTGTTCTCAGAGTTCTCACCTTTCACCCGGGCTGAACGGGAGGCGGCATCACCCGGGCCCCCCCGAGCCCCGCGGAGACCAGAACTCAACACCAACCTGCCGAGAGGACCTGTATGGAGGGTCGGAGGCTCGATGAAAGACATGAGCTTGTAGGAAGAGCGCAGGTAGAACAAACAAGTGGCTGACATCGTAGAAGAGAGCCAAAGAGGACACCTCACATTAGGTGTGACAATGTCAAGTATTCAGGCGGCAGGTGTGTGTTATTCACTGATTTGTATACGTAATGCAAAGTGTTTGTAGTGTGTGTGTGTGTGTGTGTGTGTGTGTGTGTGTGTGTGCAACATCCAGATGGTGGAAGTGTTGCAATAATGTATGTAGGTGTTAGTTTTGTGTGTGTATGTGGTGTGTGTATTGTATAGCACACATAATCATTTTTAGTGTAGGTGTGTCTTATTTACTGGTTTTTATATGTAATACATAGTGTGTGTGTGTGTGTGTGTGTGTGTGTGTGTGTGTGTGTGTGTGTGTGTGTGTGTGTGTGTGTGTGTGTGTGTGTGTGTGTGTGTGTGTGTAATGGCTAGCACACAAGTCTTGAGATTTTCAAAATAAAAACTTTGTTTAATTTGTTAATTCTGATTTGACATAAAAAGGAAGTCATTTAATTTGTTCTATTTTTTCTAATGTTATTTTTTTCATTTTTTAGATTTGGGCTAATTTATATATTAGCCCACGTTTTAACATGTTTTTCTAAATAATTAGATGTTGAATATGACATTAGTCTAGTCACCAGAAAGGAGTGGAACAAATATCCCCTGTGTTTTTGTAGCTCATCACAGTAACTTCCAACACGTCTTGTAAACTTTATAATGTTATTAGATTGCCATAATAAGTTTGTAAAACGTGTTTGTGCTACTGGTGTGAGCACATGTGTGCCAGTGGTAGCGACCTTGTCCTGCCCCCTCCAGCAGGAGTGACAGATGCTCAGTAATCTGTATGAAAGGCGATCCACCACTTAATGGAATTGTTTCTGTTACACCTTAAAGAAGAGGCAGCCAGCAGACCAGAGCTGAGCAGTCATCCTCCATAACTGCTGTCCTGGGACCTCAGGTGGACACAGCGGGCGGAGAAACACCACACGTGTGTCGGAGGGCTTCACACCTCTGACTCATAAAACAGTGCGGAGCTCCCCTCCCTGCAGAGTGCATTGTCTTAAAACAGATGGCTGACATATTGACCAGGAGCAGAGAAATGATATGGCTGAAAGGTGTGAAAACACTTGAACATATGGAAGCCTGATTGCCACAGATAATGGATATGTTTTTGAGGTGCTGTCCGACAGGTGTTTATTAAGGCTAAACCCTTAAGTGTACTTAGCAGTTAAGTGTACTCAAGAGTTTCCAAAAATATGTTCTATTTGTCATGGAAAGTATGGCAAACATTTAAGTCCTTGCCAAACCAGTGTCTTCAAAGATCATTGAGCAACTATCAGATTAACAGTATGTGCAAATCTGGAATTTGTCTTTTTTCACAACTTCATCAAAACAATTTGGGGGAATTCCCTCATGTCTTTTCTTGCATATACTCCAATGAGAGGATTGATACAACTCATGTCAGTGTGATAATAACAGAGGAAAGCCAGCAACTAATGTGCTGAAACAAACAAGATGTATAAAGGCGTTAATGTGATAAGCTAAGCTAAGTCCAGAAATCAAGCTTCATATTTACCGTACAGGTGTGACAGTAACATTCAACTTGTGCCAAGCAATAAAAAAAAAGCTTATCTCTAAAAATGTTAAGCTTTAAGTGTTGGCCTCAAAAAAAAGCCTGGGTCAGAAGGAAATACTAAAGAGACACACTATAAAAAAAGACTGGAAGAAGCAAAGTAACAGAAGAGAAAGATGAAAAAAGGACGGCAGCATCTCTATCTCTCCCTGTTCGGAGTAACATGAGAAGGAGTTTCCTTTCTTCCTAACTCCTATGGCAGCAGTAAAACTGTCCATGTCATAACGCCCAGCGTGTCAAAATGATATGTTTGACCATCGCCTGCCTATTATCCAGGACAATAGTCAGCCTGGATCGATTTCCTCCCAGTGTGAAATGACACATTCCGCTTTTTCTTTTTTTTTGTCGAGTGCCCACTCGGCTCACCGCTCCTCTTCAAAAGGCCGCGACTATGTGTCACCTGTGTAGAATGTAAAGACACGTTAGATAGATAGAGTTTCACTGCAGACCTCTCTTCATGCTTATGATTGCTTTGTTTGGCGGACAGATTTCAGTGTCCATAGGGGATGGGAAGGTGGGACCTCTGTTAAATAAATGAGCCGTTGCTTTGTCAACACAGGATTTGGGTTATCTCAAGCAGCAGCTGAATGACTGATGGAGTGAGATGATTATCAGTGACACTGCAGCACGGTGATCCAGTCACAGAGGTACTGTACCTAAGAATTGATAAATAGATTACAACAGATTAGGGCTGTCACTTTTCATTTCGTTACAAACAATTAAAACAAATGTACGATTATCTCTTGTACCACTGTTGCAATCATTAGTCAATTAATTGAACCTATTGATAGAATAAAAGATAATGAAATTGTTATTCATTCAAGGTTAACCATTTGAAGCTTTTCTTTTCCCATACATTTTGGAAACGTAATGTCCTCAAAGTTCAAGGCTTTAGATCATTAAAGCAGGGCATTAAGATATATTATTTTTGACCTTAATTGCTGGTTTGTATTGGCATTGTATCAATAAAATAAGGAAATAAATTATCCTATGCTTAGCTATCAATGCAGCCTAATAGTAAAATACGATGCAAAATTGATGTTTTTCTGTTATTCGTGGGACCTTTGTTGCCTCACTGAATCACAAGCTAACAGGTGACTTGCCAAGTGTATCCCAAACGCACAGGAAGTCCGCCTGACGTTGAAGCTAATTTTTGTAGCGACCAAACCTTTTGTTTCTGTCAGTGACACCATTAAACCCAATAAGACTTTTTCCAATTGACTTACAGTGGGAAAGAGAGGTCTGTAAATCAGCGGATATGTTTTCAGCTAAATCCCAGTATGATCACTTGAATAGCCCCTTATTTAATTAAAATAGTGCCTAAAAGTTTTAATGTTTTTAATATATTTCCATACACTTGACTATGAGCCAAGAACAGCTCTGATGCTGTGGATTGGATAAGACTTGATGCTGTATTCTGTTCGCTTTATACATATCCACCACGGTCCGTCCCCTAAAATATTTCCAAACATCACCTGGCTATTGTTTAACGTCTATATGTTTCGTTTAACACAGCTTTGCCTAATTTGCACAGTGCAACAAAAGATCCATGAGACAGCATGTTCTTGATCATCCCCACTACAGTTCAAAATACAACCTCTTGCGCTTATACACGGCACATTTTTATGACTTTATTTGATCAATCCTGTATAGGCCTAGATATGACAGGAAATTATTAGGGAGAGAAATGGGGGATGACATAAAACAAAGCTCCCTGGCTAGACGCAAAGCAGGGACATTGAAGTTCGTGGCCGGCGCCATAAACCCCATCACCTCAATGTGAATTTTAAATGTAATTATAAATGGTATATGTGGTTCTCCCTCCACAGAGAAATAGCAGTTTGAATTTTGGGATCATCCTTAATCCTTTTAAGTAATCTCAACAGTAATAATATCTGAATACAGTGGCAGAACACACTTAGCTGAACACTCCTGAGCAATTCATATATTTGAAATCATATTACAGCATTGTCTTTGCTGTGACAGACAGAGAGACAGATGCACAGTTGAATGAGTGAAAGACCTGCGGGTCACAACGGAGAGGCGTGGGGCCACAGATCAGGGGTCCCGTTCTTCTCCAGCCTTTTCAATTAAGCTCCAGCATACTGGTAACAATTTATGAACATGACCTTCCAACTCTCCAGCTCACGCTCTCAGCCCTGGGAGGCAACCTCTCCCACCCACCCCCCAAACTACATCAAACCAAACCCCAGTACCCCCCTGACCCTTTGACCCACAAAGCATAGCCCATCTTGACAAGACAAAAGTAATGTTGCACATGCAAAAGCATATGTGTTATACAGATGCAATTGCGCACACGAGATCGGGTCCCCTGTGCTCACATTGAGGGGTCAGTGGTAATTCTTCAGCACGGGCTCAAAAGGTGAGTAATAAAAAAATCCAATACAGTAAATGCACGGGGTCACCAGCATATCAATATATAATACAGAAAGGGGGACAGGTGACAAGCCATAAGCCGGTGGAAAGCGATTGAATTCTCTGTTTCTCGCTATCTAGTTATCTGTGGGTGCATCAATCTGCAGCTGTTGATAATTGAATTAAGAAGGAGACGTGATTAACAAGTTCTTCAAAAAAGCTGGAATTGCCTGCAATGTGACGCCTGGAGACCTTGATGGGCTTCTTTGGAGGCGAAAACTATTTGTGACATCTCCACAGTTCAGCCAGCTGTCTTCATTTTAATTAAAAATCTTTCACGGGCGTAAGAGTTATGGAAGGTACAGCGAGGGCTTCTGGCAGCAGCCTGAGTGAAATACCACATAACAAATTGTGTGTGCGAACGGAGTAAGCAACAGCTACATCAATCGGATGTGACGGAGGATGCGATTGCCCAAAAAGGGGGCAAACCAGAGGCAGCCAATGCACAGTAATGCCGGGCGACTTTATTGAAAACTATGAAACTTTATATGATATTATGGCGCCTGCTGTAATTAACCTGAGCTCACCGCATTACCAATAACTTTATCGCAGAGCTGTTTGACTTTGGGGGGACTATTATAGATGTGTATTTCATATCTTGACTTTTAATCAACCTGAAACATGAAGTCAAACGTTTATTAGAAACATTGCATCAAATAAAGATGGAACTTTGGTGCTTCCACTTAAACTGCTTTATTATTCTACATACATATAACAGATTGAATAACTTTGATAGCTTTTTAGTTGAAAGCATTTCGTTATCAATTGTTTTTATCCTGTAGTTTGAGGCTTCTCGATATTGGTTTGTAAGATATGTAGGTTGGAATTGATTGATGTCATTCAATCTGGAAACTTATTTTATCCTTAGTTACATATTCCTGTAGTGAACATTTAAGTTAATTGTACAATGCAATTTATGTGATCAAATTCTCCTTTCTTGGTCGGCTTCCCTGGCAAACTATTGGAAAAGCCTTTACTGTAATGCAGTGTTAGCTCTGACACTATAGTAAGGAGTCAAATGCAACTTAACGAAATAAAATGCATTTTATTTTGCAAATATCATGCAAAACCTCAACGTCTCTAGTGCCATGGTTTAGGAAATGTTCTTCTTTTTATCCACTGCAAAACATTTAAAGCTTTACATTTAAAAAATAATACAATTCCTCTTTTTGGGATAGTGTCTGAGTGTCCGATGCAGACACCAGCACAAGATAAACGAGCTCTGGTTATGAGCGTAATCATATGAATAACATTAAAAGCAAGCACAGGGAGCGTCAGACACATGAGGTTGATCATTACGAAATTAATTGTCAAATTAGTTCTGATCTCATTGCTTTTTATGTCATGTCTCTGCGCGCCAATGAATATAAAAAAGATGACGCGCTACATTTACAATATACGGGCGGTGGCGGTAATTCGAGACACCTGCGTTTAATGACTATGTATGTATTTGCAAATCATTTTAAATACCTATGAATGAGACATAACTGACTGACCTCGAGATAAGTCTGCTAACAATCACACTTTATCTTGCCTCAGATAACATCACCGCCTTAAGTATTGCAGAGGGAAGCATATCTCAAAATATGTGTGTTCTGCATAGAAGTACAGGAAAGTGATTCATTTTATAGGACGTTATTACCAGCTTTTTATTATGCAAAACAAATGTTACCCTCCTTAAGTGAACTGTTGCAGTTTGTCATCTTTATTCAAGTTCACTCTCCCAAGACCTCCCTCACACTCCCTGCTGCTCCTTAATAGACCGAGGTCTCTCAGTGACACCATAACTCACTCACACGTCTCCGCGGAGGCTATTGTTCTCTTCCCTTTATCACCAATACTCTCCGCCTCCTCCTGCGGCGAAGAGGAGTCAAACAATATGTCATGCACGTGTTCAAGTTTTTAATTACAAGTCTGTCTTTACTTTGACTCTCTGTCATCTCGTGCTTTCAATACGTACGCACTTTCTCATTACTGCCTTCACACAAACATCAGACATCAGAGGGATGCACCAGGGATCAAACGCAGGCCTGGGTCATTATAGAGTCCGGTGCGGTGCATGTCATTTATGTGACCCTGGCAGGGCAGTGGAAGGGAAGTAATGAATTAGAGTGGAGCTCGGGAGGCATTAGAGATTAGGAAGAAGAGAGGGCTTCACTGAGGAACGACTGCAGGGTCAGAGGTTAGGCATATACCACCAACAGTTGTCAGACAACCTCAGCATATTTATTAAGCAGAGATCTGCTTATAGTTGAATGGAAAGAGGGAGGATGGACTGGTTTGAAGTGCAAAGTCAAAAGGTTATTCGGTTGCAAATTTAGGTGTTCCTCAAAAGAAAAAAGCAGTTCTTCTAAGATGACAATATGTTGCCAATCATCGGAATAAGCTTTGAGTTGCTGGACAGCAAAAAGAAAATCTTTATCATAATCAATCTCCTCAAAAACTGTTTCATACCGGACTGAAATGTACACGATTGGCACATTTTAAGGGAACACACTGAGGAAAAAGTGACTTATGAATACAACTGAATACTGTAATAAAAGGTTATTACACGTCACAAAGATGAAAATAAAATAAATCTCTCGTCCTGGATATTAAAGATTGTACTTCAGTGAATAAATAAAGTTACAATTTGTATTTTCTTGATCGATATTTTGCACTAGGATAAAGGCAAATAAATCTGTAGTGCAGCTACACAAGTGACAGTCATTCTTTCCTAAGTGTATCCAGCTATAACTCCTCCTCTAAAACTAAATAAATGCAAGATTCATTGCTCTGTGGATCTGATCCTCCCCCTTCTGAATGTAAATAAGCACTCTCAGGATCCTGAAGAGGTTTAAATTGTGCAATACTCTGTGAGAAAGACTTTGTTCTCCCTGCCTGCCCCCATAGGTGCGATAAGTAAAGCATCCCAGTAAATCTGTGGTCATCAAAGAAGTTGTGAGTCAAACAGAGGCCATCAATAACAACGTTTTTCCACCCATGTCCAGCTTCTTGCGCCAAGTTGTTCTGACACATTGTCTTGTTATTTTTAAAGTGAAACATTGCACAGAGAACAGCCATCTGACAAAGTCGTAAATGAACAAACGGCCCCAGACGTGGGAATCTGAGAAACCTTCAGAGGTCGGCCAGACTTTGGACATGATGTCATTTCCTGCTGCAATGACGATAAATGATGACTTGTGTTTACTGTTGAATTTAAACATTAGGTCCGTTTCTGAAAGGTAATTAGTGTATTTTATTAAAGTCAGGTCATATGACTGTGGAACACATACTGTATGGTAAACTTGGACGGGATTTTGCCAAGACTGTGAAATTGAAACAAATCAAACAAATCACACAAATCCTCACACACACAACATGCACATAAAGAGTACTTATAGGAAGCAGTTTATGTATAAATGCACTGATGAGTTTGTCTAACCCTAACAACAGGTTTTCGTGACGGTAATTGGCAATACCACATTTCTTTATTTACCCAAATAAGTTGTTTTTTATTCATTTTCAGAACAAACGTGAATGAGGCTGATGCTGGCTCTTCCTGACATTTAATATTTACCCTCCCTGACAAATAACATATGACTAACAAAACAAATATGAAGATTTTCCTGTGCGCTCCAAGGCTCTAAGGACAGAGGGTGTCATATGCTGAAAAGGTCATCTGTAAAGTCCCCTCAGACAACGCGCCTTTTGTGATAACGGGCTAAATGAATACAATTGGAATTATTGATTGATAAACAGAGGCAGAAAAACATCATGCTCGATTGACCAATCTGATTACAATGCTAACGTGTGTCAGAGCCAAATTGGGCTTTGTGACAAAAATCCAAATAATGACAAGTTTATATTTCTTGTTTGTATAAATTACAAAATGTTTGACATTCCCAAAGATTGATTTCAATATCGCTTTGTCAACAATTTGTGGCCTGTATCGTAGCAGGTGAAGCATGAATGGTGTGACTTTTTTTCCAAAGCCCGGCTTTGCAGCCACGGCTAACGTCAATTAAACAGAGTGGCTTAGTGACTGTGACCTAAAGATGATCGCTGGTGTCAGCTGCTGGCCAAGGTCATGCCACAGTGTTAACAAGATTTGATCCTCGGAGCTCTCCGCTGCACTTTCCTCGTGTCTCGCTGTTTATCCTTTCTATGTGTCCCGTCTCTCGTAACCATATTTCACTGTCAGGTTTTTGTTGCTCTTGGTTTTTACTATACACTCTCTCTCTCTCTCCCCTCCTTGCCCTTTACGTCTCTCTTTGTCTCCCCCTCTCGCTGCTCCGTCCACGGAAACGTTTTAATCAACAAGATGCCGGTTGACATTCATTGTCTCACCCGATCCATTCTGTTCCATCGCAGATAAATGTTCAGCATGTTTTGATTTGTGGCTTGCTGTCCCTCCTCTATAGGCATAAACATTAAAGTTAATTTATCACCGGGGCCACTTCATGTTCAATGAATGTAGTTAAATACTAATTTAAATATGTTCTCCGCTATAACAACAGAACAGGGACCAACCCCAATGTCAGTACGTGTGCCAGAAGAACATAGAAATATAACATCCCGCACTTGATGGCACATCAAGGACAGGAGGCAAAATGCTTGAGTTGAGAAATCTTTTTTTTTTAAATGATAGCAAAATTCAGCACACCAACGTTTGGTTATCTTTACAAGCATTTTTTATAAACTACTTGGTTTAAACTAAATGAAAGTTATTTTTCCGTATCCTATTGCCCCTTCCACAGCAGACATTTTCCCTCCTACCAGGTTCTTCCCTGTTATAATATCACATTATTAAACAAGTTATATAGTTTGTGCATGTCCTCTGGAACAACATCGAGGGTTGTGTTATCTGATGTGCAATTTTGGGCAATTCAATCGGTTTAACATTATTATTTACCTCCTTTAAAATAGTTTGTAGTGCTTCAGGCTCAATAATGGCTCATATGCTTATTTTTGCTCAGATATTAGTTTGCTCGACATCAGGCTGTTCAGACAATCACAAAAGACACCTGCACTCACTAAAATACAGTGGGGAGTAAACCTATTGATTTGCATCAGTCATACCAACAACCATACATCCACCTCGGGTAAGAGATGCTTGGATCATCACTCAGGCTCTATGAAAATGATTACTCGGCTCGATAAGGACATTTATATTACAGAAATCAAACATTTCCTTATAAAGCTACGTTCTGACAGACAGGCATACATGTGGAGCCCACAAACACAAAGAAATGCACATAATCACACACACGGTTGCAAAATGGGACATGGTCACTTTGCAATAGGTGCACAAACCAGTAAACAAGCAAACGGAGACATATGATGTCTATAAACCCCTACACACACACACACACACACACACACACACACACACACACACACACACACACACACACACACACACACACACACACACACACACACACACACACACACACACACACACACACACACACACACACACACACACACACACACACACACACACACACACACACACACACACACACACACACACACACACACACACACACACACACACACACACACACACACACACACACACACACACACACACACACACACACACACACACACACACACACACACACACACACACACACACACACACACACACACACACACACACACACACACACACACACACACACACACACACACACACACAGTCTTTTGTTGGTCGGACGGGGGAGAGCAGCATCAGTATTATCTTCATCATCAGCAGCAGCAGCATTAGAGGCATCGCCGGGCAGAGCAGGTCTCATTCAGATGATGTGATTATCTGCTCCACTGGCCACTGTCTCCTGGCTGCTCGGCTGGCTGCAACACATTAGTGACCGGGAGCTTTCTGCCTGGCAGAGCCGCCACCCCGAGCCACACTAAGATCTGACTGTGTGTGCATGTGTGAGCAGAGCACTCCATATTGCTTCCTTTTTGCTGTTTGGGGGGACAATATGTTAGGAATCAGAATGGAGTGTTGTGTGTTAGGATGTCCGTCAGTTTGAGGGTCTCCTAAAAATAAGGTTCCCATACAACAAAGCTGCATTGTAGAGCACATTTTGTGAGAATCCTGTAATATACCAGATAGTCGGTAATCAAAGTTGCATGGGTAGGAGGAAGATGTGGATGGATGGGTCAAATCCAGGTGCCCGCACTTCGTGTCCCATGTTAAACCTAGTGTCAATGACTGCTCGTTTTTATTTATGCATGCAAGTCCAAAATATTACCAAACACACTTTTTTGAAGCTACACTATGAAGGTTGAATTGGAGAGTACAGGAGGCAGAGTTGGTAAGAGCCTGTTTTATTTGTAAAACACCTAATGCAAAATATAATGATTTACTCCTCGGTACGAAGACAGTTGAAGGTCACCATTTAATGTAGGTATGTCATGGTGGAATATGAGATAATGAACAAAACTCATCAGCTGAAGGTCCTCACACATCCATACAACAAACACTTATGTTTATATGCATGCATATAAACCCCCTGTGGACAAAGCAACAGCACAAATATCCTTGCAGCCAGTGAGGCAGGGAGATGAGACCGGGATCAGTCAGACGTATGAAACTGAGGCCTGTTCCCTGCCGGCCCACAGAGGCCTGCTCCCAGACGCAGCAGCACTGTACAAACAGCCTTTAACGCACTTGCATGCTTCACTGAAGCCACCACAAGTGTGAATATCTCACTCAACATGAAAAGCCTACTGAAAATATGATGAAGGCTGCAGAGGCCTGAGAATATAATATTAGTGGTTCAAGATGCAACCGTCAAAGTAGAAACAAGTGAAACTCCCATGTCTTAAATCTAATTTCAAAAAGTCTACTGCCTTCCCAGAAAATGTTGAATTTTATTCCTAAAGATAACACAGCATTTTCATCGAATAAACATACTAAACATGCCATCTCATCTTCTCCTTGGTCCTGAAAGTTATGCACCTCGAGAATCAAAACAGTTCGGACACTCATTGTAGAGGCTCAGATATTATGAGAGCATTTTAGCTTTGTGTGCGCTTTAGCAGGAGGTGTTGCTGCCCTTTCTCAACACCCGCTTTTGAAAATTGATCGCAAGAAAAAGATCGAAGGTGAGAGGGAAAGACAAACCAGACACAGAAAGTAAGTGGTAGGGAGAAAGCATGGAAAGGAAAGTGATAGACGGGCAGATATTAGTGGCCGTGTACCCGAACCCAGCAGTCACGTAAGCACTGTGAATGAGCTCTGTGTTAGCTTCTGCAGCCAATTTTACGCCAGTCAATGATTTCTGGATGGCCTTCACTTAACCATTTTCACACCTTCTACCGCGGCCGTTGCTCAGATGCTTCTATTGCCAACATAGTCGTCACCCTTCTCTCTCGTCCCATCAACTGCTCCCGCACTATAGACCCCATCTCTGTTAAATGTAAGGCCTGGTCTCTCTCTGAGGCCTTTGGTCTGTCAACAGATTGCAAAGAAACCTGTTGCCCAAGGTGAAAAGTCAACACTCGTCTTTTTGTCTATTCAAGTTCAGCTCCTTGGCTTTGGTAAATCGCCTCCAGCCTTTGGTTTGTATCAACAGCACAACCGCATGTAAGAGCATCAGGCAGCACACACAGACCAACACACCGCACAGTATATCCCTCTATTCCTGTCCTGTCAGTACCTCTCCGTACAGATACCAAACCACCCTGTACTCTGGGATGCAGAGCGTGTTTGACAGCACATGGTATGAATTATTTGCTGGAGTTTCATCCAAGGCTTCTTGACATCTTATTTTTTTTCAAGTGAAATATTTATGGGGCCAAAGCAAGCCAGCGCAGAAGGGCACCTCAATGCGCTGTTGTGTATTTGTGATGAAATGAAGGCAGACCACAAACACAGGGGAGAGATCTCTCCGCTAGATGAGTCCTTACTGCTCTCTCATGCTCCATCAGGACTGACGGCTATGGTTATGTTAGGTGTCAGATAGGTTTAGATCAGGTCATGACGATAAACCATCCGCACACACAACGGTAAGAGATAGGCTGTCTCACTGTGCCGCAGACTGCCAGGGCTCATATCATCTCTGCTGCAGGATGAAACCTCACATCTCCACCTTGTATCTCCTAAAACATGGTTTCAAAGATAATTACTGAGTTTTTGACAGAAACTGCTTTGAATTAAAGAACCAACAGAACAAGTTGTGGATTACTTAGTGCAGGGGTTTTCAACCGGTGGTCCGCGGACCCCTGGTGGTCCGCGGCGGCATTGCATGTGGTCCGTGACAAGAGCCTATGTTGATCAGTTCACCATTGTTTTTTTTAAATATAAATTCGCTTTGATATTTCAACACATTTCCAGAATACCGTTACATATCGTGAAAAATATGTTTAAAATAATATAAAGGAAATTCAAGCTGACAGAATGTAGCCTTGCGCCTATCCAGTCTATGGTAGCCTGTGATTCGCTAATGGTAATGAGTTGCGTCGCTAACCTCACTTATTATTCATTACGTACAGTCTTGCGAGCAAAGTTGACACACATTTATAAGCATAGCCGACGAGAGTATTTTAAGATAGGTTGTAGTACAGCAAACATTTGTTACATATGTACTAGTCTAGCTATATATCTAGCACCAATGGATCGTTTTGTAGTGAGGAAAGTGCCAGAGGGACAGGCTGCCATGACAGAGGGTCAGGCTGCCACGACAGAGGGACAGGCCGCCACGATAGGGCAAGGACAGGCTTCCGAAGCGTCAACTTCGCAAAAAAGACGAAAAAGAAAATACAATGAGGAATATGTTAAATATGGATTCACAGTGACGACAGACAGAGCAGGAGAGGAGGTACCACTGTGTTTCGTATGTTCAACAATTCTCTGTAATGAAGCTATGAAGCCGTCGAAACTTACGCGGCATATGGAGACGCATCACGTCCACTTGAAGGCCAAACCCGTTGAGTACATGCAACAGATGTTGCGTGATTTCAAAGGACAGCAGGCTACCATGAGGAAGAGTGCAAAAATAAATGAAAACGCACTGAAAGCATCGTATCTGGTCGCTCTCAGGGTTGCAAAAAGTAAGAAGCCCCATACCATTGCAGAGCAGCTTATATTGCCAGCAGCCATAGATATGTGCAGAGCTATGGTAAGCGAAGAATGTGCCAACAAATTAAAAACTATTCCGTTGTCAGACAACACAATCGGAAGACGAATTGGGGAAATGGCAAATGATGTCAAAGACCAGCTGATGGCAAAACTTCAGACAGTTCTGTTTTCCCTTCAAATCGACGAGACGACAGATGTTACTAATGATGCGCAACTGTTAACATTTGTGCGATACGAGGACAGTGGCACTATGTGCGAGGAATTTCTTTTTTGCAAACCACTGCCCGGGCGAACTACCGGTGTAGAAATATTTAAAGCACTGGACGATTTTTTCACGGAGCACAATATCTCGTGGCAGAGGTGCGTTGCATTATGCAGCGATGGGGCCCGAGCCATGAGTGGCAGCAAGACTGGACTGTTTGCGCATGTAAGGAGGGTGGCTCCGGGGGTAATTTGGACACACTGCCTGATTCATAGAGAGGCTCTCGCCTCCAAAGATCTCAGTGTTGAGCTCAGTGGTGTGTTTGATGTCGTTGTCAAGACGGTCAACTTCATAAAACGAAACGCATTGAATACACGCCTGTTTTCATCCCTATGCCATGACTTGGGAAGTGAACACAGCTCTCTCCTTTATCATTCAGAGGTGCGTTGGCTGTCTCGCGGCGCTGTGCTCGCCCGTGTGTTTGAACTACGCGGAGCTATCTACGAGTTCTTGTGCGAGAAGCATTCTGATCTGGCTTCCAATTTCAACGATAGTTACTGGTTAACTAAGCTGGCGTACCTCACAGATGTTTTTGCAGAGCTGAACAAGTTGAACAGCTCCATGCAAGGGAGAGATGCAAACGTCATGCAGCTCTACGAGAAGCTCGACGCATTTGTGAAAAAAATGTCAAAGTGGATCGAACGAGTGGAGAGCAATAACTTGGCGATGTTTCCTTCAGTTGAGGAATACCCTGACAGCACTGACATCAACGACACTATATGTGAGCATTTGAGGAAGCTTGTGCGTCAATTCGCAAAGTACTTCACTGATTCGGAAGAGTGGCGCCGTGACAGCAAGTGGATCCTGCTCCCATTCAGTGACGATGCATCAGTAGGGTCAAGTCTGACGGCTGTGGAAGAGGATAAGCTGATTGAGATGTCCACAGACTCTGTCAGGAGGCATATGTACGACACACAGCCCCTTGTTAAATTCTGGATAAGTTGCCAGACAGAATTTCCACAGCTTGCTGCAAAAGCAATGAGGTGTCTTTTGCCCTTTCCAACCACATACCTGTGTGAGAGTGGTTTTTCTACACTGGCGTAGGGGAGAGTGGGGACGGTTGCAACACTTTTTGCTTTTCCTTGTGTATCTAAGACACCATTTGCAGTAGGAAGGCCAAATCTGTATATAATATACCCTCATCTGTCCCCTATCCACCCATAATTATATGACATGTGTAGGTTTTATTATACTGGATATATTTGCAATTTAATGGAAAGAGTGAAACGGTGCAACCGTCCCCACATAAGGGACGGTTGCAACACTTGTGTGGGACAGTTGAAACACGTATCAATTTGTTTTTAAAAATCATTCTTGACAATCATTTATCCTTTTTTATTTCATTATCTTAGTAACAAAAAGAAAAGGCAATAGTATAATAATAATAATAATAATTATCATTATTATAATAATAATAATAATATAAGCAATAGTATAATAACAATAATATAGCCTATCATAAGAACCATACAAAATCACAGACTTTTTTTTCTGTCAATTACATTTTAGTTGTTAACAAATTGATAATAGAAATAGAAATAGAGTGCCTGGATGAACTTTTTTGTCTTGAATTAACTGAACATAGCATAACAACATAACATAACATAACAATATAACATAACACTAGACATTGGAAAACATCAGACACCATCAGAAAATTAATCACTTTCGGTCTCACAATTGTGGCAAACGTACACTGAGCTGCCATCAGTGCAGGCTTCATGAGCCCACTTCTGACACATTAGACATTGTAGCCACACCTCCTTGGGCTTTGAGTAGCTCTCCAAGCAAACAATGCAAAAGGCCTCCTCTGAATGGCTATCTCTTTCAATGTTTTTCCTCTTTTGCTTTTGCTTTTTCTTTCCTCTCATTTCCTCAGTATTTCCAATTGGCTGCGGCTGCAGTGTGCTCTGGCTCAGCCTTCTCTTTCCTTTCTTTGTTTTGTTTTCTTCCTCCAACGCCTTCTTTTCAGGGGTATCTGTCAGAATTGTTGACTTTCGTTTTCTCCTGCCGTTTTCCTTTGCCTTGCGTTGGGTCGCTTTGGGATGGGGTCGGATGAGCTCAGGTGAAAACATGTGTACATCGAAGTACTGGCCAGAATTTGAGGGGAGACCACCTTGCACTGGAGGGGACACTGAGGAGGAGGACTGACTGGCAGGAACTTGAGGGGCCACTGAGGAGGAGGACTGACTGGCAGGAACTTGAGGGGCCACTGAAGAGGAGGACACACTGGCAGGAACTGGAGGGGCCACTGAGGTGGAGGGGAGAATGGCAGGAACTTGAGGGGCCACTGAAGAGGAGGACAGACTGGCAGGAACTTGAGGGGCCACTGAAGAGGAGGACACACTGGCAGGAACTGGAGGGGCCACTGAAGAGGAGGGGAGACCACCTTGCACTGGAGGAGCTGTAGAGGGGGAATTGGACGGGCCCAGTGGCACTGTAGGATCAGGCCGGCCTGTAACCATGGATGGAGCGAAATCAGCGTCACTGAATTTCAGCCTGTCGAAAGGCCAAATTCCAGTGGTGATGAAACCTGCTGAGACATTGCCAGGTGTTCCGACCAGGGGGAAGGCAAGTCGAACAATTCCAGGGATGTCATAAATGGTCATCGGAAGGCCTGGGTGTGATCTCATCCATGAGTCACAGAAGGAGTTAACTTTCCCTTTGAGAGGGCCAAAGAAACTCCGGTCCAGTGGTTGGAGCCTGTGTGAGCAGTGGGGTGGGAAGGATAGCATTACAATGCCATTGGCACGGGAAAAATCAATTGCCCTGAGAGAGAGGTGAGAGGAGTGGTTGTCTAAGATCAGAAGGACCTTCGTATTCACTGATGCTCGTGTGTGGCGCTGGAAATGATGGAGGAATTCGATGAAATGTTCCTCCACCATCCAGCCTGATTTGTTTGCCACACCGATGCAGCCTGGTGGGCCATCTCTAATGAAGTGATCTTTGAAGTTGACCCTTGGGAATATAAACATTGGGGGAATCATGCTCCCCAATGCATTCCCGGCGCATGCCACTGTCACGAGGGTCCCCCTTTCTCCCGACGTGGCTGACCCCACCTGTCTGTCTCCACGCCTGGCGACAACCTGATCTGGCCTCTGAACAGTGGTAATGCCAGTCTCATCCATGTTCCATATGTCCTCTCCCTGGAAGTTGTTCTTTCGGAGGACTTCATCTAAATTATTGAAGAACAAGGACACATTGTGCCTATTGAAGTGTATATTACGGGCAAGACTGGTGGCTTGGGGGCGCCTTATTGACAAGGTTGGCTGGCGGTGTAGGAAGCCCATCAACCAATCGCGGCCAGCCAGGCCTGGCTCATCCCATGTCCCTGGGTATTGGCATCCATACCTGACAGCCAGCAGATAGGTATATACATAAACACACGATAGGCTATATATTTATTTATGTAGGCCTAATATATAATATATATTTAATATATATTTATTTAATTTATATAATTTATTTATATATTTACATATTTTGAAACATTTTTATATCATATTATTCATTAATTAATGTCATGTGGGGCAGTTGCAACACATGGGGGACAGTTGCAACAAAGCGTTGCAACTGTCCCCACATAGTCAGACATTTTTATGCTAGACATGCAAACTCAACAGATTACCTCAGACACATGGTAGAAACTGCAATTTAAAGCTAAGATTCTGCAGATTTAAATGATACAACTTTAAAATATGTTGTACAAAACATTTAGAAACTATAAGAAAAGTTGTAAAAGTTAAAAAAATTACTTTTGTACCTTGATTTCTGGTTCTTCCAGAACAGATGCTCCAATCTTGCTGAAAAGTTGCAGGAAGAAAGAGGGTCTCACTGAGCATGTGCAAAATGAGTGTCATCACTGTAGCTCGTTTCTGATTGGAGGAATCCTCAGTGTTGCAACTGCCACATGTTGCAACCGTCCCCACTCTCCCCTACTTAAAGAATAAGTACAGGGCTAGGCTTGATCCAGAGAATGACATGAGACTGTCTCTGTCTACCATTTCGCCACGAATAGACAGGCTGTGTGGACTTCACCACGCCCAGATATCACACTGACAGGTAGGCCTAATTCTCCCATGTTTTCACTGTTACGACCCTGGCGGGTTTAGGCCCCGCCCTGTGTTAATGGTAAGCCTGTTCTCTCTCCCTGCTTTTCTCAATCTCTCTCTGCTTTTCTCAATCTCTCTGTCTCTACAGCAGGTGATTGGTGACAGGTCTGTCCTGGCTGGGTTATAAAAGCCCTGACCAGCCAGCAGTTGAGGCTGCCTTGGTCTTCATTTGTTGGATTTTGGTTCTCCGGTGTTGTTGGATTTTTGTTCTCCGTTGTTGTTTTGTCACACACCTAGACTGACTTTGCATGACATTTTTAGTTACTTTTCCCAATACTGAATTGCACAACACTTTATTATTCTTTATTCTTTCTTTAAAATAATCTTTAATTTAATTTAATTTAATAAATCTACTTTTATTATTATAAAATCTGCGTGGCCTCTCTTTCATGTTTCATGCATTGAGCTATGCATGTAACACCAAATACACACGCGCACGCGCAGGCACATCAGTGGGCCGCGGATTGCTTTCTAGTCCGAATGGTGGTCCCTGGGACAAAACCAGTTGAAAACCCCTGACTTAGTGTATGACTCTGGCAAACAATCATTTTACTTGCTGAAATGATGGTTATTATTTTCCCTAAACACATTACTTTTAATGTTATTATGATATCACTCATATAGACGGTAAGTGATTATTTGGGCATGTTTGTGTTAAGACTCATGCAGTTTTTTGGACATGAATGCTCTATGGCTTGAGTTACACAACCACGTTTGCAATTGGAAAGAACGTTTATGGTAATCTAGCTCAAACTTGTATTCATTAAACCTTTTTTTTCTCCAACACTTTACATCATATTCTAAAACTGAATTCAAACCTCTAAAACTATGCCTCCCTCTCATTTCAAAATGAACACTTATATTTGGATTTGACCATGTGTATAAACATGTTAAACTATTTACTGTAGATTCAAGGTATTAGGGCTTATCTTCCAAAACCACTTTGCTCCCTCCTCTGCTTAGATACATATCTTTCTGGCTATAGCCCTTAAAGCCCTTTACTTGGGCAATGCACTTTCTGCTATCGTATCAATTACCACACCACTAATTTACCATTGTTCCAACTCATTAGCCTGAAATATATCACTAACCTCAATTTAAGTCACTGTAAAGTGCAATAAATATAGCTAATTGAGGGCACTTGACATCAAATCACAGGATTATGGAAATAGCTCAATTTGTTTACCTGTATAAAACGGTGATATAATACTGACCCTCGGATTACTTAAAGCTCGCAGTGCATCTACAACTAGCTCATATTAAGTGTTCAAGTGCATTTTAGTTTAATCTTGCAACCTTTTAAACAGTATTTGAGACAAGAATGTATATGCTGATGGTGTTATGGAGGCTAGCTGTCTGAGCAGCGTGAGTTTAGTTTTGAAACACTTATCCTCCCGTTGACAGATGAGACTAGAGTTTTTCCATGACAACCCCCGACTCAGGCTACCTAACAATAGCTCCCCCAGTCTCATGTCTGCTAACGGGCTACAACAGGACTTAATGAGGACAAGGAGAGACAGGGCTCCTTCAGCACCGTGACTGTTGTCGCCATACAGAGAAAATCCAACCTGAAATGGAAACTTTTGTTATGGTTTGTAGAACCGCCAATTTATACATGCACAGGCCTCACAAAAACAGCCCTCTGTACTATTTCCATGTAGTTTGGTCAGTAGTGTGAACCTTTTGGACACCTGCAGGTGCTCACTGTGTGAATTGAACAACACTAAAGATATCACCTATGCTAATTGTTAAATGTAATGTTGGGAGGCATTTTGAAGACCTCCACTGGTGGGCTGCCAACGCCAGTTGCCACCCAATCTGGTGTCTTAGCCCACACTCAGAGAAAGAGCCAGACCAGCCTCCTTAGATTAGTATCAATCCCTGAAGGCTATTAAAAAGCCATTTGTCTCAATACAAATGGCAGCCAGTCATAGGCAGCCCAAGTGTTGCTTGGTTTATTTTAACCCTGTAGGTACTTCTCTGTCTGCCTTTATGCTGCTTGTGTTACACCAGAGTGTCCAGTTAAGAAAAAGCAGAGTGGGAACTCTCAACTCGCTCATCGTTGCAAGCAACCACTTCCACGATTGTTCAGATGTTCATTTATACAAGTCATTACAGATACTTACTGCATAGAAAATCAAGAAGGGCACTCAGAGTGCAGACCTCTGCCAAGCCTGTTTCATTAAGAGAAATATAATGTGTGTATCTGCTGGCTGATTTGGATAACACTCTGAAATTAATGATTTCTTCTCATTCTCATCCCTTTCGCCAACTTTCATGAAAATCAGGGAAATAGTTTTTTTTCTGTAATCTTGCTGACAAACAAATAAACAAACAGACAAACAAACCAACCAACAAGCTGAACCAAAAAACACATGCTTTATCTTTGTTGGCGGTAAAAAGAGCTAAAGGAAACCACAAACAATGATCAACGTTGAGATGGATGATTCTGATTAATGTGAAAGCATAATGTTTTATTGATTCTCATATTAGTATTTAAATTCAACATAAGAGTTTTAATTTTTGGCCTCCTTACCAAAATCCTTTCTATTGGCCACGATGAGCTTCACAATTATGTGGATCCAATGCAGTATATTTGCCAAGAACATCTTTATGCAATACATTTTGTAGTTAATATAATTGTGTGTAATTGGAATTAGCTTAGATAGAGCTAGAGCAGGAACAGTAGTGGGCCACAAAGTGCTGAGGGAAGCAGTATTTACATTCATACTAGTGCTATAAGGATATGAAGCCTATGAAATGTAGAGGTGGGTTGCAAAGTTAGAACATAAGCAGTAATGTGATAAGAAATATATGACCGTACCTTTGCACTGACGTTAATATCATAGACTTGGACTTTTTCACTGAATCGCCATCTTTTATTTCAGTTTAGCAGCATAATCCTTGGTTCTTTCTCTTATTTTGTCACCAACAGTGAGCATGAGACCTGAGTTCCCTGCCGTGGATGTTAGCAAAGACTCCTTATATTTCAAGTCTTCAATATAGAGACAGAACTGGGTTGCAGAGAGGGCGATGTGGCATTTCACCCGAGTGAAATAGGTGACAAAGTGACAGTAGTTGCAAGAGCTGCGTGGCCTTTGTTGCAACAGATACCTCAGAAAGTAGACCGATGGAGAGAGTAGTATAGAGAATGACAGATGAAAACAGCGAGAGAAAAAGAAAAAGATAAGGATAGGGATAAAAGGAGGGTGAGAGCGAGAGTTGAAGAGAGCAGGCGGGTTGGAGTGTGCTGGCCGGGCCCCAGCGGAGCCATCGATCCAGGCTAGCCTTACATCAGAGACAGGAAACCTGAGCTGCATGCTTCATCACCTTCCCCACGGAGTCCTCCCTCTCTTCCCCATAACATCTCTTCTCCTCAGCTCTCCTGCACTGCTCAGTAGTATTCTCCTCTCCAGTGATCCTCTACTACAAGCTGCTGTCAATTCATCATGCGACGACCGAGGCTGGCTGCACCCGGCGCTAAGTGCACACAGCCGTCCATTCACAACCACTCATTCATTATACTCGCCGTGCGTGTGCGTGCGTGCACTTGTGGCTTTCAGTGTGTGAACATCAGTGTGTATATTATGCACAATCTGTCTTGCCTGTCTGCTTAAGCTATTGTTTTGGATGGAGGGGGGGTATTATGGAGGCCGGTGCCATGCGACTCGGGGGTAACAAGGTTAGGTTATCGAATTTGTTTAGGCGTCACAGTCTCCTGTGGGAGCCGGCTAAACCCCCACACTCCACTACCTCAACCCTCATCTCTCACCCTGCTCAGTCTAAAATATCAGGGCCAGCCAGTGCAAAGGCATCTGCTGTACTCTGCATGTTTGTTTATACATGTTTCATGACACTATAAGACTCCATTTACTACACAGTTTAGGAGATGTTATCATGCACGCTCTATGATTAGCCGTAGCAAACAGGTATGGAGTAAAGCAGCGCCATCACAGAGAGTCTTGAGTTTCACTGCTGGCTCTGGCAAGAGTGACTGTTGTGAAAGCAATTATGCAATCAGGTTAAGAAAACTTCAATATATACAGTATATCCTCATTTAAAGGGGACAGCATTAAAGTGCCTGGTAGCTCTTGCTGATTTCCAGTTGCAGAAAAATGTTTAAATAAAAAAAGTTGTCAGTGTTGTCACAGTGAAAGCATGCCACAATGGAGTTTGGGGGCTGAAACAGCAGTAATTGAACAGTAAACAGTAAATCTTATGTCATCATAGGTGGATAAGTACCATTGATAATATCACATAGGCTTTGCAGAGGCTTAAAGATAAATCCTACATATGTTCAGAGTGAAATATGAATGGATTGAATTGATTATCATAAAATTTGCTGCAAATATTCAACTTGAGGATACATTATATATTCATTTGGGTGATCATTGGTAGGCCACAGATACTAATCTTGCAGAAACGTTTTACCCAAGTGACTTAACTGACCCCTGAATTGTCCCTTAAAAATATTTGAGACGAAAAATGCAATAAAATGTCAAACAGACATTCATAATCACGAGCAGATGAATGTAATAACCCTAATCATGTAGGATTATCATAAGGTCAACATTTGATCTGTTTATGACTAAATACCTGCAAAGATTTATGTTGGCCTCACTTAGTATTCAATCCTAGTTGACAGTAATAGCATGCTGATACACTTAACTATGGAGGACAATATTATACCTGCTCTACATTCATGTTAGTTTTGTTTTTCTCTCAGTAAATTGTTTATTTTTGCATGATAGTGCAATTGAGCTTCTTTCTACATTTGAATATCCTGGGAAACCCCTACCCAGGTTTTTTAGAGTCTCATACCATATTTCAAACCACACATTTTACCCAACAACACACACTGTGGGATGCTCTCAGCTTTCACTAGGAGACAGGAACCTAATGAACAACCCAAACAGGACAAACACACTTTTTCTCTTTCCACATACTGTATTGATTTCTTCTGTTGATATCATACAACCACACACACACATTCATAGTGTCCCTACCCACACATCAACCCCATTACGTTTCGATATCTAAAAGTGTATCAGTATTAACTGAGACAAATCCTCTTGAATTCCCTGCCTTTTTTCATTTCCTCACCCTGTACATCCTGTCTACTGTCCAGATCAATGCTGATAGAATTCCCTGGATGAAACCAGTGGAAGATAAAAATAACAAACATTCCCTATGAACAATACCTTCACTGAGAGCACTGCAGAATGACACCAGTGTGTGTCTGTGTGTTTCTGTGGGATTGGGGATTACAATTATAATCTTGCATGCATTTCACTTTCTGTGTAACCCATCTTCTCCGGATTGCAGTAATTAATATAATGTTTTAAAACCTGTTATTTGAATATACACTCTTTTGCATTTTACCATTGTTATAACTGGTTGCTACTTCACTTCAGCAACACTGTCGTCTCATAATCACTGTCATTCGCACATTATGTATGACTGTTGGATATTTCAATACCTTCTATATGTGTACTTCCTTTTTATTCACTTATGTTTGACTCTTTGTTTAATATGTTAATCTAACCTTTTTATTTGTGCCTTTTATCTGCACTCTACCTTGGCTGTTGTAATCCGTTTACTTCTTCGCTGTGGTAAGAATAAAGTATTTTTGATTATGTATTGCCCGATGAATTGGAGGTAAACCACACAGTGAGTGAAGCAGCGACGCATGGACACAGAGTGAGTATGGAAATTACCGGAGAAGATGGGCATTCTGAAAGGGCATTAGCCTGTCCCTTTCACATGCATGAATAGTTGGTGCCTCTATTAAATATTTCAACATCACAGGTAGCTTCAGGAGCCTGATAAAGGGGAAAAATGCAGACACTAACAGAAGTTGAGAGCCCAGGCTTTAGTGTCTGGGCAAACAGATTTCAGGGATATGAATAATGTAAAAACAAGAAGAGAGGAGATATGCGAGGAGCTAAGAGAAGAGGAGGATATGACTACGTCTGCTGCTGGTGGCTCGTGAAACATATGAGCTATTGGTAGAAGGGAAGAAAGCTCCTGTCTCACATTATGAGATAGAAGATAGCTGATGATATCTCCTACATGTGTGTCACTTTCTCGGCTGTTTGTTTTCTCATTAACAGCACAACATTTTGTTGAATGATAAGACCCTTTCTTATATTTCGGCTATTGACATCATATTCAATAAAATGACAAACAACAGCAGTGTGTTAGTCAATCTCTCAATACTTTCTAAGGTTGCCAGCAACTCTTTGGTTCTTAACCCCAAGCTCATTTTACAGCTATAGGCTTGATCCGCAAACGTTAATCAATCAGCATCAATGCATTCTGTTTTAAGAATAGAATACAAATCTGAATAATCTGATTCTAGCTTTGGAAATGTAAATATGTTGTAGTTTCATAACTTATTTATGACAAACACCTGACGGTCTTTGAGTTGTGTTCCATAATTTCCATAAACATATGGACACTTTAGTCTTTATCAAACCTGGGCAGAATTGAATACTGTGGGACCATTTTCAGCCACAAACTTGGTGCTCTACTAGGTATTTATGACATTAGGACAGGTAATATTATGTGGGGTCGATTTAAAATAAACTACAGTGTATCGTAGATTGTAACAGAGGTGTATGGCACAGCTATAAGATCTATATCTGGCCTTCGATATACAGACAACACCTGGTCGTTTCATAATGGTTGTTGTAAAATAAAAATATCAATCAAACTTATCCTTTAAATTAAAACACACAGTTACAGAAAACATACCTAAAAGACAGCAGTGCCATATTTATTCAAATCAAGAATGTTCACGGTAGGTCTTGCTTTGCCCCGCTCGCAGCCACAGAGTGAGTAAATGGTCATCATGATCAATATCTATTTCCTGTGGTGTCAGGTTTCAGAATAATGTCCATATTGAACCAATGTCTCAGCAGACTCCCACCACAGTTTTTCTCTCCCAGCCGTCCAGCGTTTCCGTTGCTGAAGGAGAGAAAATCCCTACAAATCAGATTAAACAAATGATTTTCGGGCAAGCCATTGATCATCCATCTTGCTCCTCTGGCCTAACAGGGAGATCCTAACAGCGCAGACTGGGCATCTGAGAAGGGAATGTGCTTCTAATCTGGTTTGCAATTCCTGTTTATCCTGCGCAGATCAGCAGTGTTAACTTAATAGGTGGAAACTCTTGATCTCACTGCAGCTCTGAGCTCAAGAAAATCCACCCTAAAACTAAATTCACGAGCCGTGCTGGGGATAGAAGCTTTTGATTTGTGAACACAACCCTCAAGAAAAACCAGATACTGAAACCTGTGATCTCAGTAAAACCAAGCTTAGCTCCTTGACATTTCTGTGCACACTAATTTAATGAATTTTACTGTAGGTCAGGTCACGCCTTGGCATGGTGAGTACTGTAAATCAAGAAGGGGTTCATGATCTGGCTGGTTTTGGCTACATTGTTTCTGGGGGAAGGAGTTAGGTTCACAACTCAAGATTGAAACCCCAAGATCAAAGAAAACCAAGATATATATTTTGCTTAAAAGGTGGATTTCCCTTTGAAGGTAAACTAAGAATGATATTTCATCAAAAAAAAAGCTTTGCTGAGAGGCAGCAGTAGTAACTGTGATTGGACCGCTCTGTATTTACCTCCCCCCACTCGAAAACTTTGTAATACTACAAACCAGCTCATGTAATATACATCGGTTAATCGAGTTATTACCCTTATGGGAAACAAAAGGCCTGAGCCCATCTAAAGCGCTTGTTAGCCAATCAATGTACAGTCTGTGCTAAAAGCACAAATCGGGAAAGGGTGTACCTACTTCAAAGCCTGCACTTTTATGCCTTAATCAATTTGTGGGTGTACTGGTCATTCTGTGTAAACCAATAAACCAGTGGATTACCTTGAAATACTGCTAAACCCATTGACTAGCTATGTTTATGGTATACAAGTTACAGGGATTGTGTGAATGTGTGTCATAGCACAGTAGTGTCCTATTTACATATAGGCTGTTGAATGTTATCTATATTAAACTAGACCAGCGGGTTAATGATGCACTGTCATTAGGTGGGGCACAATAGCATATTTTGCGAGGTTTTAAGAGCTTAATGTTAAGATCAAATGTGTTGCAAATTTGAAAAGTATGTTGAAATGAAATATAAGGGGTATAATTAAAGAGTGATATTGGTTAACTAGGATGTATTAATCCAGCTGTTTAGCAGGATTATCTGAGTCACAAAAAGAAACTGCCTGTTTTAGGCTCACCTTCTGTAATGTTCTCAGAATAGACCTTTAAAGCAAGCCTTGATAATTAAAAAAAATCGGGGCCTGCCCTAAAAAAAACAAGTCTGTGTCAATGCTAAATTACAACAATAACCCAAGTGGTATTTAATGAGGGTGGGCTCCTTATTTATATTTCTAAGTCAAAATGTTCAGTTTATTATATTATTATTATTATTATATTATATCTGTAGAACAACATACCATGATGTCTCATACACTTCCCCTGCCATCGAACTGAAAAAAAATGTAAAAGCCAACATTATATTTATAATGATATTATATCACAAATGTGCAACAACTTGTCAATTAATGGCTTGAACTGACGACTACTGGCAGATAGGAAAATCTTTGGTGGAGGGCAGCAGCAATGGGTTCCTTATAAGGTCACCATGTGTAACAAATGACCTGAGACATTGTGTCTGGTAGATGGCTGTACATTTCTATGCAAATGCACTTCCCTATAACACACACACACTATTTCCCTCACAGGTCCTGTGCCTCTGTCTAATCCTCATTTGGTTTCATTTTCAGCCTCTCACACTTTCCCTCTGCTCTCCTGTCCTCCCACTCCTCTCTCTTCTATCTCTTGTGCTCAGGCAGACAGGAAGTGTCAGGTCAGGCCAGGTTATTTCAGGCCTAATTGGGAGATTGATGTTCCTCTAGAAACCTGGCACCTTGACATGCCTTTCATCCTCCCTCATGCACTTCCTCTGAAACAGAAAGAGCCAGACATGTTGACGGCTCACTGAAACACAGACAACTGTCCTTTTTGAGGACTTTCAGCCAATCAAATGCAGGGATGACACTGCAGTGATAAACAGCATCATTGGGGGGGGGGGGGGGGAATCACAAGCAGCCAGAGGTTCTCAAGAATTGACTGCTTGTGGTAACCATCTTTATCTCCCACGATTCTATAGCACCGGACTTACCTATTACTGGGGCTATAGAAAGGCTGAAAGGAAGAGAGTATCCTTGAATGGGCTGGAAGAATAGGGGCATCAGTCCCAGCTAATGGGGCTATTTGTGGGGAATGTGTGGAGGGGAATAGTGGGGGCAGTGGTTCTACCATGTCTTCTATCACCAGGCCAAATCGGAGAGGGGCGTAACCTGAACCTCACATCCACCACTTCTACAACGCATGCAACAAGCAGCAGGGCAGACGAGTGCCAGCGGAGCATGTCCTGACCAGTCTTATCCGCTTAAATAAGATCCGAGGGGTCCGGGACACTTTTATCGGGTTTTTGAAACCACTATACAAAAAATATAGAAGTATCTTTCAACCAAGGTTATTGTCATGTTATTGAACACCGACACACACTCTAACTTTTCAAATGTTGGAATTATGTTTGTTTTCTAACTTTTCAAAATGGATAATCTGACAGTCACTACATGCAAAAAGGAGTCACGGAAACATGGTTTGAAATTAAATCTTAGTTTCTTTAGTCTTGACACAACCATTTCTTACATTTATTCCACCATTTGAAGCGTATCAAGGCTTTTGAATGAAGCTTTGAATGTCTGTTCTATTTTAATATGTAATTACCCTAAATAAATTTGTTACGATGATGCTTTTCGATTTCTAGACTGCCCTCTTACACCAGTCTGTACTTTCTGTGTACGGGAAGCATCAGAGCAAATGGCAGCACAAATGTCTTTGAAATGCAAACACAAGTGGAACCAAAAACCTTTTGTTAGATACAGACAAGTGATAACGCTCTGAAGATATTGGACATTTTTGGATCACACAAGCTGGAAAAAATCCTAGCCCCAATGGAATATAATTCTACAAATACTATAACATTGGTTGAATTAGTGTAGCCTAACCTCTATCAGCATTTTTGCAGAAATGCCTGATGTAAAACTGCATAAAATTATCAGAATCAGAATGAAGAAGAAATTTGAATGTCAACGTTATGAATTAATATTTTAGGCTTAAACTAACTACATCCTAAAAACTTACCCAATAAATGTTGTGATAGAAAATAATAAAATATAATGTATTGAATAAACTATTTGGTTGAGCAAGAATTTCCAAGCAGTCGTGGATGCCCATCAATGTAAGTCATTTGTACTCACAACACACTGAGACTGACTTGGGTCTTCAGTACTTTCAGTAAACCTGTAACACAGCTCAGGACTTTCTAACCTTAAGCCAAAAGGTCTTATTTATATTGACACAGCTACAGGGAACAAAAGTCTGAGGGGCTCCCACCTAGAACACCACCACCACTGGCCACAGCTAGATGCCCCTCCATGATGGGCAGCTGAAATTACCAATTAGTTTACCAATTGGCTGCAGCGGATTCGATTGGTTTGTAATTAATTCTAGTTACTGGCCCGTAGAGCAGGACGGATGGCGCCATGCCTTTGTCCCACTGACACACTATCCCACAGAGCTGTGCCTCGGGGGGGAGGCAACGGACATCAATACAGGGCCCTGCAGCTACAGAGTCCACACACACACACACACACCCCCCCCCGCTCGGCTGATTCCGGAGAAGGCGAAACCTCAACCGCCTGAGAAGGTGCTGACGACAAACAAAGACAACAGAAATCTTGTGTTTCGAGACCCTGACCCCCTCGTGTATGCGCATGTGTTTGTGTGAGTGCGTGTGCATGCATGTGAGAGAGGGTGTGTTTGTGTGAAAAGAGAAAAAAGACGGACTCCGCTGCATGTGCAAAGTCGGGATCCAGTGTGGTCTGACAGTTGGAAGAAAGACGAAACTTTACAGATTTAACTTTCCTGTGTTATTGTACATGATTGAATGTCATTTTTGCATGTGCAAGCAGGTGTGTGTGACTGTGTTCCGAGAGTGTGGGAGAATAGTGTAGCAGCAGTGGCCCAGTGCTGAGGTCACATGGCTCATTGATACCTCCCACAATGAAGGTCAAGGCTTCTACACCCAGCAGCAGAGGAGGGGAGGTTGAAACGGATCGATGATCAAGATAAAAATACTCTGCACCTCGGCTCAGACTCCTTTATGAACACAGAGATACACACATTCACAAACATATTCAAATTGTCTCAACAAATGCCCTAATTACGAATGATCCTGGGCTCCTTTTAATGAAAGCGATATGGAAGCGAGAGTCTGCCGCAATGACTGCTTGCTTTTGGGACAACGATACAGTAATAGAAGACCATTAAAAGATCATAACAGCTTAAACGATGAGGTCTCTATTGTTGCCCTGGACCAAACGTCCTGCAATTAAACCACCGTTTGCACTCAATATGAAGCGAGGGAGGAGGTAAAGTCACGTTTGTCTTAATGGCAGTCCTCACAGCATGATGGTCAACAAACAAAATCACGAATGGCGCAAGGACAGAAAGAAAGTGTAGGGTGTGAGTGGGCAACAGCGGGCTGGAGAGAGAAAATCAGACAAGAGTGCAGCTCATGAAAGACGACAGAGTGATTTATGCGAGCAGCGAGGGGAGTGGTAATTGGGAGTAAAGCTCCACAATGCTTTTAGTTAATGACAAGTCGACTAGTGAAAGATGTGCGAGCCACCACCGCTCCTTATTATGGATGCTGGTTAACAGTGCCGTGAGCACTCATCAGGTAATGAATGAAGAGGCATGCTCAGAAAGGATGGGGGCCACGGCAGCCAAGGAGCCCAAGACAAGATAATATGCAATTTCCTACTCAGGCAACGTTCCTGGCCAGTATATTAAAGGAAGCTGCCAAAAATGGTTTCATAATGTTGGCTGGTAAACGTGATGTTCGTGTCGTTTGTAGAACTGCAATAATTTTGCTCTCTGCTGCTGTTCTGTAAAACACAGTTCACTACACTGTCCACTGGAAAAACAAATGTAATTTATAATGTCCCAAGGAACGCAACAAGAAACCAACTAAGACTAAGAGCCTTCAAGTCAACCGGGTAATTTTGAGGAAACGAATGAGCAACACATCTGATCTCACCGCACTCCTCATCATCAGCCGTCAACAGCCGAGACCGATGAGTGAAATCACTGCAGGGGAGATGAAATCAATATTGAGATCATCTTTCACCACGAGACAACTCCTGCCATGATGAATTTTGTTATGAGGAAGTACAGACAAAAGTTATTCTAATCCGAGTTGGATTATGGACAAATTTATCCCATTACGCAAATGCTGATCAATTGCAAGACAGCAAGAAGTACAATATGTCCTATAATGTATAAAGTGACATAAAGACAAAAAAGGAGATGCTGTTTGATAAACTAATTATGTATTTATATTCTGGGTTAAAGGGGTCTTGGTGTTAATCAAACAGATTCATTAATCATGATGTGAATGTCAAGAAGGAGAAATGCAGACAGAAACTTAACTGAGATTGGGCTGACATTTTTGCTGATGTTACTAAAACTCAGCGGACAATTAAAACAAACAGCTTATAATCTCTTAGTATGTGCCATCAAGATAATGATGGGTGTGTCAAAAGCACACTAAACTTTATGTCACCATTTAAATGCTTATGATTTGTTCAGAATACGGGATGAACCATATAAGCTGTACTGTCATAGCTTTTTATCTTCAAACCAGCAGAGTATTGAATCATAAGGCAACACAAAATAATTGCAATCACTTCTTATATCTCTGTGGACATTAATGTTGCTAATTGAGTCTGTGCATGGAAGGTATTGGTCCAATCCAAATATTACTTTGTTTGCTCTGTCAGTGGGAATGTCTTTATTTCAATTGGGTTATGATAAGAATAGTTAGAATAGATTTCCCATCTTAGATCTGTATTCGAGGTGAATCCACTCAGCTGTATGATGACACAGATTTGAAGAGCTTCTATGTTAATGCATGTTGGATAAATTCCTGCAAAAGTGTAATAACATGAGCAAAACCACAATCAATAGCTCCACAGTGTCATGACAAGACTCAGGCCCAGCCAAGGTTAAATACATCACATCAAACAATGGACCTGATGTTGACATAGATGTCCCCGTTCCACCAGGACCGTATCGAACCTGCTCAAGCTTGCAAAACCTACTGAGAGGGGACAGGGGAAGAGGAGGGGTGCTCGGAGCATGCCTGTGGCATAAACTCCGTCAGATATTGTTTGTGTTTAGTGCTGGGCCACATGAAGAATTGATGAAGCTCTCTGGGATGGTGCTATCATCAGGACCTCTGCTTTCCTCGCGTAAAGCTCGCGCCATTTACGAGAGCCATCCATTAGCTACAGCCACGAGGCCCCACTGCCGCACGCATCTGCGGTCACTGCATGGGTCATTGTGAGGGTGTGTGTGTGTAAGAATAATAGGAGGGAACAAAGAGAAATTTGGCAAACCAGATAAGAAAATACACATGACAAACAAGAAGAAAAACAGAGAAGGGGATGAAAGATGCAATAGAACATGAAGTATCATGTATTGCATTTCATGTCTGTGAAGACTTACTCAAGCAGGAAGATGATTGGTTGAAACATTTTCCTGCATATTGAAGTAGGAAGACGTATAAACTGTCACGCAGAAGGGCCATTAGTACTGGTGGCTTGTTGCACTTCACAAATGCTCAACGGCAGAAGTGTGTGTGTGTGTGTGTGTGTGTGTGTGTGTGTGTGTGTGTGTGTGTGTGTGTGTGTGTGTGTGTGTGTGTGTGTGTGTGTGTGTGTCAATGCAAAGGAAGACAACAATAGCAGAAGAATAAGAACAACATAATAAAGGCAGAAGGTAGACGTTATGGACCCGGCCGTGGCGCGACTGGCTGGGGCACCTGCACCGTGTGCCGGCGACCCGGGTTCGATTCCCGACCCGTGGTCCTTTCCGGATCCCACCCCGACTCTCTCCCACTGTCCTATCCGACTAAAAGGCAAAAAGCCCCCAAAAAATATCTTTAGAAAAAAAAGGTAGCCGTTATAAGAAAGATATAAATAATGTGCAGGGAGAGATGCAAAGCATGAAGAAAAGGCATAAAGGCAATAGTAGAAGAGAAACCATGCACACACACACACACACACACACACACACGATCTTCTTACACAGCCTTGGCTGTCTGTAGGCTAACCACAATCCTGCTCCCTGCAGTGCTGACCGCAAAGCAGTCAACAGAGGCACACCGGGCCTTATCCTGCATGACACGCTGGTCGATAATCATGCACACCACCGCATAGCACAACACCACTGTAACTGCAGTACCTGGGCCTGCCTGCCTTTCTGCATAAACAAACACGTCTGGATGGAGCCACGGTCACACGAACAGTAACGCATTGTGTGGCAATGGACATTATTTCAAACATATTGAATATGTGATGGTTTCTGTTCTGAAGGTATGTATAACACATTGTAGAGAAAGAAAGGTCAGAAAGACACAGTTCCGCACTGGAATACCTGACTCCGTGGTATTAGTGGTTTAAAATTACCACAGTGCCTTTGGTTTGTCACAAAATGACCATTAAAAGATACCCTGAGATTTACACTCTAACAAAACAATCACTTACTTTAAATGTAATGTTAAATCTGTGTATGTTAAGTTAGGATATGGATAATCACAATCAACATAGCATTCTTTGGCTGATAGTGACTCTTCCTACATCAACACAAAAACATTAGTAAGTATGCTATCACTGCAGTCATACACAGAGCATTCATTATTCATTACCTGTACAGTCATATATTTAGAGGGGTTAACAAGCCGGATAAAAGAAAGCAGAAAGCCAGTGATGGAGGTAAAGAAAAGAAAAGCTAAATAACTCTGAGGCAACTCCAATACAGTAAAATGTAGCCTGTACTCGGCTCAGTTTTACCATGGCAATAAAATGTCTGATGGATCACCAACAACCAACCTTGCACAGCAGACAGCACACAGCATCAAAGACAAACTGTCACATAAAGCAGCTGATGCAGCGCTTATAGAAGTCCTACATCTGTATGCACCAATTACTGATGCACCATCGGCCCCTTCCCAGCATGCACTTTGTGTGCTGGACCTCTATTTAGTTTTCTTCTTGCAAGAAATAATTAAGTTAGAATATGGAAATATAGGCAGATGTGACCATTGCTCAGGTCTGATGAAGAGTGATCATCATGGTATACCAGTCCAGTCCTTAAGAGAACTACATAAACATTGATTCATAGACGATTGTTAAGAATATTCAATGTCTAGGTTTATAGAAGCATGTTTGAAAGTTGATATCAAAGATGAAATAAAATGATCTATTGTATCCCGTGTAGTGTGAGATTGACTTGTGTGGTTCAAAGAAAACCTCAAGGATTTTAATTATTCTTGCAAGATGCTTTTAAAAGCCTTGGAGAGATAATCATTTTAATTTGGACACTGTTAGCTATGAATGAAATAGAGATACAGCGCTTTGCTGTGATCTGGTTTACATGATCAGTGAGATACATTTAGAAAAAGGACTGTATCATTTGTGGGGGGGGGATCACAGACTTTCAAAAACTATGTCTGTGAGCAGCGTTGACTCTGGGTTATCTTGCTGCCCAGTATACAGTGTAAGATATCTTTTCCTCAGAAGGCCTCTCCATTCCCTGTGAGACTGAACAGAAAACAAAAGGAATGTGGATGGAGAGGAGAAGGCCCACAGTCAAGCGTCAAATCTAGAAACTCCACAGCACCACCTGCTGCTTTATATGTGCACTGCCTTTAGGGTTTAAGTTTATCGTGCACCTCTCTCACAGTATGCAGAACAGCAGACAAAGGGGGACTAAAATGAGAGCTATGTTAGAATTAAATACAGTTATCTCAGTTTGGGCTCAGGTTAAAATGTTCTACAGCTTGGTTGTAGACCAATATAGTTTTAAATCAGAAACAGAATCAGAATACCTTTATTCGTCCCACAGAGGGGACATTTTCATTCAGCCAAAGACAGCTTAATATCACACCCAAGATACAAAAATATATACAAAAATTACACCATTTTACAAAATACATCAAAATAGACCTCAGAAACAGTTCTGGCACCAGAGGATGAAGTCCTGCGTCAGCTCCCTGTACTCCCTGTCATCCTCGGTGGAGATGAGGCCGACGATGGTCGTCAGAGAACTTCTGCGGGTGACAGGTTGCCATGTTATGGGTGAAGTCTGCAGTGTAGAGGGTGAAGAGAAACGGTGCCAGCACCGTCCCCTGGGGGGCCCCCGTACTGCAGATGATGGTGTCTGATTGACACTCCTCACATACTGTGGAAGGTTGGTGAGGTAATCCAGGATCCAGGAGGTGAGGTGATGATCCACCCCCGAGAGCTGCAGCTTGTCTCCAAGGAGCAGGGGCTGGCTGGGGCTGGGGCTTCAATTAAATGTAATAATTTAAACCAACGTTATTATAACATTAGTTCTGAACAAGAAAATCCTGGTGTTTTGTATACTCAAAAATACTTCTGCTGTATTTCAAACAAGTTGGAGTTGCCACTTACTGAACTTAACTGGTCTGGCCAACATTGCATGAATGTTCTTTTCAATTTTTGAATCGAATAATGTCTGCTTTATTCTTTAAAACTTCTTCCAGTTCAACAGGAATTGGTCAATATTTCATTTTGAATCGTCTTAGGGCGAGTTAAAACTAGTGCATATATGACTGAGATAACGGCTGACCCCTCATAATCCGATCTCAAAGAAAACAAACCCGATACCTTTTATCAGTTTGTCAAATCACGGGCCACTTTCCACTTTATAGCCCTTTGAACCCAACAAGCAAACACACACACATACGGGTTATTATGTTCTCTCACACACACACACACACACACAGAAAATCCATTATCTTCCACAGAGCAAACATAAACTAAAGCTGCACACACCTATATGCATGCCCACACGCATAGACCCACCCTTTAAAAAATCCATTTGTACTCTTTGAAGAGTAACTACAAAGCAAAGAGGAGCTTGGTCCAGGTGGAGTGACCGCGTGCTGGCCTGCATTTGGCATCTATTGAAGCCAAGCAGAATCTCAGTCCTCTGTCAGAGGGATGAAAACACTTAGCAAATTAGCAGTATTCCCTTTCTTGCTTTACAAGACACAATGCAAGAAGTGCGTCCTGCAAAAGCACCAATATAGGTATGTGTGCACCAGTACACACATCTGCACACAAACAAGCAGCACAGGGTGGTAGAAGGCCAGGTCATGGGAGACCAGCAGGAATAGAAACATGTAGAGGCTTGAGAGCGCAAGAGTGAGAGCAAAAAGGGGGTGAGAAAGAATAGGTGAGAGTTGGATGATGAAACGAGAAGAAATTCAGAGGAAAGGAAGATGGTCGGGAGGTGTAAGGAAAGAGAGTAAGGAAACAGGGGAGCACGCGGGGGCAGGTGAGGAGGACAGGGTGTTTCCCTGTGGAGAGAATGGCCGCAGGGCGAATTAGTGCAACGCAAAAAGTCTGTTGAAGGGACCATGCGGGGGAAGCAGAGAAAGGCAGGATGAAGGGGGAATAGCCTGTGACACGCATCTCTTTTACAGGGGTCACCACCGGTACACATCAACTCAACTCTACACACTGCAGAGTAACATCCATGCAAGCCATCGCATACAATCCCTATCCCAAATATTTTCATCTATGAACATACAAACTTAATTTAAGTGCATGCAGTCAAATATTGACATTTTAAAATGATCAACTAAACGGTAACATGGCAACGATCGTATTATGTGACATCAGTGCTGATTAAATATTCATACTAAGGGCAATCTACACAAACATGCACGTGTGTGTGTGTGTGTGTGTGTGTGTGTGTGTGTGTGTGTGTGTGTGCAGACGGCCTTCATCCAGTGTCCAGTGAATCACATGGGGGTATAACGGACACATGAGGGTCACATTGATTGCCACCGGAGTTCTTAGCAGTAATGCTGAGGATTAAGGCAGCTAATAAATGTTTCATTCAAAGCCAGATGTAGATCAAACGTGAGAAAGACCCCCGCCTTGCCCTTCAGGGTTAGCGTGATTCTGCTCTTTCCTCTCCACTTCTTTCTTCTCCACCACCCTCAGCTGTTGGTGTTCAGCTGTATTATGACAGCCACTACAGATCGTCTCACTAGCAACTACAGGCCCTGCCCTTGTGCCTACACATCATTAGCTCTCCATCTGTCAGCTTCCTAACAGGTTCCCACTAATGTGGCCAAGGACTTCACTTGCATTCCTATCCAACAGGCAGCAGCAGTCAGCTGAGGACTACGCTCCCTCTTAGTTCAGAGCCTCGTCTCTTTTTACCTAAACTCTTCTTCAACTGCTCCTGATCCTGCATTATCTTCCTTACTTCCTCCCTCTCATCTAGCATCTTCTTTACTTACATCCTATCCTTGTTTCTCTCTTCTTCTCCTCCACGTTCAACCTTTCTACTCCACTCCTCTCATCCCCCAGTCTGTTGTTCTCCTCAGACTTGTTCCCTAAAGTATCTGGTGAGATTCAGGGCTAGCACCAATCGTCAACAGGGGATAAGCAAGTAAGGAGGTTGGAGAAGGTGTGAAAACCAGTTAAGAAACACACTATGCAAGCAAAAGGTCTCTCTCTCTCTCTCTCTCTCTCTCTCAAACACATCTTCAACGCACTTCCACATGTGGACAAACCCAAGCAACCAGGCTCAGGCTGCTTCTAGACTCACATGTAGACACCCAATATTATAGGACATAATATAGAATATAGGCACACAAAATAAATACTGTATGTGCTGCAGCTAAAGGGATCTGCAGGCTTAAGATGAAAAATTAAATTAAATAAAAAAAGAGAGATGTAGTTGCTAATGGCAGCGACGGTGACACTGGTCCTGGCAAATGGGCTTTGTGGCTGTGTGTGTAACTCTATCTGAGGAGGGGGAATACAGCAGTGGTTGGGTAATGGAAAGGTCATTTAGCCAATCCCCCAGGTAGGGGGGCTGGTCTGACACGGCTCGTTTGTTACGGTTCAATAACTGCCACTCCGGGGAGTGTGAGAGGGAGAGAGAAAACGAGTGAGAGAGGGCTAGGAAACTTAAGTGTAAGTGTGTGTATGTGTATGCGTGTGTGCTGAAACCCTGGTGTGTGTGATGGTGTGCTCAGGCACTGGCAGCACAGCCGATTCCCAGAGCTTGTCCCTCCATTAGAGGCCTGAAAAGGGGTCACAGTGAAGGCCAAGCACCACCGACTCGGTCAGCTCCACTTGAAAACTTGCAAGACTCGGCCTGGGAGGATTATTTTCGCTCTAACAGGCAAATGTTTGGTTTTCCAAGTGGGAAAACTGAATTGGTACAACCTCTTGAACCAAAAGAAAGGCCACTGCAGAAGGACGGCTATGGCTGCCAAAGGGGAAATATACGGTGTATAGCCTAAATGAAACATGTGCATGGTTAAATGGTAGAGGGTGGACAAAGGTTAAAGTAATTGTAAATTGTTTTTATATCACTTCTAAGGAAAGCTTAAAACAATGAACTGATGCGTCAGCTAAGCTACTAAAACTATTGAAGTAATAATTATTATCGAATACATAAAATCTGTGGCGACCCATTTCAAATTTGTCATAGGATATTCCTGGTATATTATACAAACTATGCATGTCCAAATGGGTTTTTTCTGATATATTGAACACTAATTTAAAAAATGCAATCAGTTGAGAAAATAAGAAAAGCATGTTCACACATTTAAAAACATTACATTATTTTAAAATGAATTTTGTTATTAATTAAAAACTTTAAAAGTTTTGGAGACAAACAAAACCCTGATTTAGTAATTGAATATATATTTTGAAACAAATTCCTTTGTTCAAACAATAAACCAAACGTATATCTTGCTGGTGCATTACACTTGATTTGAAGTTCAAAATGCGCAATGATTTTTAAAAAGCACAGAAATATGAAATACATACAACAGCCACGCTCCATTATTCTCAGTTGGCTGTATTGATTTGCACTGTCCCTTTAACATGCCGTTAGGCGTGTGACAGAATGATCCCTCGGCTTTGTGAGAGAGCCAAAGATTTTCACACATCTCATTGAGCTGCTGGTGAGAGACACCACAGTCTGTCCTTCTCCTCACTTTGAAAATCAATAATAAGCTTCTATGTGCTCACTCACGTGTCTCCATGTTTTCCCGGAGAGATGCCCGAGGCACAGATTTGTATTTATCTGAACTGGATTGAAAGATTTGGTGATTTTATGTCAAACCTCCCGTGGAGATTTAAGAAGTGCTGGCTCTGTGTGATGAGAGGGTCTGATCCCATGTAATACTTAACTACTGGGTTTGTTCGACATAGTTTTAAAGAGGTCTGTGTCTCCCCCTTGTGGTCACTACAGGGACATACCAAACAACATTTGCTTGAAACGTTCGTAAAAAACACAGGATTTATTATTCAGATTAATTCAATATGGACCATTATAGTTCATTTTCTATGTAGCCAACAATGAGGCTCTGTAAGAATAACATGAATGATAAGAAATGACTAATGTGCATGAAGGATTCTCGCTGTTCTGAGTTTGTATCTTCGTGGTTGAACACTCTTATTGTTAGTCACTTTCAATAAAAGCAAGAGCTTAATGTAATTTAATAACGTTTAGGGTGGAAATAGGTAAGTTTGTATAGTATAGGCCTGGGAATCAGAGGTTTGAGTCACCTAATAGGGAAGTAAGGAGCACGGCCTGGTAACACGGTACGTCTTGGTAAGAGCCAAGATGCCCTTGAGCTTGCCACTAGACCCAAAGACTGCTGTATAGTAGCTGCCCACTACTCCTAATACTGGCATGGGTTAAATACATTCAAAATTTCACTTGAATAAATATTCAAATTGTATATCCTTTCTCATTTAACACATGCTTTATGCATTAAGTCTAAAATATGTGTTTTATATTAATGTGTTTAAATATTGGCGAAACAGTTAAACTATTTGAATAATGCAGAACGAAAATGATCTCATATTATCGCACATGACCACTTTAGGTGTCACTGCTTGTTTTTATTTTCATAGCTTCATCAGCAGGTTATTACTCACTGTAACAATACTGTATGACAATGTGTGAAAATGGCCAAACTACTTATAAAATGCTGCTAAAACACATGTTACTGTGGTTCATAGAAACAACTAAATCAGGAGATTATGTCTGCTTCCTGAATGTTGGACAAACCCCAACATAAACATTAAAAGCAAACATTAAGTCTTCTCCACCAAATGATAGCGAAAGAGAAGCTGCCTCTCGCGTACTGTGGCTGTGCTGACTGTGGTCAGTGACATCATGGGCAGAATCTCTTCCTCATTCAAAATGACTCACTGGTGCTCAGGACACTTGCAGTCTTAAAACACAGTTGGCGTGTCCCTCAACCTTCAACAGCTTTATTAAAACTGAGTGATTAGCTTCAGAGAGAAGTTGTCTCGAATAAGTTCACAGTGAGGAAATCAACTGTGTTCAGCTAAAGGACGATGCCCCCTCTGATGTTTAAAGATGCTTTCTGGGTAAGTCTATTTTTGTGCGCTTGTGGTCTACTGAACATGTCCTTGTCTAAGTAAAAGATCATTTGTACCTTCAGTGATGCAATATTTCGTCTCAAGGTTATTTTGGTAAGAATTCACATTACAAGTAAACTAAAATGTAATTTATATGGGTAGTATCTGCAGAACATAGGTTTACTTTCGATCGCCTTGGACTTTAACATACTCCTTCGGTATTCATGTACGTAGACTACATTGTAAAATAATGTGGTTTTTGAGTTCTGGAAATTGGGTATAACATTACCAAGACAGTAAAAGGTGAGTTGTACAGTTCGTAAATCCCAAACATGATTAAAAGTCATTTCATAAAGTGGGCATGTTGCCATTTCACATACAACTATTTTTGCAATGTTCTAGTTCTGCAATTTTTACCACACAGTGAGTCCGGGATTGACTTAAGGATGTGTTGCAACAGTTGTTGAGCAATGCTGTTCACTGCAGTGTTTCCCTCACAATGTCTTCTCCATACAGGGGTCTGATTTCACTTGTCATGCCGGGTATGAAACTGTGATCCAAAGGTTACGAGATGGAAGAGAAATGTGCAAAGACATGGAGGAGCTCTTAAAGATGAGGTAGCATTCACTCTGTATTTCAGCAGTTGAAACCAAAAGGCCTTAACCCTAAACCCTGCAATGAATTGAGGCTGCTGCTGTTTTTTATTATCCATCACAAGACAACAGAGCAGCACATGTTATCAGTCACACCTGTTTTTGGTGAATCCAACGGTTCATTTGCACCACAACAGATAAAAAATGTTGCAGACTTTTGACGTTAAAGCGTTGGTTTGTTAGTCAATTTTGTGTGGTCATGATTTGCACAGAAGGCCTTGGGACACCAATCACACCACCGCTAAGAATGATTTATTAAATGATAATATTAGTTTCCTACGGATAAAAAAAACCTCAACTCAAACCAAATCCTACAAAGGATCAGATAGCATACAGAACAACTATTTCTTGTTCTAAAATGTTAATCTGCAGCCCTCAAAGTTTGAGAGGAAAAAGCTTGAAGTGTGCAAATGGAGTAATGCACATAAGACAAATACAGTTATGAAGTGACTGACTGTTGATACCGCACAGGGCACTGGCAGAGGAAAAGTATGGGAAGGAACTTGTGACTATTGCTCGCAAAGCAGGAGGCAACACAGAGATCAGGTAAATACATGGACTACATTCAGATGTAGCCTATTACACACATATTATACACTTGAAATGTTGCAAAAGGGCCACATTGGATTTTTTAAACAAGATAGTGATTGTTTTTTGTTACAGTAAGAAACTGACCTGCAACAGACTATACAAAAAAAGTCAGTCAAGTCATCTTTGACTCATGTTCTTTCAGAGGAAATACACTTTGTGTCAAAAAGAGAAACAGGTTAAATATGTATGTATGTATGTATGTATGCATGCGTGTGTGTGTGTCCTACTGCAACCACCCCCCTCAGTGTACAGTTGGTCAGTATCAGTTGGTAGTTTCCTGTTCTCTATCATGTCAGGCGGCCGTTAACCTTATTAAGCTTTGAGGTGACAATTAGACAATCCAATGCCTCTACCATAATCAGAACGTTATTTTAGGTGATGAAACCTAAAAGAGTGTCGCTAGGCTAAACAAAAGTAGTACTGAATTATATCTAATCATGAATGTGCTTTTTCCCCCAGCACCTTGAGAGCATCCTTTGAAATATTAAAAACACGTAAGTTCGTCCGGTCGTGGAAAAAGCAAGACACAAAGTTCAACATATTGATTGTGCTTGTGTATAAAAAAGGGCATGGATACATTTAGCTGTTTTTTGGCTGCAGAAATCGAGAACATCGGTAACTTTCACATCCAACTATCTGATTTATTGAAAGAGGAGGTGAAAAAGATGGAGACATTCAGAGAACGGCAGAAAGAGCAGAGGAAGAAGGTACTGGACATGACTGTTACTTAACAACTTGCTAAATTGTACACAAATAGGTGAGCTTTCATTGCCCAGACATAACATAATGTGAGGTTTGATAGTCAACTCTACATTTGCAGACTGTATTCTATGGTCAGGAAAACCGCTTTCAAAAAGGTTTCACATATTCACAAAGCTAAGTAAAGGCCAAATAATGCATTGAGCACTAAATTCAACGCTTACATGAAGCTATTCAGTCGTGAAATCATGTTAGAAATCAAAGATTTTAGTTTCAGAATTCTACTGCATGTTGAGAACAGTGGGTATAAAACGGGTATACAGTAGAAGGAAAATTGAAATTGCTTGAGTTTGACAATTCTTTTTCCCCTGACAGTTTCAAAGCATCATGGAGAAGGTTCAGAAGAAAAAGGTTGCTTTGCACAAGCGGACCATGGAGGTAAGAAAACAGCCAAAGACTGAACTGACGGAGTAACACTTGTAGCTATTGATAGCAATAACAGCAAACTCTAAACCGCACTTCCTGTGCTTTGGACAACTCTGTGGTTTGTGCTTCTTACCCTCCCAGGCTAAAAAGAGCTACGAAGTGAGATGCAGAGAGGCGGACGAGGCAGAACAGGGAGCTGAGAAGACAAATGTTGCATCCAAAAACTCTGAAAAGGTTCATAAACTAAATGAGATATCGCACGATAAAGTAATGTTTCCTGTTCGCAAAAAGTCTACATTAGAGTTGGTTATTCAATTATGTGACAAAGTAACATCTAGCAAAGAGGAACTACAATACATGTGCTACCGCAACATCCGTAACAACGATGTTCCAAATGTGATGAAGTCTCGCAATTTGGGATGAGATTGTTAGAATGGTCATGCATGTTGCTTCTTTTTTAACAAATGTTTTGCAGGGACGTCAGAGGGCCAAACAATGCAGACAGGCGGCCAAGGAAGCGGGTACAGTATGACTCAGCACAAGTCATATCTATAGAATTTCTATTTTTAACCTGTACACTTTTGAATTAGACTGTTTCATTACATGTTTCTAAATAACCACTGATTATAAATGTTAAAAGTAAACTATACTATGCATTATGAGTTATTGACATTTGTGTTAGTTTCAGTGTTCAATGTTTAACTTGTAACTTACAGAGAAGCTGTACTCTACCAATATTGTTCAGCTAGACAGTGTTCGCCAGGACTGGGAGGAAACACACAAAAGCACATGTGAGGTAATTTATGGACCATTTTCCTTATATGACATGCATTGCTGTCTTACATAGTCATAAGACAAAACAAGAGTTTATAAATCACTTACACTAAATGTATCCCAAGTGAGGACACAGACTCTCGCATAGGGCTAAAAATAGAACAAACCCACAACCAGACAGTAACACACTTTATCATACGGAGGTAAGTGTTAGTTTTTTCAAGGTGCATTGCAAACAATAGGCACATATCGATCCCTGATACATTTAGATCTGCAAGCGGCAGCAATGCAGCATAACAAAACATAAGGTGAGGGAAACGAAGAGAAGGAAAATAATCTGCTGAAGTTACTGATATGAACCTGTAAATGGTAAAGTGGAGATATGTGGTGTGTTTACATTTTTCCAGGTGTTCCAGCAGTTGGAAGGAGATCGCATCAGCATGCTCAGGTGTGCTCTCTGGGATCACTGCAATCACTTCTCCATGCAGTGTGTCAAAGATGATGAGGTGAGCTCATTTTCTTAATTTAGGAAGTTTTAAATGACCAACGACATGACTTAACCTTTGGAGTTCAGCTTAGGGTAAGTGTCTTACTTTAATGCTTGTTTTAGAACAGGCTTATGTGCAAATTTGAATGTTGTGGCAAATTATCCATTAATCAGCATTAGCATGTTCTAAATGCACATTATAATGCTTTCAAACCTGAATCTTAGCCATGAGAAGGTATAGCTCAAGGCTAAAATAAAATGGGGAACATGGTAAACACATTATAATAGCTAAATGTTAACCTGTTACCATATAGATGAGTACAGGCCCAATATAAGCGTAGCAGTAAATATGTTAACTCTCTCTTTGAAGCAAGATCAGAGTGCTGGTTTCTGGCAACACCTTCTGACCTACTTCAAAGGTGGATGAAGAAGTTAAAAGCCACATGCTGAAACACTTCGGCTTTACAATAATGTTTTTTTATAAACGACAAAGATTTTCACCTCTTAAAAAAAAGAACAAAAGAGCACAAAATGCCATCCATCTGTTGAATGAATGATTTAGCAAAAGCATCTTTTGTACATCCATGCCACGTTTCTTCCTCCTTTCTTTTTTATTGTTCATGTTTGTTTTTTTTTAGTTTTACGAGGACGTGAGGAAGCTACTGGAGTCGTGCGATATCACCACAGACAACAACTACTTCATAGGGATGAAAAGCACCGGATCAAGGCCTCCAGGTAAGAGGCTTACACACTTTTAGATTGTGCTTCCCCTTCGGAGGAAACGACAAACTCAAGGAGAGAAGTGAAAAAGCATAGCATCAGAAATGAACTTGATCAGGTTCTCAAATGGGCAACTTCTCTTTTCCTTGAACAGAGCCCATATCGTTTGAGAGCTACTACCAGACACAGAGGTCAGGAAACAGCAATGGCCAAGCTCACTTCGCAGGAGGAGACAACATGATGATGAGGTCTAACAATATGCCCATTTGAGCCAGAATTGTTACTAGTATAAAGCATGAATACTTCCAGGTTGTGGCAGAAAGAACAAGCCGTCTTCTCCTAGTTCATCTTTTCTCAACCCTAACTATAACCCTATTTGTGTCTAAATCCTAAATATCTCCCCTAACCTTAATCCCTCAGGGGCTCTGATCCTCTGCTCGGGAGTTCTATGAACATCAGGGTCGACAATCTTGAAAACCCACATTCAACACCCCCTTCTGGCAGGGGTAAGTACTACATTCACTTGTTATATCTCCTGTACCATAAGTAAAGAAGATGTTAGTCCATCTGTGCTCCTATAGTGGATATTTTCTATTGGAATATAAATACACTTTCCTTTGTCGTATTGAACCTATTGCACATGCTTGCAAAGCACTATACCCTCTATGGGATGAAAAGTATGCAATGTATTGTATACGTCCAGTTGTATTACCTAAATAACTTGTGTATTTCATTTGCTATCGCTTTCTATCACTCTGACTTCAGTTGTGGAATCAGATGAAGGATATGCAGAGCTCCCAGGCCTCCAGGGTGCAGCATCATTGCCCAGAGTCTCAGCCGCTGAAGACACATGCTACCTTGTGCTTTATGAATATGTAGCAAGGGTGATTACTATAAAATATGTTTCTATTATTATTATTGACTATGCTAAGCCATAGCTTGACATGAAATCAAAATTTTCTGTCACTAGCAAAAACATCACTTTGATTGGACAAGTGCTAAAAATATGTAGGCAAGATAATTCATAGCTTTACGCTTGCAAGTGTCATCCTTTTTTAACTATTTGTCATCTTTGTTTGTATTCATCAATCAGGAAGAGGATGAATTGTCAGTCAATAGAGGGGACCTGATCCGAGTGCTGGAACAAGGACAAGATGGCTGGTGGACAGCAGAGAAGAACGGTCAGACTGGACTGGTGCCAGGAAACTATCTGGGCAAAAGCTGAACCCAAACACACAAACAAGAGCAAGCATCCAAACACACACCGGCCAATTACAACCTAACATACACAGCAAAACATGATTATGCTTAGTATGCATGCAAGTACGCCTTTCTGTGTCAAATTTGCAAAGACATAAAACATGAATATAGAAACACAAAAAACACACAGCTTCGTAGATAGCACTGATGCCCAGACTACTATTCTTGTAACCTGATTGCTGAACATGAATTCTACGTGTAGCATCATTTAGTAGGTAGTGGGGCTGCTTAAGTTATTTGGGGAGGTTATGACAAGTCTTCGTCAGACAACCCCTTGCTTAACACTCTCTGAAGATGTCTTGAGTGTAACTATTATTTATTAAAGAATAGGTTTAGGAGTGTACAACATTGTAACCATGATACCTCATGTGATGTTGAGCCAGGTCTTTATGCTTTCTAATACTGTGCACAGTGCAGTCTCGGGAAAATAGGCATTGAAATGTTGTATGAAGCCTTGTTTGGCTTCGTATTAATTTGCTATGTGTCCAATTTTCCACGCGAGTCTGAAGCACAAACAAAAACCAGTTGCTAATAGTAGAAAAACAAATGCAAACCAAACTCTACATGAAATAGTACTATTGTTTTACACTCTTAAATCAACAATCTGAGCTGTGATCATTTAGAAATTATGAAAATTAAGATATATTAATTTACAGAATTGTATTTGATGCATGCCAGTTACAATTAAATGACGTCAAGTGCATATTGTGGTCAATGGTGTTAATTGATGAAGAAAGTGGTGGGCCAAAAACTACTTTGGAGGTGAAAAACAGGAAGATGACACAATTCATAAACGCAAGTCACATTTTTTACAGTTAAACAGAGGTAATAATCCGACTGAGCACATACCTGTTCTCCTCACTTTCCTGTGCATTCTGTCCATTTGAAAGTTTGCTCATCCATAAAAAAGCCTGAAAGCCTCATGGCCTGGTAGCTAGCTCTTCACTGACAAGCTTGCACGCTTCCACTACAGTAAGGGTTCTTCCTGGAAACACTCTGTTTCTTAATCATATTTTTACCAGGATAAAATAGGCTTCCAGTGTGTGCCTTAGACTATATTCCACAGGGTTCATGGTGACCGCAGTCCTAGAGTTTTTTTACATGAAAAAACTAACTTCTGCTAAGGAGTAGGCCAACGTACCGACGAAAACAACAGTAGTTTGCAAACAGCCAATTAAAATCGCAGCAGGGCAAACGCAATCAGACCCACCTGGTTTAAAATGATGCTAGCCGCTTTTCTTTTGCGCATGCGTATTGTTTATTTCTACAACTCGAACTAAAAACATTTTATTGAGCGATTGAATTTTATTTGTGCAATGATTATACTTAACAGTTAATGTTTTATGTCATGCTTTTATCCAGTTATTTTTACTGTCTAAATTGGTCAGTAGCGTACCACTAAAACATTATTCCTTGCTGCCAGCAGATGGGGCTTTGCACCTTGTTTGGTTTGATCTCTCAGGCTTTTCTTCCAATGTGTTGATCTGCGTTTGTAGAATACAGAAAATATTTCGAGCTTAAAAGCTCTCTTTATTTAAAGATAAGCTTTAAAAAAATGTATGCGACTGATGAATTAATAAATCATTACCTGTGTATACGGTTTAAATGGCAATATATTTTATATAAAAGCATAAGATTTAAATAATGGCAACAGTGAGGTTGAAATGTATGAGTTTATTTGTTCCTGGCCCATCCATCCTCCAGTATTTACACAATTTTTCAACATGATTTTTCTGCAACACTAGCTAAATATCAAGGATCAGCTTAACAGCTTCAAAATATTTAAAAGGCGCACAATTCACATGAATGTAGAAAAGAAATGTGTCGTAATCCTTTATAGCAGGTTTATGTCTCACAAACTAAACAGAAGGAATTATCTGTAACAATCTACTCATACAGACATCAGGTAACACTGAAAATACTCCTCCTAATAGCACTGGAGAAAAAGGTTCATTTACAATGCATGTATTAGCAATGAAAGATTGAGATAAAACACAGTCTGTTCTGTCCATGGTAAAAAAAAAAACACATTTTCCAACTTCACAAAGTCTGGTTAAACTAGGTTCTTAGGAAAGGTGTACATTATCATTTTAGCATAGATTTTCCAATCACTATCTGAAATGTATATCGTGCTGCAGGACACAATACATTCATTCCATGCACTCCCAACACTGAGTGAAATAAACAAATATGCTCCAATTTATTTACATCATTCTCACTGGGGATAAGCCCGCATTTTATCAAGCCACAAGAAATAGAAGGAAACTAAATCTGCATCAACATCAATAGTGTCAATTAGCCATATAAAACTTTGGCTTATGTAGATGACTCAGTATTAGTAGGGAGAGAAAACATAACATTTAAAGTAACAGTAACATACAAAGCATGTCGATAAATAACGTGATTCCCCTTGGAGCCCCACACCCACCCAAACCATCAGTGTCGGCTACTTTATCATGAATTGTGCAAGGTGTGTGTATGAGCTTAAACTACTACAGCTGATATCTACTGTGGACATGTTCAGTGACGCTCTTTTTGATTTATTGAGTGCTTTGTTGGTTGGCTCATGCATAGCTGTTGGTTGTGACCAGCAGCTCATACGCTGGGTCGTGACTCCTCCTACACAGCACCACGCAGGCACAGAGCATACCCAGCATCTGCAGGCAGACAGCAAGAAAACAAGAGAAAAGATGTTAGTTTGAATCCTTATACCCTCCTACATAACAGGGAAATAATGCAGAAATGTTTAAAAAATATAACCAACACGGTGAAATCACACAGCGTAAGCAAATGATGTAAAAACCAAGAATCTATTCACACATACAGCATGCATGTTGTGCTTTAATGAGTTTGTTTGAGTGTAATATTAAGTGATCAGCCATGCTGTTTTAGTTCCTGCTTTGGCAGCAGGGGTTCGGTCGGTCAGACCATGCTGAGCTGTTAAACAGTCAATATCCCTTGACACAATTAGGTCAGGGCTACTGTAAGCTTAGTGTGTGCTGATAAAGATAACTTCAGTGTTAATTATGCAGCCAAAATGAAAAAATCATTAACTTTAAAGTGAAGTGAACATACTGGCTGTGGTCCTTACTTACTCTAGGATAACCATCACATTCTCCCTACGAGATAAAACTCAGATTTTGGATCAGAATCCAAGTTCTTAGATTTACAACAAAATCCATTTGAGCAACATCAGCGATCAGACAATGGGACAAGTTCATACACATCTGTGCAAGTACACATCAGTGCAAGTAGAAACTCATAATTAATCATTTGGTTATGTATTTTAACATTCACCTTTGCATTCACCTTCAAATAAGTGATTTCAGGTGACTCCTATCCTGCTTACCTGTATAGATGCGAAAGTGAGTGCAGCCCATATGACATACATCATGATCTCCTTTAACTTCTTCACAACGAGAGCTTCACAACCCTACGGCAGAAAATGAATGATATTGAAAGACTTTAAAGTGCATAGCAACATTTCTTAAAAAACAAATTACTAGGCAATAATGTCAAGACCTTTTATGTTTCAGCCACAGAAACTAATATGCATTACTCAGCCATATCTTTGGAAAAAAACAACCTTAAAATATACTGGAAACAAATCTATTGTCGAATCTGGCCTCAGGCACAACCTCTGCAGCTGGTGCCAGGTTGAGCAGCATAGAGGTATACTCCAGGAAAAAAGGAAATCAAATTTTTGACTGGAGAGAATCTTAAAGTTTGTTTTGTGGTTTTAGCTAGTATAGCCCTGAACTTTAGCCTCTTATCCATACCTCTTGGTAGAGATCTGCTGGTCGAGTGAGAGTGCCAGTACAGTTAGTGATGCTGGGCTGACAGCAGCTGACCGGCACGCTGTTGTTCTTAGATTCTTTAAACCAGTGCGTGTTCCTCCAGTCAGAGTAGTTATGAATGCCGCAGCAGTGAAGCTAACAGAGAATAGAGAAGAATAAAGAGGGGACAAAACAGTCAGGAGTTCATTAGGAATATACATTTATTTCATGATCTGAAATATGAAAACATAAAAACATTTTGGCTTTTCTTCTCACCTGCCTCTGCACATAGTCAATAGCACGGCTGGGAGCATCAGTGTTGGTGCCATTGTATTCGTTGTAAACCTTCTGGATGGAGTGGTTGACCTGATTTTCAACCTGAAACGGAGGCACAGCAGTTGTTACTGTCCCTGCTCTGTTACTGCAATTTCCCTGTGTTATCTCCAAGGCACAGTTTGTCACGTTAACATAAAACTAATTTAAATGTAGGCCCTAAGGCAACACCATTTAGCTAAAGCAGCTAAACAAAAATTAAGCCTAGAAAATCTGGTTTGTTAACAAAAACAAGATGTAGCAATATTGGGTTTTGCTTAATTCTTTTATCTATATTTATCTCTCACTTGGGACAAGTAGCAGACACACAGCATACAATATCAATACCTAAATTGTGAGATTTAAGAACATCTGACCAAGTGCTGCAAACAGAAAAACACTTTTATTTAACGTTACTTGTGAAATACTCCCTTTGAACAACGATACAGTGTTTACCTTTGCCCTGTATATGTAGCCAAGCACCACCACCACACACTCTGTGAGGAATACCAGCAGGAGAATGGCAGCAAACTGAAATGAAAATAAAGACACATAGTTCAGATGTTCATTAGATAGAATAGATAGAATCGGAGGATGAAACCCTCATCATTAGTCGAAGGTGAGTCAGAAGTCAATGGAATATTTGACAATGCTTTCAGGGTGATTATACCAAGAAATCTCAAGTCGTATGTATTTTGTTATAGAAATGTTGCTTTTGTATTTTTCGCCTGCACTAGGTATATTTTAAGCGATGCAGTTCAAAGCAGTCCCCACTCACAGTTGCCAGACCACAGGAGCTTTCACGTATTGTTGCGCAGCAGCCAATCAAGCCGATGATGAAGAGCAGAGTCCCGACCGCTATTATTATGATAGCAGGAATCAAAGTGTACACATCTTCAAAGAAGTGGTCGTAGTCGTCATATGTGATAAACACATAGGCTCCAATGTAGCACAAAATACCAGCTGCAGCCTGCAGAGAGAAACAGAGAAATTATGAGAGGAATCAGTACTTTAAAATCAACTTTGTCCTTTTATATCTGAATCTCCATTTTTATGTTTTTCTTCTGTGGGTCTAACACGACAACTGGATTTGATTGACTATGTATTTTTTTAATTCTGAATCTGATTGTGATTATGTTTGTCTTTCATTATAAAGGCAACAGTACAGTTAGCTAGTGTATTTTCTTGGCTGCTTGGACCAGATCCAAGATAGTGGTTCCATCCTACATTGAGGACATGGTCAAACTATACAAACCAGCCTGTAACTATGCTCCCCACTATCATTAGGACAGCAGAAACTCTACACATCTTCAAAATCGGAAACCAGAATCAGGTTTATTGCAAAGTAGATTTACAGATACAAAGAATGTGTCATGGTGTTTATAGTCAAACTGCACCTGGGCCCTTATCTATTTCCTATTGTTTCCATCATGTAGCAATTGAAGCAGTTCAAGACAATGAGAGTAAAACGGCAGGAAAAACTTTTAAAATTACATATGTAAGATTTCAAAGATAAACAACCATTTATTTAGCTTCAGTTGAAGAATAGCAATGCCATTCATAACATTTGAGAGACTGGTGCAATGTGGCCTGGGCCGCTTGTTGATTATTTATTCATCCTGGGAGATAGCTTAATGAGTTCATTTTTCAAACGTCTACCACAGCTTTTTTATACAGCTCCATTTATTCTTGCCTTTTTCAACATGTATGCATATCTTAACCAACTGTGGATATAAGCCTACATGTTGCAATCAATAGCTCAGACAGCAGATTAACTCAACTGCTGCATCACGTCATAGCTAGAATGTGTGGGCGGCAGTAGCTATCTACTGCACGATATCGTTTCTGCAATTAAAGCCCCTCATAGAAAACGTCAAAGTTATACTTTTTCCATGGATATTTTAGCTGAAAAAGCAGCTCGTGAAACGCTACACTGCATGCTGCAGAGCACCTCTGGCGCAGTTTGCTAGCTCGCTAATGCTCTTCATCCCTGGCCTCACTGAGGATGCTGCACTTTCTTTAAAAACATCCATCGTTTTCTTACCCAAAATATGAGATTAAGAAATACCAAGACGGTTTTGGATGACGTAATTCCACACTGCCCCATGGTAACTTGAGCTCTAAAAATAAAAGTGTAACTATAAAAAATATATATCGTGATGCACCTGCACCTTTTGCTGTTATAATAATAAAATGGCTTCGGTGGTCCTGCCCCACTTTGCAGATTATTCGCTGCTCGACCAATGAAATAATCGCAAAAGTAAAAAGGTCACGTGGTGTAGTGACGTCACCATTCAAAACAAAGCGTGATGGAGGACATTATGAACATTGAGCACGGCAACAATTGAGCATTATACATTATATTCTGTGTGAATAGTGAATTATACATTATATTCTGTGTGCAGCTTGTGTTTTTAACGTTAATTTGTATGTATTGTGTGTTTATGTACATCAGAAGTCCGTTAACAGTGAATCTCAGTGCTTAAATGTTTTTCTATACCACCACCATTAAGTTATACTGTAGGCTACAACATCATATAAGATATACTTAAATGTTTCCAAGTGGGATTTTTGTAGTAGAAACAAGCTTCAAACAATACAAGGCCATCAATACCTTAGAGTTGTACAGAAAATATGCATTACACAAATAGTTAATATGACACATTGATATGTTCTTTGGCCTTACTTGTTCACCACAGAATATTATTATTAAATATTTAAAAATGCTTAATTATATCCAGTGCTATCACCCTTACTATTCAGTGTTATCTGTCATATCTATGAGTTTAGTGTTGTTGTTTTCCACTTTTAACTTGACCTAGGGGCAGAATTTCATCCCCTTGCTACACACACTTAGCCTATTTAAAACAGCATCAGGAAGTGTTCCTGCATGGTATAATGTTCTTTGCCAGAGGGTGGCAGTGTAGCATCGCTGGTTTTCACTGGTATGCAATGTGGAAGTGGATGATGTATCAAGTGTGGTCAGTTGGTAAAAGCACCTTACACAGTAATAAGCATCATGCTATCTAAATAATGTTTTCAGAAATAGTAATAATATGGCATTGTATTGCAACCACACAATCCCATGGCAAAAATGGATGAATGTAAGGGACACATTCGACCCTGCTTTCTATACTTAACTCTATGGGACCTCTGTCTTTCGTATGAGGTCATGATACATTGCTCAATTGAAAATTAGTTCCTTTGGGGCATTCAATAAATAATGATTTGTACTGCTGCCCAAAGCTTTGGTTTTTATTGACTCAAAGCTTGCAACGTTTGTCACTGTCAGCTTTGCTGTTAAAATTGAGCAATTCAAGTATATGTTCAAGCTACATTGTTGGCATATACATGCATCAAGTTCACCTGTTGGCTATAAATCAAGTCATTATTAAAACATAACATTAGTAAACAAAGAAACAAGCACATATGCAGGGAAACAAAGACAGGGTAGAAAGTGTTCGAAAAGGATTAGACGACTTTGAGTCATACGCTCACACCATACAAAATGAACCAGCATTGGTTAATGTTGTGATGAAGTATGGCTACATTTACCCAAAAAACAAAAGGGCTTGGTTGTTTTTTTACACATGTATCTTTTCTTTTACACGTCAAAACATGACACTTCTTTGAATATAATTTGCATTGACAGGATATCATTATTTGAATGATAAACAGAGGGATGTCCTACTGTGTGTTATGTTGTTTTCAAATTAAAATGCCCTCACATGACATATGAACCCAATGCACAAGCAATGCTTTGATTGATTATAGACAAAACGTTTCAAGAAACCCCCCACAAATCATTGTAGATCATATCATATGAATTTGTTTGTTATTTTTGGAGGGGTTTGGACAGATTTCTGTCCAGGGCACACTGTAGTAAATGTGTCACACAGGAGCAGTTTATGATAACAAACCGTTATTTGAAGGACAGCTAGCGCCAAAATGCCAGATGGCCGATATTTGTCTCTCTGTTTAATGGAAATAATAATATCAGTATTAAAATTCCAATTAAGCCTATTCAGTATGGGGAAATGAGCTGTCCAGCGTCATCGTGGCTGTGGGTTCTTTTCATTGAGCCCCAGCATTTGATAATACTGATTCCCCCAAGCTGAATATAACCTTAAAATTTAGGAAATTGTCTTCTTGGATGATCATCTGTTTATATTGTTGATGGATACAGGTCAATGTAAAGTGAAATGTTTTTGATATTAACTTTTTTTGGAATCCTTAACTCAATTGCCTCAGAACGCCTTTCGTGGCCTCCTCCCCCACTGTCTTAATGATATAGATTTATTTATAGGGAACAAAGGATAATGAATAATTCCAACCAAAAACTAAAAAACTAACAATATGCAGGAATTTCATTTCATTTTCCTGGAATTGAAAATAAAATTGTCTATTACATTTGCCAAGCATCAACATGCCTGTGAATTATAAGAAGCATAGCTTGTGTAGGTTGACAGAAACAGGGATTACAGGATCAATCTAAGCGTCTTAAAAGAACAAAGCGTTTATCTGAGCAAGGGGGAACATTCAAGGTAAACAGAGAGCACAGAGAGGCTGAATTGAATCGCTCATTCCACCAGGGGTGAAGAAGCATACGTCAAGAGAGACCTGTGACACACTCAAAGTGTGAGAAGACATCATCATCGTCAACTGTTTACACTCTGCAATATGTTTGGACTTGTAATTTCAAGTCATAAGAGGATAGTTTTCTTTACTAATTCACACACCCACAAATGATCAACACATAGAGCTACACTCTATGCACCAGATTATCATGTCATGACATTTCAAGTTAATTAATAAAAGACACGATTGCATTTGAAGTGGACATTTCTGTCAGTATTCAAATACGTTGGCTACTAGTACATCTTGTGTTTGTGCTAGCATTAAAAAATAGTAAGCTATGACAGTGTGATCCTTATTAAACATAACACTGTGCCACATTTTCACTTTTGTAAAGTATTTTAATTGCAAAGATCAAGGAAGAGATTAAACTCCTTATCGAAAAAGATTTTGACCAAACTAAAGAACATACTGGAGAGTTTCTCCCTCTCCCCATCAAAGCGTTGGAGGCAACTTTAAATGCTTTTTTTTTGGGAAGCCAATTTTCCAGCCTGCTAAAGTATTTGTGTACAATGTTCTGCAACCAAAAATTGCTGCAATTCAAAGTTTTTGTGTGGCAAAATAACAGTAGCTTAAGATGTGTATTTATTTCTCCATTTACTCAGAGTTCGATCCAACATTAGAAACTCTGAAGAAGCCCTAAATGACATGTTTGGTGAGGTGCAAGACTGAGCGTGAACATTTCAAATAACTTGAAATCAAATGGTCCTTTTGGGTGACTGTGCTGATCTCAGTTAATGATATTCAAATGTTGTAAGCAACAAAATGACTGGATGCATTTTAAGAAACACCTACAGCAATGCAATTCAGTTCAACAGCACCACAAATTCTATCCTCCAAGATGACTAAATAAAAATGATATCTTGGCGGTTTTTCCAGAAATTGAACATTCTATCCTCCATGAGGGTGGGATTTAGTTGTTATACTGTTTTGTTAATATTCTTTAGTTATACTTAGCTGTAGTCTACATAAAAAACTGGCAACTGCGACACTATGTTATTCATATTAAGTCATTTATAGGGTCATAATTGTTGAGTTATAGAAATCAAGACTATACAACTCTCTGTACTCTGTGTGCGTCCTCCCACCACCGACTACTCGAAACACAGGGCATATTCCTCATCTTGAAACTGACGTAAAGCATCAGACAACACATTGTGGGAGAGATATTACAAAAACCTATACCCAGAATGAACAATGGATCAGCCCAAGGCAAAGAGTTGTTCATCTTACCTCACCACTATTGATCGAGAGAAAAGATCATCCCTTTATGCAAAGGACAGGAGAGGTACAAAAGACAATATCGATTCCATGTATTCAGGAATCTAGAAAAATTATATAATCTGCCTACATTTATATTTATGTAAGTGTTATTTTGTGTTAAAACAGATCTTACTCATGCTGAACAACGAGTTGCTGTTGGGCCTATAAATAAGGGATGTGAATGTCACATGTATAAGAACCCTACAGAAAAACATAAGGGGGAAAACTTTTTAAAACAGTTTTCTGGTAATGTTAACCCTTCAAATATAATTTTCAATGTTTTTGTTTAGCCTCTAATGAGACACAAGCACTTATTGAAGAGGCATTAGTACATTGGAAATATCCCATAACATATTTTATATAATCTTCATTGTTGAGCACCAATAATAGCAGAAACCCATAACAAGCAATGATGTGCCCATAGGATTTGAGTGAATCAAACGTGATATATCAATATGTCATAATTTATCAAACTCAGAGCACTGCAAATAATTATTTTATTTAATATAAATAATTGTAAACGACAAGACAATGTCAAATATCATCATCAAAATACATTGAAAACAACTTTACGTGCATTTCAGATGGCAAACGAACAGTATGACAGTTACAGGTAATTACAATCATGATGAGCAGGAGACTGCCGACGGTGTCTAATGTATTTATTTTAACCCATGAGGCCAGGTGACCTCGGATCCGTGTTCATGCGACCCTCACATCCTCTGTATCACTTTCTGCTTTGGATGTAGTTTTCTAAAATCTTCATCAACACGTCCTCCTGAAACAGAGACCATGACAACACATTTTAATACAGATTCTTAGAAATTTCCCGCGCCAAAAAAACGGTGTAGGTTAGAAGTGCTCACCTGATTTTTCGTGCTTCTCTCTTGTGTATCCACCTGCTCTTGCAACGCCACCCGCAGGAACTGATGGAAAAGCTCGGTGAGGGGGCTCTGCTCAGCGGGCAGACTGACTTCCAGAGCATCAACCCCCTGCCTCTCTGCTGAAGGAAGCAGGGGGGGATCCATCACGCTCTTCTTCCCCATGAAATGTCCTGTCAAATCAAAGAAAACGCTAGTTAACAGAATTAAAATAAGTCAGACTTGGCGAGGTGGAAAATCCTTTTGGGACAAAATAAACATTGATAGAGCAAAATAATGTTATCATGTCAAAAGATGTAACGTGTTGCACATGAAAAATATGTTAAAATACATCAATTGAATGTTGCTGTTAGATTAGATGATTCTTACCTGTAGCCCAAAGATTCCCTCTTGGATTCACTTTGATTTTAGCAACTTTATTCCTTAGCTCAGTTAGGTCGAAACTGACAGCGACGGTAAAAGTCATGATAGAAAAGAAGACGAGATAAGCAAATAAGCCACACTGGCAAACATTATTCAGCGTAAAACCTCTCATCTCAGCGCGGAGTGGCGAACTGTTCTCCAGGGCGCAAATGTCCAAGTGTGTCCTGTTGTTGGTGGATTGCTCAGACGCCTCCTGCTTTTATAGGCTCTCCTGTGCGGGGTGGGCTCTGTTTATGTTGCGCGTACTTTTGATTGAGCCAGCTGCATTAATCGGAATGAACTAGTCATTGTCATGATTTCGTTGGACCGCGCCCCTGGCTGTGCGTATTTTACGCACCACACCATTTATCTTTAACCCGGGGCAGATGCGAATGTTGGCTGAAAAACAGCTTCTCAGCTACCTCATTACACACGCTGAAATATACTAGTGCTGAAACGATCAGTGGGGATGATTCATTGAGATTGAACTGTACTTTCCCCTGTTAAAGGTTTGCAGGTTGCAGTTTTTGTTGTTATGACTTCACTTGCAGTATTTTTAGGATTTCTGATTCTGATTTACATTTTTTCAAAAAAGATTCATCAGACTCTTACAATGCATATCAAGACAATAACACATCTGCCACAACACAAACTTTATTGTCACCTTTAATAAGACATAAGTTTATTTATACAGCACATTTGAACCCCATGGCATATCAGAGTAACAAAGAGACAATAAAGTCACATTTAAATACATTCAAAGCCAAATTATAACAAATAATAAAAAGTTACAGTGCAGTGTAAGATATGAATAAAAGCTTCATTCATAAACACACAATTTCATGGAGGTTGTGCGGTGTTGGTGTAAATTGTGTAGTAAGATCAACACAATGGCAGAGGTCACAGCCACTGCTTCCTTGTAGCAACACATATAGTAATTTCCTGCACAGGTCCCTCCAACCCCCTCCCTGCTCTAAGGGCCGGGCCTGGCCCCTAGCAATAAGCAACATGACATTTGGCCAGTTGCAGCATGCTGCTGTGATCACCATCAGTCCTCTGAGGACAGAGAACCTGCTGATTCTCACGACTAATTTAGAGCTGATAAGACAGACAGCCTCTTCGTCACTTCGGGGTGCTAAAGTTGCAAGTTTAGTGAAAAGGCTGCAGTAGCATCTTGCTCTTTACCTGACCTTTGGCATTCACACATACTTGCAGCTGAATGTCAGTCTAATTAGTAGACTCTGACCATCACTTTTACTAAATTCTCATATTAGATGAACAGAGACAGCCATGGTTCTTTCAACACTGTAGTTGCATTAAAAGACGGGATATTTGCATCTCAAACTCGACCCATTGGATTCATAAATCAAGGCACCAATTAGTTCTAAGGTTACCTTGTGTTGCTTTGATTATTTATTCAAATGAAAAGTTGACAGAAGTCCATGCTCATTCCACAACTGACTCTGTACCAATAACAGAACTAAACAAAGTCGAAAAGTTGTTTTAATTTTAAATGAAACTGCTTTGAATCAGGTCAGTTTTTAACCTGTGATTTCTCATATCCACTGAAGCATACTTTTGACAAGCTGCTTAACATAACAGTCATTTAAAAAAAAGGCCCTACTAACAGTCACCTCGGTCAAGTTCTTTGAGGTGTAATGAAAACATTGACCAAATGCAATTTTAGTCAGAGTTCAATCTGGAAAGAGCTTTAAGTGGATCTGTGTTATGATTAAATAATATGTTGATCCATGCTGTATTGTACATGGCTGGGTTGAACAGCCTCAGCTGATTTCACCTACACTTTAAGTGTATAATGTATAAATAAATTGAAATGCAACAAGGTCAATACTCGATGCATGTCTGAACGAATGAGAAGTTGAGTCCACTTAAAAAGAGTCAGTGCGTAAACACCACTCCAGTGACCCTTAAAAAAACCCATTAAACCATTTAATTTACAAGAAAATTGGTGAGCAAGCTTTTTTTCTGACACAGCTCTCCAAATTCACTCAGAGGATGCTAGTGGTTTCATAGAATATTTGGATTTGTGAATGAAAAACACAGTATAAAATCTAGTTCATAAGAATCAGTGCCCGACATTAAGTGCAGTATGTCTTTCAGATATATTTCAGGAAGAATTTGTTTTTTATTCCCTAAAACAAATGCTGGATAAAGAACACCCCTGCTTTTACTATAATTACAAATAAGTAAATACATGACTTTCCATGTTTGAGCCAATTTTTCATGCCCTTTTTTTACTGAAGTAGTGTGAATAGGGCTAAAAAGCAGTGTTATGCTAAACACTGTTGAGACCATAACTCCATTATGCAATGCCTTAAGAAAGGCCTTGTAGTCAAAATGTTGCATCCGTTTCTTATTTTACTCGCTCATGTGACATAAACAGCTGTAATGTTCCAATGTGGGAATTAACTAAGGACATTTTAAATATATACACAACAGCTTTTAATTGATAAACACTCACCATTCCAAACTATTTTCACACCTAGAAAAGTTTTTCTAAATCGTAGCTTTTCCAGGAATCGCGTCACTGTCGTAACACCAGTATATGACTATAAACAGATATAGGCACGACAGGTGCCATAATAAAAAGAGACAAAGAGTTATAATAATCCATATCGGATGGTAACCAGATTTCATATTTAATAATATTCATATTCAGTTGTCATAAAATACTTCACATGTTTTTTTTCAAAGACAATGATTCAACAGGAAAGAAACAAGACCTAATTTATCTGGATGAATGCTGTTTCACATTCTGAGGATTACAAATAAAGATTTCCAAACTAAACTTAGCCTAGTCCCTCACAAAAATATTTTTAAAGCTTGTTTGTTTTTTTCAAATGTAAACACTCTATCCACATTTCTACAAAATGTTCAAAGAAAATGGTACAAAAAAGCCAGTTGGGTTTGACAAAGTCTAACTGAATTCTGTTTTAAAAGGCATGACTGAGGTTTCCTGGACGTAGTTTATCCTTCCTGGGTCCTGAAGTCTGGGGACCTCACTCCCGATGGACCAACACAAAGAGACCCAGCAAGAAGAGGACAGCATACTGAGGAATGAGGATAAAACATTTAACAAATTAGACGATTATGCTGAACATGACCGAGCTTCAAAACAAAGACAATCTCGTAAACAGACTCTGGTGCGAGGAGGTCGATCAACTTACTTTGAACTTGGGGTAATCATTCATGAGAATGGTGACAATTCCAATGTATGGCACAAACCTGGAGAAGATAAAAAATATGAACAGTAAGGAAATGTTATAGATGCATAAGATTTAATACTAAAACAACAGTATTTACAAAGTGTTTAACATAAAACCCAAAAGGAGCAACATAAGAAAAGTTTTGCAGAAGGAAAACACCAACAGGTGGTAATTAGTAAACAAGGATGCAATAAAGAACAGATCAGGACATAAAAGTGCATAGGGAGTGATTCCAAGGTAAACCAGTTTTTAAAAAGTGAAACTCGATTTGCAAGCCCAATGTCCTCACGTAAAATTGATATAAGATTTTCTGCTGTGTAAAAAAGATCTACAGCTTATCTTTTGGTAGCATATTGGATCAAATTAGACATTGGGTAACAGATATGAGCAGCAGTTGAAGTAGAAATGAAGGCAAAACATTTCAAGACAACTCAATTTATCAGAAAATACTTTCGGGTATTATTTCATAATTGCCTGATCGCTACTATTGGAGCTGATCATTAACCTTAAGCAAAATCTTTGCCTACTTCACACAATCTCTCTTGATTTACTGTATATCTGAGAGTATCCCCTATAGGTGCAGCAGTGTGTTCTGGGAAATGAATGCTGTTACTTTCATCTAGCTTTTCTAATTATACACGTCAAGTAAAAATGTTTTGATGAAAACAAGGCGGTATGAGAGTGGTTCATGTGTTCAAGCTAAAAAGAGATGTATGGTGAATGGATTCGTTGAGGCTTCAGTGTGTCTCTGATCAGACACTGCAGCTAAAGCAAAGTTTGATCCTGGAGACAGTCTCTGCCTCGCCTCTCCCTCCCTGGTTGTTGAAGATGAAGTAGGAACGGTTAATCCCTGTTGCATATTAACTACTGAAAATAACATCAAGCCTCCGTCTTCATTCATTCACTGCCTTGAAACACTTTTTTCTTTTTACATTAAAGAGCCTACATAGATTCACAACTAGATATTCTGAATTAATTCTGTGAAGCAGAGCAAGAGGTGAAAATTCTAAATATTTGATAATGAATATCAGCCATTAAATTGAATAATATTGATATAAGACTTATTGCAAAACTGAGCACAATAGCGCTGCTTTGTGGCATTGAAAAAAAACTGACAATGAAATCAGGATTTGTAATTATTTCTCCAACAGTCGACTAATATTTCATGATTGTGACAGCCCTAATCTGGGATGAACATCTGCTCAAAGAACCATTTAAGTGTTTAATGCCTTATCTATCTGTAGGAGCAAGGGACATATTTGACCTGCGTATCACTTAGTCACTGATAGTAGCTGTGTGTGGAGGTGCAATTAATATTTCCTGAGCACCTGCTTGATATCCGTTTTGTTTGTAGCGAGGTGAGTAGATCTTTTGTTCGGATTTTCCGTAACATCTTGTAAGGTAAAGGAGTTGTTTTATTGTTGTCAGTATAATTAACAACCAGAGAGTAGTTATGGAGTCGTCCCCTTTGTTTGGATGTGGAAAACTCAGCGGCTAATTACCTTTCTATGACAGTCACGACAAAACTATTCCTCGCATATATCTGGACAAAGCGCTGATGAAGAGACTGAATAGCCTAAATCCTACCTTGTTCAATGTAAATTAACTGGAAAATATAATAGAATATCCTAATCCCTCAATCTTAAACAGGATATTTGTGAAATTGCTACTTTGCATATGACCTTCTTCTCAGTTTGTCTCCAAACTAAGACAAACAGGGCTCAATTCCATTGGACGGTACATGTGTCGCTTTTACTGTGTCAACCCCCTGCAGAAAAACCTTGGCAATACATGATAATGTATCTTGAAAATAACAACTATTAAAGGTAATAAACATTTCTCCGGATTTGTGGATTCTACTACAGAGCAGAAAAAGGTGACGTTACATGTATTATTAAGCTATCGAGATATCTGGATTAATCATGGATATTTTTCATTTTACTTACCCCCTGGCTCGTCCCACCACGTCTTTTTTCTCCAGCCAGTGTTGGCCCTGCTTGTACAGTCCTCTGTCATCCACTGCATTGTTGTCCCCTTTGGTCAAGAACTTTATGTCTCCATTGTCCCTGCAGGACAACATGATTTTAGACCACAACGTACATCGAGGCCTGTTTTTGAACACATCCTGTCTCTGGATGATTCATGATGAGTGTGAAATATCAAAGTGGCCTCTCAGAATTGTTTTAATAACATTTCAATACCATGAATTGTATTCTCAGGTTCGGTATACAGGAATGGAAATCATACACAGTTAACCCTAATAAAATGTGTTTTCATACTTTTCATGGATCTTGAGCACTCTGTGTACTATGGGGATCTCTCTGCCTTCTATCCTGAAGACGACAATCTCTCCGACTCTGATGGGGTCCTCTACCCTGTTGGTGAGAAACAGCAGGTCTCCTCTGTGGAAAGCTGGCTCCATACTCCCACTGAAACGAATGGTGAAAGCATATTATTAAAATGAGTTGGTACCATTTCGATTATTTCCATTAGTACCAAATGTCATTCAAGGCATGTCTATCCCGACTTTTTGTGTAGCCGACACTATCCACAACTTGTGGCAGCCAGTCATGTCTTTTTAGAGTTGAAAAACATCTAAATGATCGCAACAGATCATCAAAACAATCCGAGCCCAACATCCAATTGCAATCTTTGCAAAGCCACAATGAGGTATCACCATTAACTCTCCACATGAATGCTCAACATTACATGACGCAGATTAGGACAACAAACTGCATCAGAACACCCCTGGCTATCAGAGGTTAAACTGGGCTTGCATTAATTATGATATGACAAAACTAAAAGCCTGTTCTAGTCAAAGGAAAGACTGCAGTGAATAATCATCTGGAAGATTTAATAATGAATATAGGAGTAACAAAAAACACAATCATTTAGACATATGGCTTTAGTCTTACTTATCCTAACAGTATGATTGACATGCAACAGCTATAAAACTGCTGGCGTACATTGGTACGTCACAACGGATTACCTGTCGCTGAGGACACATTTTCACACAGCTTCACAAATGTTCTTTAGTCCTTAGGTACACACGCTTTCACATTAATAAAAAGCAATACAATGTATGTTGTGTTGCTGAAGGATCCTACTGTCATACATGTGTTTACAAAGATAGCTGTATTAAGCATTTATTAATGCAACTTCTTGTGACCAGGGGATATTATGTTGTGTCTGTCAGAGAGCAGATAGAAGTGCCGTTGTATATCTTCAGCCATTTCACTATTCTACACACTGTACAATGTAGCATAGATCACATGTTCACCAGTGTGGTACCAACGCCCTCAATCTCTTAATATCCAGCAATAATAATTCAAAGCTGCATGAAAGAAAATATTAACGCCCACAAAAACCAAAATGGCCCCAACTATTGAGGCCCACATGTGACTTGCCTACTCTAAATAAATACAAGTCCTTGGACTCTGTATTTGTTGTTTACCCTGAGAGAATGATTTGAACATTTCCATGCAGAACCAAAAACACAACACTAACTCGTCAGCAGAGACAAGTAATGCCACATAAAAGGCAAAAGAGAAATGTAACCCTCCCGTCGTGTTGGGGTCAAATCTGACCAATGTACTATTTTCATCAATCATAAATATTGTGCTGTACATTAGATTGCCTGAAGGGCCTACTATGATATCCTCAACAGTAGGCATTTCAACATATCAAATTGATGATCACCACATGACCGCTATAGGAAATGAATGGATAAACCTAGGTTATTTTCCTTCACCCACAGATGGACAAAAGGTTGAATTTGGAATACATTTTCAGTGCCTATTCTTTGTATATTCACTGCAGTTATTCATATAAACCACTAGTCTTAGACATTGTTTACAGCTTGAAAAAGGTGTAAAATAAAAGGTGGTGACGTTTAATGTTTTTTTTAAGATAAGATAAGATGTACCTTTATTAATCCCCGTGGGGAAATTCAAGTGTTTACGCGGCAACAGAGAAGAGGAAAAACAGTACAAGTTCACACAGGGATATGAAACACAAATTTAAAATAGAAAATTCTAAAAACAAAAAAAAAGGGTTGCAGGTCAAAGTTATTGTGCAAGAGTGCAAGAGTGCAGGCTTTATGTTGATGTAAGAGTAGTTAAAAACACAGTCAAATTTGACCAGAAACACCAAAGTAACGGGGGAGAAATGACAGGAGGGTTAAATACCAACACGTGTGACTCACCTGAGAACAACTACAATCGGACTCTCACTGCCTGTGACCACCATCAATCCCTTCCAGATCATCAGCGCAGAGGAAACTATCATACCAAAGTTCAGCACCTGGTAATAGAGCTGCAAACAAAAGGAATATTAAAATTGCATTTCTTATTACAGACCCTTAAAACACAAGTGTGCATGTAGAGATAACTCCTGATTTTTCCCCAACATATGTTTGACAAAATATTATATTCAATGGTGAAGTACTAGTAAGCAAATTTATAGGTGGGAGTACTCTTGTACTTGTGTAGGAAGTGTTAGCATCAAAATATACTTTTGAGTACCAACACCAAAAGTACTCTTTATACAGATTGACCAATTATCTAATACTACATATATTATGTGTCTTGATTAAAATTCTATTGATGTATTAATGTGTTTAACACAGCTAGTCAATTTGGATCTTATTTGAATAACTTTGTATACTGCAGGGTAGCTTTTGGATTTACTCCAGGTTTAAATAAAGTCTTATTTAAATGTTTAATATAATTAAAATCATGAATCAAAAGTACATTAAACAAATGTAGTGGAATAAAGGTACACTATTTACCTCTGAATTGTAGTGGGGTAGAAAACTAGTAAGCAAATTTGACTTATCGTGCTATGACAATACTGGAAAAGGAGGAACATGGCTAGCTACACTGAAAGTCAAGATTATTGTCTAAACAAGGTTAATAGGTGTATTTAAAACTGTAGGATAAAAAGGCTTATTTTGAGAGATGCTTGAGCATGAAACAGTTCTCTTTAAATGTTGCTAACAAGTGACAGCCAGCTACAGTGTTAAAAAGCGTTTGGTGGCTAGGTATCGTTAGCTTTGTATTTCTACCATACAAAGAGACGGTGGTCACATCAGAGTAATGTCCGGGTACATACCTGCCGCTTATTCATGCGACGAACATCGTCGAGAAAGTCTAAAGACAACATCGTGGCAAATACTACTGTGTAGAAAAACCACCTAAATCACATTAAAACGTTTTAAAGTAACGACCATATGGATGCACGGGCAAGCGTTGAAAACTTGCATCCGAATCTTCCGGGTGCGCGCAACCGGAAGTCCCGCCCACCACTGAGCTCTGTGTTGAGGTGTCAGTTTAGGATACGAGAGAGGGAGCCATGGCAGAAACTGAAATGAATCGTAGCTGCAGGGTCTGTTTTAGTTCAATAGTTTTTGCAGAAGTTTAGAAAGTCAAAGATATGATATTACAACATAATAAGGACAAGGGATATATATATATACATATACATTTACCCTGAGAATTTGCTGTGCAGCGCATTGCAATATAAGTTGGAAGGGTGCAGATTTAAGATAAAAATCGAAAATAAAATATTCATAGACATTTCCCTGTGGCTTTGTGGTATTTCTGTCTCCTTATGGTTGTTATACATCTCAGCTTGTGTCTCGTTTGATCATTTCAAGTTTTGCATTACATGTATTTCATCTTTTTGAGGTCCTTTTGTGTCTGTGAACATCTCTTTTCTCATTGAGATTACTTCCTGACCCTTTTGGATTGTTGTGTGCTTTTTTTTCCCTGTTTTTTTGCAAGTCTTTGTAGACGTTTTGCATCTCTTTATGGTCATATCTGTGTCTCTTTTTTGTGTCTCTTTGGGGTTGTTTTGCATCTTTGGATGTTTTCAACTCTTTGTGTTTATTTTGTTTCTCTGGTGGTTGCATTTTCTATGTAGACACGGTTTGTGGTTGTTTCATGATTGTTTGTGTTTGCTTTGCATAACTTCCTTGGTTTACGCTTTTGAGTCTCAACCTGATCATTTATTTATCTTGTAGTTTTGCATGTATCTTTTTTGGTTATTTTGCTTTTCTTGGCCTTCCACACCACACCGAGATAACTGAGGGAACACTGACCATGTTTTGTTTTTTCAAAAGAAAGTTACAGATGACCCACGTGTCTAGTATTTTATTTAAAAAACGGAAATACAATATGAAGAATTTGCTAAACGATTATGGTAAATAAAAAGGTAAAAACATATACATGAGTACATTCTACATCCTAGAATGCATATTATTATGTCAGTGTTATTGCACTATAATGACCCCCTTTCAGTTTGTGAAAAGTGATTTGAGGCATTGTTTTTTTTAAATAAAAATATTGACCGCAGCTTCTAAAGAAATACGTCAAGCTTTGTGTAAAACATTCACCATGCAAACAGAGTGCCCCATCATTGTGAGTCAAATATAGTGAAGCTTACAATCAGTGATGTTATCTTAAACCAAACAAACACAAGTAAAAACAATCAGTCTGAATTAATAATTTATGGCATTTTAATGGCCACCTTTAAAGGAGGGTAAACTATTCTGCAAACAAACCATTGCACAAAGTAAATGTAAGTCATATTACTTTCCACTAAAACCTTAATCAACTGTCGCTTAATAATAAAACTTGTCACTCAGCAAAGAACAAGTGAGAAGCTTTCACCGCCACTAATTATGAATTGCTTTCTTCTATCATAGATCACATCCAATTTCCTAGAGGACGTGCGTTTGACTAAGTAATAACATAATTATTGACCAAACACCTGAAGTCCACCTGCCAGTGTGACTTGTTGACTCAGCCTGTGGAGATTATTAGTAACACATGCTACACTTGTTTCAGCTGTCCACATCTGATTTTATGTTGGCATTTATACGACTGATACCTAATTGTTTTTTGTCAATCTGTGTTAAAGGTCATGTCAATTTAATTTGACAACATGTTCTGGCAAAGTGTTGGCTGTATGTTCGCAGGGACACACATCAATAAAGAAAAGACACTATGTCAACATGGTGTTAACGTTTGAATAAATTCTAAACCCAAAGAGTTATAATAAAACAACTCTCTCTTTCACAGCAGTTAACTTATATATTTCTCCACTAAAGGAAATAAATGGTGTATTTTTAAATGTGTTGATATTCATTTTGTCATGGATGATCCAATCTTTCAAACGAACCAACCCAGGACATCAATTACCTCAAACCTTTTTAAAGCTTTGTGCAATATTTCCAAAAACATTTCACACCTCATTTTGAAGTCAAACTTTCTTCTGTCCAATCTGTCTTACATGCATGAACATCCAAGTGCTCTGATAAGACAACGGCAGCTGTCAAGTTCCCAGCAACTATTTTCAGTTCAGTTATTCATTAATGTCCATGCATCTAAAAGTACTCTTTGGATTCAATCTTTGTTCGGTTGTTGTTCCCTATTTTTTTTTTAATGAAGAATATGTAACTCCGTATAAATGCATACTTCCATAAATGCTTAATCTGTATCATAAACCAACACAGCAGAGTGAGAAGTCTGTACGCAAAGGGAATTCCAGAGTTTGTTTATGATGGGTTTACTGCCTTCAAATTGGTTGTGATCTGTTAACATCTCAGCAATACATTTGTCATGCTTCATACAGAGGATGTGGTCACGGCATATCCTTTAACGATTTAACTGCAACCATCTCTGAGCAGAGCAGGGCGGTAGTTGTGAGGTGATACCCACTGTTCTCCAATAGATAATGAAGATACATGTACATCACACCAAGAGAACTCAACAGTGTTATATTAAAAACCTTTAAAGTTATCTAAAGATTGTCGACGATACCTCTTGAATATGAATATCTGGATTGATTTCCCATGCAGATGTATAACAGATACATCTTGTGACGTTGGTGGTCTTTAAGCTAACATAATTGAACAGATTTATATTTCATTTAGCTGCATATTGATCACTGTTAAACCCACACTTCATCTTCCTGTGCACGTTTGAATGAAGAACTGCTCAGTGCTATATCATTCGCATATCCATGCATATACAACATTTAGACATCACCTATAATATTCAGATTTAGCCTTTATGTTACCCAATGAGAGAAAATAGCATGAGATATAGATCAGAGTGTCATTGTTTTGTAGTCAGCATTAGCTGGCTGTGATAAACGCAGCACTGACAGTCAATTTAGCGATGGCTCTGAGACAATGGGCAGTCTGGGGCTTTTGGGGGACTGGAGATAAAACTTTTTTTCAAATGCCAACTAGTCTGTGGCATTTAGGAATGTGTGACCATTTTCATATAATCTGCCTAAATGGTCACAACGACCCTGGCCTGCCAATGGTAAATAAGGTCAGTCAGGCACAACAATTCAAGGTCAGAATCACAGGCAGTCTTGTAAAAGATTACACACGTCTCATGTTTCAGTTTTCCCTTGTTTTTCATTCAATAAAATGAGATCTAACTTTGCATTCTCATTGTGCCTGTTATGCTGTGCCAATATTTTCTGGCTCAATGTAAAGGTATATTTTTATAACATCTATCAAATCAATCAAATGAATGAAAGCACAATTTAAAATGATTTCCCACAATGAGCCTGAATGTGAGACGTGTTTAATGTGTTTAAAGACCCGAGTGGGAGGGCTTCACATTAACATTATGTCCTATTAAATTATATGTCAGTTACTTAGGCGTAAATGTACACACAATATTTCTACAGAGCGGGGACTAACAATTCCTTCATTTACTGCGTCTCATCATGGGTATTAATGCTGAGATTACTGCGAATGATCCAGTCCTCTTTATAACATTCAGTCAGAGCTACTCAGAGCAGCAGGAAGAGCTGTGCCAGTGCATTTTTTCTCTTTAATTTCCACACTTGCTCATAATTATTTCTCGAGCGCCTTGCATGAAACTCATTCAGATTAAGGTATTTCTCATTGTCTGACGTTACTCCTCTCAGAAAAATTGGATTTTTCTAACAGACGAAAATACTGCCAATGTGATGAGATTTGATCTTACAAAGTGAACATGGTGCGGTGCGAGAGGGTACAAGTTAATTTTCTAAATGAAATAATTTTCCACATATTTTGCCACTCAGGTATGGATTACCCTTTGCGTATTCTATTTATACTTTTATTTTCTTGTCACTTTTTTTATAACAAAGAACTTTACCCATATATTATTCCTGTTTGTTCATCATTGCCCCATGCTTATCAGAGAGTAAATGTTTAAACTCCAACGTGACCACTAACAGTAGGTGGCAGGAGTGGCTTGTATAGGACCAATCTTTTCCATTGTGTAACCACACTTCAGTTACTTGACATCATCCAGTTGTCATGCGAAATACGTAGCCTGTACCCACATTTTCTGAGTAGAGTCATGAATGGAGTGCATCAGGTGTGGACACTAATGTAATGAAGATGAATAAATGAATGACACATGTGGGCCGGATTTATATTTTAAAAATGGATATCAAGAGAAGAATGTTCCCTTTACTTAATATTCAATAAATCCACTAAAAAGTCTGTGAATGCAATTTCAGATGAATATCATTCACAGGCCTTGAGGGAATTGTGTTGCTATAGGGCAGCTATAAGGGCATACATTTAAAGGAAAGGGCTTCTTTTATGTGGCAGTGCTTCTATTTTTGTCCTGCTGCCAACACGTGTCACACATATCTTACAGATACAACAAAAAGATAGCATGTTAGTCTAGAAATATAGACCAGCCATGTAACTGCTGTCTGCTCTTCCTACTGTTGACAGCATGTGACCCTCTCATGCTTCTGGACAACATCAGAAGTGACACTAAGTGAACTTTTATTTGTTAAGCGTACAATAAGCTTACCGGCTCAGGTCACACTTGTGCGTGAGGCTACCGCTTACATAAACGATGAGTCACTAATGACTGGGAATCACAAATGATTATCATGATGAAGTTAGCCTTTCACTCTGTAAACACACACTGGTTGCGGGCAACACTTCCTTCTCTATTATATGTGAAGGAATCTGATTTGCCCCTGAGTGGTAACTCTCATAAGCATGCAATGGCTAAAGTTTTTTTTTTTTTAAATGTGACACAATGTCATTTTAGATGTCTATAAGAGTCTACAGCATAAAGTGATGTATCCAGTAGTGTCTTTACTTTAAATCTATATTGTTCTATCTTCAAATCATTTAAAAACAGGGATTCTTGATGTGGACACAAGAGTAATTTGGTGACTTTTCGTTTTCTTTTTGTACTCTTTTTTCATAAATTGACTAAAGGAATCAACCTGCAATCCTTTGCATAGAAAAGCTATAAATAACAGGTGAATGTCAGAAAGAAATGAGTCCTCTCAGATAAGAGGAGTCACAGAGATAACACCGGGGTATCTTTTTAGACGATTTATGATAATGAGTGACTGCTGATGTCAGATAGACTGAGTGGCTTTCATTACAGTGATTCAGCCCACTCAATAATATGCTAATATCTATTAAGAGTGACACTCATACATTTAAAAAGCACGTCATGCACTATCAAAGCGTATTCAAACGTACAAGTCATAATCAATCAAATTCAATCATTTTCTTTTTTTCATTTCTTTTATTTTATTTAACAGCCTGTTGCATTCAAAAGTGCAGTTTCTGAAAAAGCAGTGCAATGTAGAACAGCAAGTAAACAGGACAGGTTACAATATAAAACCACAGCACCATTTGCCACTGTACAACAGTGTCAGGTAAAGCTACATTTTGCTTGCTCTGTATCTGTTCTATAGTTACTTAAGATGACATAATAACTGCCCTACAGTCTCACAAAGGTGACTACAAAAGTGATTGTGCTTGAACATTTTAAAAAAATACACATGTAATGCCACTTCAAAATGTTTTTCTTGCACATCCATTTAGTACAAATACAGTGACCTGAGACTGGGATTCACAATCTGTGACCTACAATGGTACATGGATTGATGAATACAAAACCCAGGAAAGCTACTACTTGCTGCTGCACTGTAGATTGAGTTTCAACCCTAGGATTGGCTGAAGGATACAATAAATAAACACCACAACTTGTGAGGGCATCAATCCACACTAAGTGATAATGGCCAGGAATGGTGGCTGGTAAAATTAAATATTTAAGTCATTAATCTTTTCCTGGTATCTGACGTTTTTCTCTTTGGCGGTGTGGGCGGCATTAACTCAGTTGGTAGGGACTTGGCTTCTGAAACCGGAGGGTCGCCAGTTCAAGTCCTGCAAAGGACCGACTGGGGAGTGTGGATGGTACTTCAAGAGATCCCAGTTCATCTCCAGGGCACTGTCGAGGTGCTCTTGAGCAAGACATCGGCAGCCCACATGGATCCCCGGGCGGTGTAGTAGAAGGTACCTACTGCTCCTTGTACTTCTTCAATCGGGTAAATGCATAGACAAAACATCACTCTATGTGCGGTGTACATGTGCGTGACGGTAAAAAAATAAGATGTGGTTTGCATCCTCCATTTCCATTACAGCCTTTTGTCTGTCTCTATGTTCGTCCTGGGCTGGATTCAATCACGTTTGTCAGTACTTCATCGCGGAGAAAAAAGATGTCAAGTGATCAATGAGAAAATGTGTGACTCATTCTGTTTAATTGAGAGATAATTACTCTTCCACCTTAACAGCTTTGGGCGGATCAGCAGCTTTTTGTTTAGTTGGGGTATTCCTTCCATCTTGCTCAGTCTTCCGGGGCAGTCTGGGGCTGCCAGCAGCTTTCCGGCCTGTCTGAGGGCTGTTGGAGCCACCGGCCAGTTTGCGTTGAAGTAACGGACTCTTGGAGCCTTTGGGCTTGGTTGGCGTCAATAAAGAGTCCATGATCTTTAGTGACCTCAGGCTCAGCAGACCACAGAAATAGTTACACTGGTGCTGGGAGACAAACTGCTCAAAAACTTTGGGATTCCCTTCGACAGACAGACCATGATGCCTGCAGTGACACACAACAGAGACAAATGTTACAGTCGTGAACAGGGTGAATGTAAATTACCTATAAACACAGCATCAATCAGAGAGAAAAAAAAACATACCCTGTTGATTTGATTGAAATTCCAACGTTGGTGATCTTGGTGTCAACACCTGCAAAACAACAACAACCCGCAATTACTTTATTTTTCAGTTTTTTGACAAATGTGACAGACGTGAAGCATGAATTTTTACAGAGTTAACTCACTCACACTTTTTTTAAATACAAGTTATGCCATGATTGAAACGTCTGCACTTAGGGGGATGGAGGCGGCGAGTTCATGTAGAACAGACATTATATCAGAGTCTATAGTAAACAACACATGTTAGAGAATATATTGCTGCTTAACAAATCCGGTGTAATGGAGGTGTTAAATAATCCCATGCCTCTGTGAGAAGGTAACATCTTAAGATCAGTACAAACATGTTTAGCCCACATATTTCCCTCTTCTGACAATATTTATGGTAAGGTGATTAATCCTTTAATCAATTTGTACACTTTGTATGTTCACTGCCTCTTCAGTTCAATATGATGCGTATTGTAACTGAACTTGGTAAATGTTTGTTGTGTTGTGTGTTGAATTAGGAAGTTAATAAAGGAGGTGGTCTCAAAGGGTTGTCAACTTCTTGAATACGTGAGCCAAAAAAGGGAAGAACTTCACATTGCCCAGTTAAATTCAGGGGTCAGCCTACCTTCAATCCGAGAGATTAGCAGATGGCCGCTGGTCCATTGAAAGATCCAGTGCTGCAGGGCACAGCACTTCTGCCCCGCCTCAGAGCCAGACTTTGTGTCTAATCTGCCTGCATCATCCAGGACAGAGTATTTCTGGTATACTCCTGTCAGGTCAGCCTCCACTTTGGCATAAGGGACTGTGTTTGCTGGTCGGTACATCAGGTAGACTGGGAGCACCCTGTGCGAGAAAGATTGAATGTTTTTTAGAGAGGCCTAATGATCACTGTATTGTGAATAAAACTCAAAAGGATGTTAATGTTTGATGGGGAGTAAACGTATCATACTCACTCAAGTAATGGGCCAAAGTTTTCTATCACTCTTGCCTCTGCCGAGAAGATTTTGCAATATTCACGAGCAAGGTTCTGAATTTTACACTCCTGTATTCAGCACATTGGAGAATAGCCAGTAAAATAAATGTAATGAACATCAGCATGTTTATTTAATCTATATTCTGCCTCTGTAATCCTATGTGGGTGGCAAGAATGACATCAGACTGATTTATTTTAATGCTTGATTTGTCAGTTCATCAAATTCAAAATATTAAAAAATACATTTAAAAAGTAACATTTTTTTGACATACCTGCTTGACGATGTCCAGGTTCCTGTCGATAAGGCAGCTTTCTGCTTTCCCTCCATAGGCGATAGGGTTGAGCCCTTTAATGATACATGTGTTCCCAGACTCGAACACAGGCTCCAGACCATAGATGACTTTTGCCCTCCAGACTTTATGAGAACAGCCTTTACCAATACGAGATTCCTGCATCATTATACGGCCAAAGAATTTGTTACCCCAGGAGCCAGAATCAGCCACACCCTTGCTGAATATCATGGGCGTCATTTCAATTTCTTCACCAACTGCATAGAAACAAATATAAGAATGTCAGTCAGGAAAGCATTTGGGCTCTGACGCAGGAAAAACATGATCCAGACATGTAAAATCTCCTCTTACCACCAAGGTCCTCACGTAGGGACATTCCAGCCAGGACTGCAATACAGTGAGAACGGACACAGCATGAGACCAGGCCAAGAAGTGTAAGGAAACCTTTTCATTTTTTGCAAATATAAGCCAAAAGTACACACCGTCAGCACTAAGCAGAAAGTCTGTTGTGTCGGTCCCATACTCATTTGTGATTGTGCAACCGTAAACACCAGAGTCTATGCATGATGCCTGTACAATGGCAAGATTGACCTGGGTTTCATCCCCTGCACTGAGAAAAAAACGAACGCTATTATTCTAGCCAAGACTAGTCAATTAAATCAACACAAAAACAGCATCATTCAAGAAGTAATACATTTCTAAACGTCTCTTAAAATGGAAACTTACTTTCTTTTGATCTGAGCAATCCCCTCCTCATTTTTGTACCATTTGATTGTAGAGTCACCAAGTATGTTGAAGAACTGGCACCACAGTTTCAAGTGTCCCGAGGCGTCTGCGAAGCTTTCACCCCTGATCTTGCGAATAACTTGAGGAGCTGCAGGAAAAAGAGTCACAACATAATTACCATCAAGAAACAGGATCAAATTATACTGAAATGCACTAATTTTGACAGAGATGGTACCTTTGAATGGGTCATGCTTATCCTTCTCTGCAGGTTTCCCATCAGTTTTCTGGGTGTGGATCTCCTCAGTAGGTGGCTGACTTGGTGCTGGCGTCTCAGATACCATCTTCCTCCTGCTCACGAGCGGAGATCGTCTCTCTGCTGGAGGCGTCTGCTCACCAGGTAGCCGAAGCAGAGGTGACCGCCGTGACATGCTTGGAGACGTAGAGAGAGTCACAGGACTTACAGAAAGCCTGTTGCTCTCAGCAGGACCTTCCTTCTTCTGAGTTTGGATATCAACTGGTGCTGTGGCCTCTGAGGCCTCCTCAGATTTAGTCTTGGGCATGAGGATTTTTCGTCTGGCTCCGGAGGCGAGCTCTTGAGGAGTTGCAGAAGGAATGGGAGAAACACAGTCTCTTCTCTTTAATAATGGACTAGCCTGAGGAGTTAAACTGCCCAAGGAGTCAGTCCTCCGAACTGCTTCAACCATAGATTTATCCTGCTGATTAATGTGAATATTATTCTCTTGTGTATCTGTGCCAAGTACACTTTTATTAGGAACTTTTTCTACTCTCTGCAAAGAACAGTTTGTTGTGTTGGGTTCTTCTATTTTTGCTATCAAATTTGATTCAGTAATCATGTTTTTGGTTTGGCTGTTGGATTTAGATTCTGGTGTTAACGTCGGTATAACTCCCATGTCTTTGCTGTCAACAGGTTTATCTTTGGCATTCTCCAAAACTGTTATCGACTCTTCACTACTTGCCTTTGTAGGTGTCACTGCAAGTGGAGTCCCAGTTTCTGGACTCCCAATTCTGGGTGCAAGTCTTTTGGTCAGTTCATCATTAGATGTCGAGAGAGGAAAATCGTGTTTGTCATTTTCACTACCACAAACAGAAACAACAGGGCTTTCTTTCAGAGGAACCAGAGTCAAAGCTGCAGGTTCCTGGCAAATGTCCATAACACCTTCATTACATTTTGTATCAATACCATGAAGACCTGAAGTCTCTTTAGTGATGCCAGTGTCTACAGCAGAGATAAGTGGGGTTGCAGGAGGTTTTTGTAAAGCCTGAAGAGGCGGTGAAAGAGCACCTTGATTTACTTCCTGATCAGATTCATTTAGTAGATTATAAATCTCCATGAGAGTTTCCTTTATGGTTCTGGGAGGTTTATCATCATGTGTCTCACTTTTCCTGTCAGGCATTGACTTCTCTACTTCCTGTTTCCTGTTGTTCTCTTTTATATCCTCACATGTTTCAGTCACAGCTGTAGCTGGATCTTTTAAAACGCTAGCATTGACTGGTATAGTGGTCACTGAATTTGCTAATGTGGCATCAAGAGCTCTTAATTGTGATCGCAGAAGTTCAGCTACAGATATGATTTTTGTTACAGGTTTTTGAATTTCCTGTAAATCTTTCGATTGGAGTTCTGATATATTTACCTTTTCTGGAGTTTTTGTAAGGAGTAGGATCGCAGGCTCAATTATAAATGACTTCAGATTCTGTAATGCTGAACTAGTTTCCTCCGCCATTTTTAATATATGCTCATTCTTCTCTGTTTCTTTATTAGATGCATCCCCAACAGTGACATCAGAGTCTTCATCTGCTGAACCTTTGGGCTTTTCTGTTCCAGTGTGTTCAGTGATATGCGGACTAGGACTTTCAGTCTCCATCTCCTCTATCTTCTCGTTTGGTGGCATGCTGTCAGACTGCGCCAATAACTTACCTGCCTCGTTAAGTTTTACCTTCTCATCAACTTGTATTTCTGTCCCTTCAACTGTTTTTATGGCTGTATCAGCTTGGCTTTGCTCGACGCTGGAAGAAACGTTACACCCTGGGGTGTTCTCACCACCTCCGGGGCTTTGGAAGGGTGACTTCTGTCCGTCTGTAAAAAGGACTGTATGGCTTTCATTTGATCCCCTGGAATGATCCCATGTGTCCTGTGTCATTTTGCCAATTGCTGCTTGAACACCACAGTGCATTGAAGGGGTCTGGATGTCATCTGTCGTGGTCTTTCTTTCTGATGGAGTCTTTTGTGGTTGAGGCACGTCCATCCTGTTTTGTGGAAGCTCAAAGATGACAGGTGCATCATTCCTGTTTCTCTTTGTATGGACCTGTTTAACCTTGGAGAAAATAAAAGCAGAGATATCCATGCTGTAAATACTTATCCCCCGCTATGCAGAACATGGATAAGCACATGTAATTTCATAAACAGCAACAGCGTAACCAACAACAAAAAGAGAATGGAAAGGGAAGACCTTGGAGCACAAAGAAATGTAAAAACCTAAGTGATGAACTACAGACAAGTACATCACCAACATTTGCAATGTTTCCATATCTCTCGTGTTAATTCACAGTGTACATGTTCACATATCAAATGATTTTGACTCCAAATACATATCTAGGACATTCACTTGATTGAGGAAAACTGTACAGTATTGTGCTATATTTAGTATATAATGAAACATAAGCATGATGCACAGCTCTCTTCCATACACCAGAGCCATACACCCATGTTTGTGTAGCGTCATTGAATCTCTTTTTAAATTAGCACGCAAGGTCCCCTGTGTCATATGTCAGTCAAGGATGAGATAAGCCACTGTAACATAAAGCTAAAGGGTCACTATCTTTTATGCCCTTTGTTGATTTAAAAAGCAACTGAAAAAAACATCAACATATTTTAAACAAAAAAATATTGAGCTTTACGTCATTATAAAATTCATTTCAAAATCTGCATCTTTTGCTATTTTCTCATTGTTTTTCTTCCCACGCTTCAATCTAATTCTGGCACTGTGATGCCTTTTCACAAGGTTGCTATTTTATGTTTAAGTGTGGCCAGAAAGGAATGTGAATAATTTTAAGAGGCGCTTCAGCTGTGCAGTGTTTCTTTCTCAACTCCCAATGCTGTCAGTATTCACCCATCAGCTGGAGTAAGGACCATTGCGTAAGCAATGGAAAATAAAGATTTATGATCAAAGGCAAAACAAGTGCTGATGTAGGATGATGCAAAATGACCCTCCATGAGATTGTGTGTTGATAGAATAATAAAGAATTCAATTTAGTCACATGCCCTTGCATCATCAACCAGGTCACCACAACACCTCCATTCACTTTCACTTTGAGTTAGTTGTTGGACATTTAGGGAAATACACTTATTTTTAGGTCAATGCTACTCTTATTTTTAAAAGTATTTTCGAAAATATTAAAGTTTTTTTTATGTACAGGGAGACTTCAGCCAGCAGCTGCTAGCTTAGCCTAGCCTTAGCAGCTGCTGGGACAATGCAATTTAATTCATATAAATGGTAGTTATATGGCACTGAATCTTAACAGAAGTTTTCTCAGGTCCCTCTGCATATATGACAAATCTATCAAACCCTCTCAAGCTCACAAACCACGGTACAAAAACAAAAACGACTGTCTGACACAGCCAGGCTAGCTGTCTCCACATTTCTAGTAATTATGCTAAGTTAAGCTAGCTGCTGTTAGCTGCTAGCTAATGCTTTAGATTTAACGGACAAAACATTATCAAATTTAATTTAGCTGATGCTCTCATCCAAAGCAACTTTCAAATTATTTATAATTTCATCTTATTCTATGCAAGAAAGCAACCATATTTCCCAAAATGTCAACATATTAAATAAGAGAAATCAGCTTATCCATGTTTAAAACATGTCCTATATCCTAAGAAATGCTGCAACCTTCAGACCTTTCAATAACAATATCAATTGCACCACATTACCTGTTGCAACTGTCAACATGTGCGTCATTTAATTCTTGTCACACAGCAGGGCATATTTGTAAAAGCTATAAATAGCTCCGGGACGCTTGTGTTACTGATGAGGCCTGTGTTGGCAGCACAAAGCTCACTCATGAGCTCATGCAAAAAGCCTCACTCACCTCATTCAGCTGTGCTGGCTGAGGCACAGACATATTTTTCTGGCAGGGGCCTGTTTCCTTCGGAGACAGCTTATCTCCAGCCTGCTCACATGGGCGCTGAGGTGAAGCAGACGTGCTTTCACACAGTGCGTTTATGGCCTCAACCTCTTTGTGTGCTAAAGATCCAGCACTGGAAGTGTTTGACTTCTTGTCAACATCCATGACTGATTGATTATCTATTTTAGACATATTCCCCTTCAATACGTTTCGATGTTTACGGGGAGGTGCTTTAGGACTTGACTGTCTCTGTTTTGAGTCGATGGGAGGAATTTGCTTTTGCATTTCTAATATTTTTTCTGGATTTTTGCGTCCAGCTTCCTTCTCAAGCTTTGCATCTTTTTTCCCTTTAGTTTCTGACATATTGTGACTTGTAGAAGTAGGAGCAGCTGGAGGTACAGAGGCAGTAAGCTGTTCCTTCTTTTGAAGACACAGCTGTTCCTTCTTTGAAGGCACAGCTACCTCAACATGTACACTTTCATTCTTTGAAGGCCTTTCAGCAAGCAATACTTCCTCTGATTTCTGATGTCTCTGTGTCATCTTTCTAGGGACTGAATCCACAACTGATGGACTAACAATGTTTTCTACTTCCATTAACTCGTCTGAATTCCCCTTAAACTGCACGGACTCTGTGCAGGCCAGAACTACAGGGGATATGTTCTCCTGTTTTGTGGTTCTCTCCTCAGGTGCCTGCTCTTCTGGTTCAGTGTTGGAAATTTTAATCTTCTTCCTGACAAAGGGAATTTTTGGTTGCTGTGCAGTAAAACTCCCACTCTTGTTACCGTTTTCACTGATGGTCTGTCCTTTAGTTGCAGCAGAAACTGTTCCATTAGTGATGGGGACTGATTTTTCCTCCATCTCCTTCACCGTTGCCTCCTGTAACCTGGCCTCAGTCTGTTCCGTTATAGCCTGTTTGCTCTCCTCATTGCCCTCTTCCTCCATGGAACTTGGCGTGCTGAGAAAGGCTTCCATTGTGGAGCGGCGCTTCCTCAGTGTACGATCTGGACTGATGGTTCGAAGCGGCTCCTGGTTTTCTTTACCTTCTGTTTCCTTGCTTTTGATGTCAGCCTTTTGCTTGACCTTGGCAAAGTAGCGCTGGTGGATCTTGTACTCGTTCATTTCGCCCACCTCCAGAACCCCCGAGCAGGACACAATACCTTTGGTGTTGCTGGCTGAGGTCTGGTATATAGCTGCATCCTCCACAGTGCAACTGCAAAGAAAAGCCAATTTAAGTTGTCTTACATTGAGCAATTTGGTCCCTGCAAAAAAGCAAAGTAAACATGCTTACAAGGTAAAACTGCAACAACAGGGGATAAGTTCTTTATTAAAAAGCTTATTAAATTTGGGGAAGACTTATTCATCACAGAAAATAAAGATAAAACACTATGTGCTATTTGCTACAAACTTTTCTTTCCAATGAGGGCCCTCTCTTTTCAATATATAAGGTTACAGTGAATTATATTTTCACACAAATCTTAACAGCCACTATGCACTCTTTTACATTTGTTTATTTAAAGAGTTGGTTCAGGTTAATACAGTTTTGATATGAAGTAAGTGTTTCAAAACATACTTACTTGTAAATGTGCAAAGAATAGTTTTTTCCATTGCGGAATATTTCATATTTAGGCAGTCCACAGTATCTGTCTAACTGCACATCATCCTTGTACCAAGTTATTTGAGGAGTAGGGTTTCCTGAAAAAACAAAAACAAGGAATTAAACAAATTCTTTCTAAAAAATGTCAATAAACTAAATATGTAGCAGTTTAGTTTACATTGCTTTCAATGCGGTCTAAATCAAGAACAAACATGTCTTGGAAATTTTCCAGGTGCTACATGTGAATGAAACAATGTGCAGATAGAGGATTACAATATTGTTGTTGTATTATTGTAGGTTCCTGTTTCATATTCTAGAATATGAACATGTGGTATATAATGTCTTGCAAAGTCTTAGAGTGAAGCTGTGTTTACCTGTAACCACACAAGAGAACTTCACATTGCTATTCTCCGACACAGCTTTCGACTTTAGGGTTAATTCAAAGGAGGGCTGTGTTTCCTCAGTTAGCTGTGCCATCATACTGCAGAGCGTGCTCCTGTGAAAGACAAAAGAGCTGGTCAGTAAAGTTGTAATTCTGTTTCTGTCATGTTAATATTATAACCCACATCTTTGATTATTGTTTTGTGTTTTGTTTTTTTGATATTCAGACTTAAGGTCAAAAGTATTGGTTGGAGTGATATGTGAGGTTGTCTGCAGAAAAACTTGCAGTACTTCCGAAATATATTTAAGGATCAAATAAGTCAAAACATTTAAAAATATATTTCTAAATGAACATGCAACATGTCACGTCACCTGTAGTCCAAAAAAGGATGATAATAAATGTTTTGAGGCACTTCGCAAGAGCATTCAAATTTTGGATTGGGAAAATTGTGGTTAAAGCCTTGTGGAGCTAGGTTATTATGAGTGAGCATTATTAAAAGACAACAAAACAGATTTGATATTCTCATTGTATTTATCCTTCTGGAGATATAAATCCCCACCCTGCTAATGGTAGTTTTATTTATCTAAAGAAGTGCTGACCAATGTGTACATTTATGCCTAAAATCACATCCATAACAAAAACTTAGATTTGTCTTAAATAAATATTGAGTGATTCTAAGTCAACAAAAAAGTGGCATATCTTACACAACATGGCAGAAGAAAAAACAAGGGAACTCCCTCTCTAGTTCAATAAAACTGTGTGGCGTGTCCTTAAAGAGTTCCACTAATATGATATTAATTATAAAAATTAAACAGATCACATACATAGAATGATTCAAGAATATTTAGCCATCACGGCATATCTAAATGTGTGAGAAACGTCACAAACATATACACATATTAATTAATGTTGGCTTGCATGCCTATTATAAGAGCTTTATCGTGCTGCTTGTATACAGGACGTGCAGTTGATCCATGTCTGGTGTTGACATCCAGTTCCTTGATGGGTCATTGCACAATTAACCGTTGCACTTCATTGCGTGTTTCTCGTGATTATGCAAACAAAACAAGACAGTAATACTGAATACTGCCACACTTAAAGAATATACCACGCATGAGGCATGGGCTTCATAATTACTGTTGTTTATTTTGTTGGAAATGTAATGCTACGAATAAAAATACGACAGGAATTTAGATTGACAAGAATACTGGAAACAGACCCCTGTCCATTACCTTAAAATAATTATCATGTATAATTTTCCAGTGATATAACACTCCCAATTGTTGTGTAGTAAATGACACAAGTAGTCGTATTAATAGTCTTAGTAATAGTCTAGTTATCTATATTTTTCGAGAAGCCAATAATTTTGCACATTATCTGTCTCCTAAATACGACACGATAATACTTTAATGGTCAGATCACGTTTGAAATTTGACTTGCATCACAGCAGCTCAAATTGCAAAATCAAAACGGACAAATATCAAGACACAATACATTAAAAACAAACATTTAACTTAAAATCACAATCAATGAGAGAAACATGCTTTAAGACCCTTTAGCGTACAAAATAGCTTGAGGCAAAGAGTATAAAGGGTCAAATCTGAACAGTATAGACCAATTTTTGTGTTGTTCATAATTACGCTGGAAATATTACTGTAACTGCTGCCTGTGTCAGTGGCTAGAAGGAAAAATATTATTATTATTAACTCAAAAGACTGCTTATAACCTATTCCTATGAGCTGAGCTACCATTAAAAAGGTAAACTTGAAGGTCAACACATCTTGTTCCATGAACTAATCTTTCCATGCAGAAGCTGCTGTTAGTGCTTGATGTGAAATGGGGCCCTTGGTGCATAACTGAGATGCTGTTCTTAATCAACAGTTTATTTAAACTCTAGTGACCATGGCAACAAACAAAATAATAATATGGCACACAGGTCCATGTCAAGTCTTGAAGTACATGGTCGCTAAGTTGATTTTCAACCGGTACCTGTTCTCCGGCCTCACGTTAGAGATGTAGCTGCAGCCATTAGGACGGCTATTCCCTCTCGTTTCCTCCCCACTGCTGGATCTTCCACTGCCAAAAGAAGAGCGTGCTGTCGTCCGTCGCGAGCCCATTTTCCACGAGATAAAGAAGCACTCAGGGGGGGTAAAAAAGTTCTCCAAGAAAAAGAAAAGTTTGGGTTGTCCCTTATTTATTTGCCTTCCACAGAGAGCTGAAAGAGAACAAAGAGTGAAAACATTAACACGTTTACATTGACACACAACGAACAGAAAGTTATATTAAATAAAGTAGTATTCGATCTTTTTTTAAAAAGCTTTGAGGATGAAAACACAAACATCAGCAAGTGATGCTCTCTCTTTTTTACATGCTGTCCTATAAAGTATTTACATAGTTAGTTATACACAAGTTAGTTTTGTTCAGTAAACTCACCATTGACAAGTTTCTCTCCCTCCTTTGACAGATACCCCACAGCTCTGACTTAAGGCACTGCAATTTCCAATCAAACATGAGCATGCGTAGGCTGCCGGACTATTTATAGTTGGCCTGCAAATAGGCACAGGAGCACATCAGCCTTTCAAAAACTTTTTCTAATCACCATTTCATAAAAAAGCAAACAGTGTTACAGCACAAAAAAAATAAAAATAAAATAACATGTAAAGGTCTGTAAGAGGAACAATTTTCAATGAAGGCAAAAAATAGAAAATGTAAAACACAAGGTCATTCAAGGTTTGTTTGTTCCCCAAATTGGAGGAGAGGATTTAAAAACAGGGGGAAGGGGTTTTTTCTTTTGTTTTCGAATGATCACATGCCTTCAGTATACTTGGGTTCAGTGATTAGCTGCTTTTGTACTCCAACTTTTTAGTTTTATTTACTGGCTGTTATAAAAAAACACATGAGTCATTTTGGAAAATGTTGCATTCATTCTTGATTTCCCTCATATGAGCAGTGCATGTGACTTTTACCTCTATTTGCACCTTTCTTTCCCCTTTGTTCTTTAGCATTATGTCATTTTCAAACAGATAAATGATGTTGAAGTTGAAGGTATGTTTGCATAATATAACATGAGATGCAGCCTACCAAGCTCTGGCATGCATTGTCCACTGAGCGACAATTGCATTAGATCCCCAGAGGAAAAGCAGTAGGAATAGAACAGCCTTATATAGGCAGATCCCACTGACTGCCAAAGAGCTATGGGTTCTTATCTTAACACAAGCACGCACACACACACACACACACACACACACACACACACACACACACACACACACACACACACACACACACACACACACACACACACACACACACACACACACACACACACACACACACACACACACACACACACACACACACACACACACACACACACACACACACATGTAATAATGATTAGCAACTTAATTAGGTACATTTCTGTTTCTTATCAAACAAATCAAAATCAGTGAAAAGTCAAATTAAGACCTAAAATCCTCAGAATTAACCTTTATTATTATTATTGCTATTATTATGTTTTAATCTTGAACCTATTTCGTGCATGGTAAACAAACTGCAAACATTTCTCTTTGAACTGATAGTAAATGACTCTACTAGCATAAATTACGACTTCCTGAGTGTGTTCCCCCTAAATCAAGTTCAGAGATATCAAGTCAAATCTTCTCTCGTTACATTCACTCGTCATATTACACATGCCGATGTGACTTCTGTTTAGCTATTTAGATGTTTTATTCCATCCATCTCCGTACGGTCCACAGTAGCTCCCCACACTTTCCACTTTTCTTGCCAGGGAGGTGACAAACTCAACTTTAATGACCAAGATTAAATGAAGAATTTTATTTCAAAACAAGAGAATATTTATGTCCTCTTATGTTATGTGCGTTGAGGCAGGTATCCTAACGTTCCTGTTTATCAACCGCTTCGATGTCTCTTTGCAACATAGAGAAGTTACAAAAGTCAAATAGGCCTGATTTATCTTTAAGTCCCGTAAAACAGTACGGCATTTCATGATGGATTACTTAACATATTCTCATAAACACACTGCTGTGAAAGACATCACGTGTGTTAGTGTGTGTGTGTGTGTGTGTGTGTGTGTGTGTGTGTGTGTGTGTGTGTGTGTGTGTGTGTGTGTGTGTGTGTGTGTGTGTGTGTGTTTGCCAGTCCTTGGGGGGCTAGAGAACACAGTTGCCTCAGCAGGGTCGGGGTAGTCTGGACAGGGTGTGTACAGAGAGATCAAAGCACAGCGGGGTGTGGAAACACTACAGAGAACGACTCCGTCACGTGGCTATTTTCAACAGTGAATCCTCCTTAAGCATGTGGCTCGCCTGCCGAGGGGTTTCCTAATGTTGAACCATATTTAGGAGAATACAGAAATATGTGCACTTAAATTGGCAGAATCTGACTAAGAAAAAGAAAAAAGGACTAATGAAAACAAAATATTCTTCATTCAATTCTTCTTTGCATTTCAGTTGCTAAAATAAGAATGGCCATGAAAAACCGTTTGAAGAAATTCTTTTTTTCTATTATCAAGTCTCTTTAAATAGGCCCCTTGGGACTCATTGCCCCCTTCCCTCCACTCACTCAGGCGCCTTATCTTAGGCCTTTTTCCTAAGCCCCCTCCCAAGAATATAGGCAGCTTTTTAAGAAATTCTGTAACTTATAGTGTTAATTTAAATAGACATTCATTTTTTGTTAGATAATGTTGGGTATCACTGTTTGTGATTGATATGAGTGCCAGTTGAAGAACAATCCTCTTATCACCTTTATTACTGCCACTTGGTCACTTTAAGATTTTAAGATGCAGTTCATGTCTATGTTGTGTGTTGTCTTACATGACAGAGACCAAAGACACATTTCAATTGTATGCAATCATAATGAACAATAAAGTAATTCAATCTGAATTGATGACATCCAAATCAGAGAGACAGAGAGAGAAAAAGAGAGATGGACATGGCTCTCTTAATCTCTTAAAGAAATACACACAAATAAGCTGTTTCACAATGAGATAACCCCACAAATATTAAATAATAACTTCAAGAAAAAGACACTGCAGCGGATAACTAGCTAGGTCAAGCTAGGACAAGCTAACACAGTTAACCAGGCAGGTAGGCAGCCCACAACTACTTGAAAAATAAAAAAATAACCACCAAACATTAACCAAAGACTGAAAACAGTAACTTATACAGCATCAAATCTGCTATCTGACTTGCCTGCTAAGTAGCGTGCTAAGCAACAACAAAAAAGAGCACCATGGCTCAACAACAGTTAGGAATAATCTTGCGGTAAAAAGGGCAGTAAAAAGTGCAAAAGCTTTTAAAGTGAAACTTCTAAGGAGATAACCCAGAGACATCCACATGTAGCTTTTCATAGCTTTGCCACTTTTTATGCCCCCTTTCCCTAAAATAAATCCTTACGTCAAAGATTCAACGGTTCATGTCCAAGTCTGAATTCACCTGGGGTCTTTGGGGGCAGGATTTCAACATTGGGTATGCCCATTGCCTCATGCTTAGCTATGTATAGAGCCTTTTAAAATCCTGTTGTGGCTTAGTCTGGCAGATTTATGAGGCTACAGATGATGCTCACTGAGATCACAACCTGTGGCTTTGTTGATACCATTATCGGTCTTTTGCCAACATAATTGTTCACTGTCAGAAAAACAAGGGTGTCACTGTGGGGCAAATGTAAATTGTTATAATCAGTCATTAGAGCCAGAGTGGTAATGGGTAAGCCCACACCTACCGGACTGTTGTTGAGGAAGTGTGAAGAGATGTGTGTGAGTGTGTCTGTGTGTGTTGGAGAGGAGATAACGACAGACCCAAAGGTATTAAGCAGGTTGGACAACTGTCAGCTCTTCAGTTTCACCGCGGCATTTATTTATCAGCCCCATAGAAGTCTAATAAATAGTGACCTTTCAGCATGTGCTCATGAACCGTTCACTCACAACATCCTCTTGTCCGCCTCACTATCTCCATTTACAATGTAATTCTACGGCTAAATTAGAAAAATGTGTTTTTCACAATACAGGCAGATTCAGAAAACACAGCGTTCAGCCGCCAGTAAAAAACATTATGCCCTTCACTCGCACACAATGTCAGTTGAAATGAATGTCAATGTAGTTCAACGTTTCTGTGCAATTAAACATTTGCATCATTTTTGTTATGATCAGGTGCTGAATGTGACTCATCACCAGGTAAAGTGGCCGTAAAACAGGTACTGGTGTTCTGATGAGCTCTTCGAGGGTTGCCATTTAAGCATGAAATCAAACTTGAAAATACAGAAATGTCCACTGGTGGCTGGGTATAGTTTAAAACTTTATGAAAGCAATACCAAAACCAGTTTCCATTTACAATAGAGTAGCTTTCTTCATTTGATACCTCGAGAATGAAAGCATTCAGTTGCGTAAAATGTCACCACCACTTCTCAAGTGTTGAAATTATGGAAATGTAGTATACAATACTGTAAAATGTAGGTTTTTTTGGGTAGGGTCAATTTAAACATGTTGTAGCTACCGCTGTAATGAGTCAATCAAACTTTGCAATAAATCCAAAAATGCTACAAGTGATTGGCAGCGCGCAAAAACCATTCAAATACAGACTTTTTTTTTTAGACCTGGATACAAAAAGGATCATATGCAGGTTTCCCTTGACTGCAGAAGATCCAATAATACTTGGTAAGGGTTTATTTTGGTCGATACTTTGAGGTATCAAATACTGATATCCAGTCCTATCTGCGGTCGTGGTGATGTTCAGAAAATGCTTTATGAGGTGATGAACTAATTGAGTGAGTACCAGCCATTACTGAGAGTGTGCTGTTGGCTAATCTAGCATTATTTGTTAATGAATGCTCCTCATGAACCTGCCATCTTATCAAGGCCAGAAGTTTGTAAACACTAAAAGATGTATTTTTATCTCCAATCTAGCAAACTTGATAGTGTAAAAAGTGTGAATTATCTGTTTAATGTTGCCGCTCGTGAAGCAGATAAACTCCTGAAATAAATCACTACTATTTAAGCGCCATGAAACGGCAGCTGCCTGGGAACATGCTGTTCAAATCTAACTGGGATCATACGGCACCGAGATCCAAGATGGTGTGAGAGGTGAGGTGTCAACACGAAGGGGCACACCGGAGGGCAAACAGCGGTGGAGGAGCTTATAAAAGGGATTTTGATCACAAAATAATTCACTTTTCATGGACTTGGGACAACTTAACCTTTTTACAGCATGGACGTTGTAGAATGCTTTCTAGTATACTGACTTTAAGACCATTGTCTCTGAAAAATATCAAATAAATTTATATATAATGAATTAGGGGTTTTAAGTTCAGACCTGTTATTTGGGAGTTTATTGGCAGGGTGGCACCGTGCCAAGTGTACCCCCACATGCATGCCAGTTGGACAGCAGCTTGTTTTGATGTTTGACAGGTCTCTGTGGAAACCGAGCTTGGCTTTGTACAGCCGTCTGGCCCGATGCTGAGGCTGTGACATCATCTTCTGGATATTCACACCAGTGTCAGCTCCAAGGAAGCAGAAATAAGAGACGACTTGACCTCCGAGGACAGCTGTGTGTGCACCACACACTCGCACACAACACACACACACGCATTATGACTGATCACATTGCCTTCAGCCAATCCAAAGCACAGACTGTAAACATACAGTATGTTGCCTATATTGACTAATGAGCCTTGGTTAACGTTGAAGCATACTCGTGATTAGACAGGGACTAATGGTCCTTAGTATCAAAAGGATACATTTAGTTGTTTATGTTTTTAATTCAACATTAAGAATAAAGACTCTGAAAAATGTGTTTGAGTTGCATTCACTGAACCCTGAAATTAAACCTTACTTTATCTCAAGAAGATAATAAATACAACTAGAAAATATTCAATTAGCTAAAGGTTGCCAAACTAATATTGTTTTTCTTACAGGCATTTAATATAATATTTTGCACACATTTAAAGTATAACATATCTCTTGCACAGTGTTGACCCCTGTGGCTAGTTAGCTGATTATCAAATATTTTTAAACTCAGATTTATGTCCCTTTAAATTGAGCAGTTTGCTAAATAAATGATTTACAGTATTACTACCTAAAGTGAAAAAAATATCAGCAGTGGACTTACAGTGTCCTCTAGTGGCAGTCGTCAAAATATCACCAGTGTACTGGCTTGGATTGAATTATGCCATACACTGCCTAAATAAAAAAGACAAAAAAAGAATGTTTTAAATCTTCACTGCAGGAAAACCTACTGAACATGAACATTAAATAACGCCAGAGACACTGACAATGTTAAGCAAAAAGTACAACAGGGCCATTGAAAATAATCTGGAAACTTGGGACCAAAAGGATAATATGTATGAATTTATTTATATTGGATATTAAAAACAAACCGTAAAAAAATAAACATTCAATCTTTAAGGAGCAACAATATGATGCCTCAAAATCTCTCGTCTTCATACAATACGAGACCATTCATCTTTACACATTTTAACTCAATCCCCATGCAAGAATTTCTTTTTTAAGTATACCTGTAGATGGCCACTAGCAGTGTCTATTATGCTTATCCTGTTATTATATTTTATCCTTTATTCTGAGTTACTTTTTATCTCATGTGACTTTTATTTTGACATCATGCTATCTGCACGGTGAACCAATCCTTCCAGAACGTGCACGCTCGCTGAAGGTATAACACAAGAAGGCACGTTACAAGACAATGCATGTCTAGAGTCAGAGATCTCAAAATAGTATTATAACTTTAAATTAACGTGTTCTCTAAAGCGTTCCTTGAAGTGTTATATTACGTTGCAGCATTCCTGGTCAAACCCGTTTGAATGAGTGCTCTATTTGCTTGGCAGTAGCAGTTTAAAAAATAACGTATGAAGTTGCTAGCTAGCTCTCCAACGTTAAGTTAATGGCGGCAGTCTTCCCTGGATCACCACTCTTTAGCACCCCTCGATATGCGGAGCGAGGTATGTGTTTCATTGTAATGTACTGTCTATTTCATATGTATTCATTTCTTACGTTTGTGTAAATGATGTAATGTAAATAGTAATGTGATTCATTTCATGATAATGTCGTTATCTATTTGATGCTAGCTTGCTTAAGTGCATTTGTCAAGGCATTATTTGTATCTAGCTAAATTGCCTTTGTCATTTTCCTTTTAAGTTTTCACGGTGTTTGTGCAATGCACACTCGTCTGAATAAAGTACACCCGTAAGGAAACACTCCAAGCCTGTTTATTCAAGTTGAGGGTCCGCTACAATACCCTTTCACTCGCTTTTTACAAAAACATTGACATAAATACAATATAAAACAGTAACTAGTTAAAGGAGATGAGGTAGACATAGTACACTGTCTGCATACACAAAAAAGTGTCCCAACCTTTCAGCCCAGACATCGCTTCCCGTTTGTTTGTGTACCATTATTAGTTTTTCTTTTTCTTTTGCAGCATGTCAATGACGGATTTAGCCTTTCGCTTGACACCTAAGAGAAAAAATAAAGAGAAGTATTGAAGTGACAGCTGTTAGTCATATTAGGTATGACTAACAGCTAAAGAGTGAAACCCCAAAGTGAAAGTACACATTTCTTGAAGTACCTTGTTTTTTGCTGGGTGATTCGTTTGGTGATTCAGCAGAATCTTTGGATCTCTTAGCATAAGCCAACTTCATCCTCTGGATGTTTTGCTTGCTGATCATTTCATGCTTAACAATAGGTTGCGGGTAGTCTTTACCCACAATGCAACCTGCTGCCTGCTGGACACTGCACGGAGCTTTCCAAGGCTCATAGATATACTGGGCTGGGAACTTTTTCAGAAGAGGAAGGTACTTTCTATAACGTAGAGGGAAAGTACAATTACTTCATATGAATTAGTATCATCAGTATGGCAACTTAATTTGGTTTGGTTTTGTGATCTTACTTGATGTAATCTCCATTTTTGTCTGTCTTCTTGCCAAAGGCAACAGGCGAGTAAACTCTGAAGTACTGATGGAAGAAGGCACTCGCTGAGAGCCACTGCCAGTTTCCAGCATTCAGGGCCCAATCGCCATCCAATAAAAGATACTCGAACACCTTCAGAAGCCGTCAACAAAAGAACAGACAATATATTCCACAAATGTAGCATTGCACCATTCATCACGTTTAAAATAAAGCATGAATACCCAGCGTTTGCCATCAAAACTATGTATTGATTGCAGAATAAAGACACAAAATGAACCCCATAGAAACGACACTACTTACTTATTATTTAGTCATGCAGTAGTCCCAAATCATTAAACAGACTTTGATGTTTAACATTAAAAAAAATATATTTAAACATTTCATCTGAAAATATAGTGAGGTGAATTTGTGATAACCTCTGTTTTGTGAACTGCACCGGATACTGTGGGACTGTCCTCTGTGCTTTACCTAACATACAGAACACAATAGAGGATTGAAATATTTACACACCTTCTGCCCTTCTTCCCAGTTGATCCACAGGTCTCCCCTGGTGAGAAAACAGGCGACAGCATGTCTGGCCAGGTGGTGGATCCAGCCCTCCTGCCTCAGCTGAGTCATGATGGCGTCGATGAAAGGGAAACCAGTCCGAGCCTTACAGGACATACAGGACATACAGAGCATCCAGGAAACATTGCTGATCCAGGAAATAAGCCATGCTACTGAGATATCCTGACAACAGTTCTTTCAATATCATCGTTTCCCATTTTTCCATTCATGTCCATTTAAAATAAAGACTTAGTACCTCTCTCCATGCAGCAAGATATTCAGGGTTTGTGTCCCAATCCACCTGGGTACAAACAGGGTTGCCCTCCATTTTGTCAAAGTTAGGGATACCCACACCAGCGGCGTAGTAAAACTCTCTCCACAGCAGCTGGCCATGCAGGGAAACAGGAGGCTCTGAGTGCTTCTTCTGCAAATGTCACAAATACACAGACAGACTTAGTCAAGCTTGAACATTATTTTAAAACTAGGCCCATGCAACACTACCTAAACATGTTGTAACGCATGTATGGAGCATATACACCAAGGCAAATTCCTCCAATGTGTTACATTAATTAAATGTATGAAACATTAGGTTGCACAGCTTTAGTCATACAGTATCATAATACATACAAAAACTGTAGCTCGTTGGAGACACTAACCCCCTGATAGACGTCTGTCACCCTCCACCAAAAGGTGCGTGCGGACAGGCAGCCAAAAGTGACGTACGGACTGAGGACAGTGGTGCTGGGGCTCAGAGAGTTCGGAGAAGTCTGAGGCTTCTCAAACTTACACACCCATTCCTGGAGTAAGAAAACAGATGAAGCAATGTAAATCAGACGGAGCAAATATATCAAAGAGGAGACATGTACATTTTCATTCCCAGGGTAATCTTTTTGTTAAATATATATATTTATGTTATAGATTTATTTAAAAAAGTATATAAAACGCCAGAGTCATTGCCCCTATGTTGACACATACTGTTTTAAAAGTGAATCATACAAAAAGGTGAAAAGATCATTCAGGAGAAAATAATTCTCAGTCAATTTAACGCATTTTGTATATTTATTTAAATTTCAACAACACGACAAACCAATGTTCCTCTTACCCAGTTTTTTTGTTCATGAATGCCCAACTAAACTCAGAAGCTAATTTCATTTTTTATTCGTTATTTTATTTCTGAAGGTGTTTAAACAAGTGTAAAATAATCTCAAAAATGTAGATGTTTTACGCATCTCAGTAGTGAGTTCAGGTGTCAGAAGCCCTTCAGTCGTGTACAGAGAAAGAAAACGTGTTCAAACTAAATACCTTTCTTTCCATGTGTTCATTTAATCTCCTCAGAGCCTCTTGTTCTCCTCCTGGGAACTTCTCTTCTCCAAGAGCTGTGGTGTCATGACCGAGTTCCTCCAGAGTAGGTATCCCATAATCTTTCTCATGGTTTTCTGAACAAGGCGTCTTCACATCTGTGACAAGAGAAATTATATTTCAATCAACCACTGCGCAAGATTAAAAGTTGTATGTTAGCTTTTGCCATTTTTTAATGCTTAAATTGACTGGTTTAGTGTTTATTTCTACAAAGACATTATTAAAATGTACAGGCATGATCCACTGTAGTTCGTAGTACCTTTAATATCTTCGATGGCTGGAGCAGGAATGGGTTTCTTAGGGGAACCTATAGTCTTCAATATTGTTCGAAACCGGTTATAAGTAAGGGGAGCCTTCCCGTTGTTTTCCTCAATTATCCTATGAAGACATGGCAGACGATAATAAAATGACATTAACCGCATGATGCAGAAATAAACAACCCTGTAAGGATTAATATCCCAAGATGTGTACATCTCCAGCATGATCAATACCTGTCCATATCATGAATAGTGTGTGAGATTTTGTAGATGACTTCGACTTCATGTTCTTTGGCCAGTGTGGTCACTGTTCTGTCCCGGCTCAGGCTGTAGGGCTCTGTGTCGTACTCATAGGTTAACTTTGTGACGTCCCACTTCTTGAACAGCTTAGGGAACACTTCCTCTGGCTTCCCTCTCACAACAAACAGCCTAAAGCAGTCGACACAACCAATTATGACAACATAACAATACGTAAATGTGTTTTAATTCATATTTGTGAGACTGTTTCCCTTTTGTCTCTACCTGGAGTTGAGTTTCCTGAGGCTGCGGTCCAGGTCTTTGAGGGATCCAATGAGAAACCTCCAGCGGTTGATACTCACAAGGGTGTTGTTATATAGGTAAGGGTCCAGGATAAACACGGGGTACAGCTCCTTACAGTCCCTCAGAGCAGCCATCAGGGCTGGGTTGTCATGTAGCCTGAGTCCCTTGCGGAACCAGTGAATACAAGAATGAGCCATGCCTATGTACACATCAGAGGAAGACATTTCTTTAGAGCTTTTTTTTTTTTAGCCCTGAAGGTAACACAGACATTATATGCAACAAGTAAACTTCAGCTAGCAGCTTTACAGTGAAGTGTAAAACAAACTGCAGTACAATTTACATGTTTGTATAGTGACAAATGTAACATAATTTAACAGTCAATTAAGTTTGTGTGTGTATATGTAAGACCTCGGCCTCGACTCAAATTCATTCAACTGTTTTGAATAGGAAGACACAGTTGCAGAATAATGTCATAGATTTGTGACACAGAACCAACGCAACAAACGAAATAACTAACTGTCTAAGTGTCCAAAATGTACATTTGTGTGGTCAAACTTTACCGTTATTGTGCCTCACAACAGTTAGAATTCCGCTTGGTTTACTGAGAGTTGTGCGTTTGGTAACCAACACGTTGAATTGTTTCATAAAACCGGAAGCTCTGCAACGTCTGCAGCAAAATCAGCCAATAAGATGAAAGAAACACCACACGTTGCCCATGCACTTTGTCCACCAGAGGTCCCTATTTTCCAAGCAAGTGCAGCTTGGCGTTACGTCATCTCGATTAAATAATGTTTTTAAAGGTGTTCGAGAGTAGATTATTTAACGAAAATGTACAAGCGATGTGTTTTTCACGTTTCAGAATAAATTGGAGCTTAGCAAAAAGCCGTACAAGGGAAAAATAACCACCATCAGTGACACCCTGAATACGTCATCGAAGAGCCCCGCTCAGATCCCGTTCAACACATCAGGCTTTCACCAGGAGATTTCCGCCAGCACATCGTAGCTCGCCGTGATCGTATAGTGGTTAGTACTCTGCGTTGTGGCCGCAGCAACCCCGGTTCGAATCCGGGTCACGGCATTGCGGTAACAATGTCACGGCAGATGGGCTGTATTTTGAAAAATATTTAGTTGGAAATGTTGTGTGAATAGACGAAAGAAGAACTTTATTTTTTACTCCATGGAAATATGTTTAACAAAAACAAGCATGGTGATGTCAGTGTAAACATAATGCAACCTAGGTTATAGTTACTCAAGTAGTCGACTGTAACCTACATGTACACATTTGTTGTACGCTAAATAGCAACTAGATAGATAGAAACGGAGGATGAAACCCTCTTTATTTGTCACATGCATGCACACAGCAGAGCACACACAGTGAAATTGGTCCTCTGCATTTAACCCATCCTAGTACTAGGAGCAGTGGGCAGGGCTATCGTGCAGCGCCCGGGGAAAACTACTAGAGGAGTGTCGATTTTTGTTATACAGCCTTAAATTAGAAACTTTTTAAAAATCACCCTTTTACCCTTTAGCTGTTTGTTACTTTCTTTATGGGTATAAATACATTGAAAAAATAAACATTGAATTAGCCGGAAAACTCATCCTGACTAGGCTGAAACCGAGGCTGTTTTCCCCACAGAATAATAATGATTGTATTCAATTTTATGGTACCGTGTAGATTAAGTATTCATTATAGGAGTTGAAATACATATACTGCAGAAATATGTCACACACACAATAATTGGCTAATCCAAAACATAACAGTAAAGTAAAAATGACAATTTTCCTGCAACATGTAGCCTTCTTATAGACCTACTTTGCTTCATGTTGCTAACAATAAGCCAACTCACAAGTGCTTCTTTTGCTGGAGTAATGCTGATTTTTAACTCGGAGGATCATTTTCTAATAGTAAAGGATCTGCATTTTTGACAGTAGCAGATCAACTTTGCTACGTTTTCTCCCACTTCCTTGTCCTTACCGCAAAGCACCACCAGAGAGAGACACAGTCAGCGTAACTGGAAGACTACACAATTTAAAAAGTTACTCTTACATCAAAGTTTTAATTAGCATTAATCAAATAATTAGCTAAATATTCTAATGAAAACACTTGTATGAAATGAACAAATAACTGTCGTGATGGGGTTTTTGGTGTAACTGTAACTTTGAGAACAAATAATTTAATCCCCATTATTAATACATTGTTGCATTTAATTTGGTAGATCTGTGAAAGTGTTTATAATAATTACTTTTATGACAGGGATATATTTCGATTCAAATGTACTTGAGTCAACTTACTCTTTTAACACGAGGCCTACACGATGACGGCTGCACCAAAAGTATGATCGCCTTTTCGTCGCCTGAATCCCACCAGCCCATCGTAGCTCGCCGTGATCGTATAGTGGTTAGTACTCTGCGTTGTGGCCGCAGCAACCCCGGTTCGAATCCGGGTCACGGCATTGCGGTAACAATGTCACGGCAGATGGGTTGTCTTTTGAATAGTGTACTTGTGTGCAGTAACGTATACTGAATAAATACAACATCCTAATCTTTTTCTGCATTGAACGATTTGTATCGTTGAAAGAAGTTATGGAGGAATTAAAGCAGCATTCAATAGAAACGTACGGTGTTCAACAGACCTGTCCAAACAAACTACTACTACTTTATATAACGTTGTTTTAGCGCACAAATATGCTAAAACACATGCAAATTACGAAACATTTTCACCAAGTTGACAACACGTTTTCAGAATTTAGAAAACCTACACCAAGTTGACGAAATATGCCCGGTGTTTACCAAAACACACCGTTGTTGTAACTGTTGTACCGCCTTTGCTCGGTCGCCACCGCACATTTGCCTATAACCAGGATCCCCATTGTTAATCAATTGTTGCCTTTGACTTGGTAGATGTATGAAGGTTTTCATTATCATTGCTTTTATGAAAGAAATATATTTTGATTTCAAATTGACTCGAGTCAATCTTACTGTGTCAACATGAGACCTACACATGAGCTGCTGCACCACGAATCTCATCGCGTTTTCACCATCTAAAACCTATCAATCCATCGTAGCTCGCCGTGATCGTATAGTGGTTAGTACTCTGCGTTGTGGCCGCAGCAACCCCGGTTCGAATCCGGGTCACGGCATTGCGGTAACAATGTCACGGCAGATGGGTTGTCTTTTATGTGCGGTAACGTAATCTTTCTCTGCACTGAACGATTATTATTATCGTTGAAAAAAGTTATGGCAATGGCAATTTAAGCAGCCTTCAATAGAAAATGTACGGTGCACAACAGAACTGTGCAAACACAGTGTATTTACTATACTATTCATGTGAATATGTTTTAAGTGGTTGGTTGACTTCACATTGGACAATGACACCAACTAAGCCAAGATGTTAGACTACATGTACCTGGATGACAAGATCAAATTATATTATTCCAAATGTTTGTATTGAGGACTTTGACTTTTCCACCCTGCAATAGCCAGTAAACTCCAGTAGAAGGCAGTGGTGGGGCTGCAGAGGGGAAACAGAGTCTGCATTTCTTTTGTAGATAAAGAGTGTAGAGAGAAAGCAGGTGGGAAATGAGTCAGTAAATAAGGGCAGTATAACTTTCAGCAGAGTTAGTCTTTGTTGCTGCATGGCTGATGTTTCCAGGAAGTTGCCAACAAAGAACCAACGATTGTGGAGAAGATTTGAGCTGGAGTATTTTTTCCTTTCTCATGTTACTTTCTTGTGTTCAAATAAAAAAAGTGACTGCTTTTTGGAAAGCTACTCTAGTCATCACTAGCGTTTGTGGACAAGGAGGGTAGACGATGTATGACAATTAATGCTAACAATTAATGCTTAAGACTGAGGTTAGGACCGCCTACCTCATTAGCATACAAACTCAAAAATAAATGCATAAATATATGTAAGTGAACAGAAATATAGAAATACATTACAGACATATAATAATGTGTGTTATCTTTCATTCTCAACTTTTATATATTTATTTCTACATTCATTTAGATATTTCCATATGTATTTATGCTTTTTAAAATTTATTCCTGTATTTATTTCCATTTATTTATTCATGTATTTATTTCCACATGTATTTATTTATGTAATTATTTCCACATTTATTTATTTATGTATTTATTTCCACATTTATTCATTCTTTTTAAAATGTATTCCTTCATTTATTTCTACATTTACTTATATCCGTATTTATTCAGACATTTATTAATTTATACTTATTTCTTGCTCACTCATCCATATAAAATACTCATAAAGGCACTGATACCTTTGAGCAAAGCATTAAAGCCCTATTGTTAATCAATTGTTGCATTTAACTTGGTAGATCTATGAACGTTTTCTTTATCATTGCTTTCATGAAAGGAATATATTTCGATTTCAAATTGACTTGAGTCAATCTTACTCTGTCAACATGAGGCCTACACATTAGGGCTGCACCACCACTCTGATCAGATTTTCACCGCTTGGATCCCACCAGCTCATCGTAGCTCGCCGTGATCGTATAGTGGTTAGTACTCTGCGTTGTGGCCGCAGCAACCCCGGTTCGAATCCGGGTCACGGCATTGCGGTAACAATGTCACGGCAGATGGGCTGTATTTTGAGAAGATTCTGATTGTCCACATGGGGGCTTCACCACGAGTCTGATCGCGATTTCACTGCTTGAAGCTCACCAGCCCATCGTAGCTCGCCGTGATCGTATAGTGGTTAGTACTCTGCGTTGTGGCCGCAGCAACCCCGGTTCGAATCCGGGTCACGGCATTGCGGTAACAATGTCACGGCAGATGGGCTGTATTTTGAGAAGATTCTGATTGTCCGCATGGGGGCTGCACCACGACTCTGATCGCGTTTTCACCGCTTGAATCCCACCAGCCCGTCGTAGCTCGCCGTGATCGTATAGTGGTTAGTACTCTGCGTTGTGGCCGCAGCAACCCCGGTTCGAATCCGGGTCACGGCATTGCGGTAACAATGTCACGGCAGATGGGTTGTCTTTTGAAAAGCTTACTGATGTGAGGTAACGTATATTGAATAAAACATATAAAAACACAAATGTGCCAAAACATATGCAAATTACGAAACATATTTACGAACTTTACTTAATAAAGCACTGCATATATACTGCATATAATGTAAGGATAATCTATTCATTCTGACGGAACATTGAAGGAGATCATTCACTGTTTCTCGACGGACCAGATGTATGTACTTTCGGTGGTTGTTGTTTTTTAGCCTTGGTTAGCATGTAGCTAATAGTATAATCAATATACGAGTAGAGGGAGAATCACGCGTGGGTTACATACTAAACCCACCGTTTTCAACTCTCACTCAACACAATTATATTACTATTATTAATGTGTGTTTAAATGACTTTTGAATGTTGGATAAATTACATGAACGAAGGTAATTTGGTAAAGTTACTACGGAAGAAGATGACGTAGCAAACACGTCATGGACCCGCCCCTCCGATGTCAGCCAATTGAAGAAGGCCATATATGAGGGGGAAATATAAAACATGATGTTTGAAATAGGAACGGTCTCTTTTTTCAGTCAGCCACCACCGTACACAGGCCTTTAACCTGGGGCAATAAATCAGGCCGGGAATTATACACCCAGCCAGACCACGGATTAAGAGTCATTGGGGCCCTGGGCCTGTGACGCTCCCCCCCCAAAAAAAGAATGTATCTTGAGGATTTACAACAAGTCAAAGAACACACATAAGCACATAAGTCAAAAATAAGCAGGCGCAATGCAAGGGGCCCAAACCCCTACATCACACAGATCACTCATAAGAAAACTGCTTGAAATCATGCATCGTGATCAAGGCTTGACAATATTCTAACCTTCGAAAGGGGGGGCCAGCTTGCAAAAGGTTGGGAACCCCTGCTTTATGGTAGATCCTACCCCATTCTAACTGATTTAAGGGCCCTTTTCCGATATTAGGGATGAATAACATTGATAAACTGTGGTTCAGGAGCACTATATGACGTATCATATGCCATGCTATTTAATTTGGGGGGAGGCTTTTACGTATGAGGGATGAATTAATTACACAACCCGTGGCATATGATTGAGGGGCCCTATTGAGATATATTACATAATGTATGTAATGTAACCACTGTTATGGCTTCAGGGCCCCTTTAATTGTATTATGTTGTAGAGACAATATTGAAATGGTAGCACGGAGGCTTGGGCTTCAGGGCCCCCTTGGCCCTTGGGCCCCTGGGCCTGGGCCCGGTAGGCCCGTGCAGTAATCCAGCCAGACTACTACCAATTTTTACTTTTTTGCTGTTTGTTGCTGCTAAGATCAAGTAACATCGGGCAAATGTATTTCGTATCCTATCCAAGTGAACATGTTTTAAGTGGTAGGTGGACCTCACATCCTCCCAGGAATAAGTTAATTGCATACATTTCCCATATAAAAAGAGCTGCATACATTTCATAATCAAAGATCCGTTAGAAGATATTTAGTGACTTGATTTAACTTCGGTCAACCAAGCCAACATTTTGGACTAAATTAAATACCTGGATGATGTGATTAAATCACTAATCTTTTCTGAGATGAATGCATTTGTATGCATGGTCCTTGTTGAAATAAATACATACATTAAAAATATATTGTTCCAAATTTTAATATTGAGGACTTTGACAGCAAGAAGTATTTGGAAAGTAACAGTTTACTTGGTGTGCTGGCGTCACGATTTTTCAAGAGACAATTATTGTTCCAAAAGGATTCAATTGACTTTATTAAGGACAGTGTAATTCACTCAAATAAACACACCATGAGAGTGAATTTTATGTCAATCTCCACCCCCCTGCGATAGCCAGAAAACTCCAGTAGAGGACAGTGGTGGGGCTGTAGAGGGGAAACAGAGTCTGCATTTCTTTGGTAGATAAAGATTGTAGAGAGAAAGGAGGTGGGAAATGTGTAAATAAGGGTAATATTGTCAGAGAACTTTCAGCAGAGTATTTGTTTGTTGCTACATGCCTGATGTTTCCACGAAGTTGGCGAAAAATAAAACAAGTGTGGAGAAAATTTGAACTGGAGTATTTTTTTCCTTTCTCATGTTATGTCCTTGATAGCAAAGAGAATGCTTGTTTGGAGAGCCACTCAAACAGAGGAAGGGCTGAGGAGGAGCATTTCACCAGAAGACTACTTAATCCAGCCATCCCTCTCACCCACAGATACAATTATTAAAACTACACCCTATTTAGAAAAAAAAGAAAAGAAAAAACACTTCTTGGAAAATTAAGATTTATTTTTATTTGTTCATTTTCAGATGTTTAAATAGTTTTTTGTTTTTTTTGTTTTGTTATGTTCACTCCAATTTGAATCGGTTTAAGCAGTGGAAAACCCTTGGATTCGCTGGGGTTTAATTGGGGAAGTAATATGAACAATTTGTATATTTATTGTTGAATAAATGCCGGCCATATGTTTAACTGAGGATATATTGGTGTTCTTTGAACTTTAAAGTCTCTCCAAATTGTTCTTACATATAGTACTAAATCTACTTAGTTACTTCACATCATTGGGCCTGACCAATGTTTTAACTTGTGAAACAGAAGTCTCCTGCTGTGTTATTATTCCCACCATGTGTCTGCAGTCACGACGAGCAGTAGCCTATCGGAATTTCCTCTCCAGTCTTTACTTCTGAAGGCAGCAGCTCAGCCCTTCCTTTCATTGGCTGACGGACGTGCCACTCATCACTTGTCCCGCCCTTCAGCATTAGCGCGGCATGGCAACGGCGAGGGGGGAGCAGGTATGGTGAGGGGCGCCAGTCTATCCGGACAAGAGAGAGTGCAGCAGCAGTAGCACTATTTCCACCCCTCACTGACTGGAGAAACGACAGTCTGCACTGGTAAAGGATGCAACACCGCCACCGCCGCTCCACTCCCTCGCTGACCAGGTGTTGGACTAAACAACAGGGACGTCGTTAACAGCAGCATATCTTGCATGCATGTGCTGTGTCTCCCTGGTCCCGTACACAGACGATCGAGAAGATGCTGAGCCGACTAATGAGCAGCAGCATCAGGAGTCTGGACCGGGAATGCAACTGCACTGTGAGGCTGCTGGACGACTCGGAGTACACCTGCACGATTCAGGTCAGTGGGGGCCAACATTTGCTCTTCCTCAATTCACCTTGTTGTGGAGGACGTGCTTTTGACGAGGGGCGGTGATCAGGTAAAAATAATTTCCCCCCTTGCACATCTTTCCCCTTTCTTAGTCTGCTGCAAATGATGTGTCATCATACCTTAACTCCATACGCCGTCACAGAAAATATGTTTGAATTATGACATGTGTGTATGGCCAGACGTGTGTCATCAATGGGCTGCAGGCGTTGCTTTCGTCACAGCCCATACCTGTGTGGACATGATGATGTCATGTGTAGCAAAATCAAGGATATCAATTTGCACTATTTTGAATTTCCAACAGAAAACACACATAACACAGAATCTCTCTTTTAAGCTTTTGTCATTTCAGCAGCTACTTGCATGCATTGATTTGAATGCATTATGAAACAAATCTGTATAATCTGATCATGAATGATTTCAGTGGATGGATCAGAGAGGATTTCTGGATCCTCTGGCTGCATGAGACAGGAGGATGATAAAAGGTTTCTGTTCTATAACTTCTAGAGTTGTAATGTTGTTTGGATTGTAATCAGAGGCTGGGGAATGGACATATCTTAATTTGTTTTAACAAAGCAGATATTATTCCCCTAGATGTTAATTTGCCCTTCAGGCTGACCCTGGGTTTGACCATGGAGCATTCGATTTCTATGCAGTTTGGACCCCAGGAAGAAGCCAATGGGATTCATTATCTGAAAACCTCTCTTTAGTGATCAAGTAAATGCATGGAAAGCTTGCAGCAATGCTGTGGGCTCCATATATTTTTTAGATTCCTTGTTTTCTCTTTGTGGTTATTTGTCTGAGCTTTAACAACAGTCCATCGATTGTTTTTAGTTATTGCTGATACAGACGCAGCGAGACATTGATTTTTCTATGGAATGACTTGAGAGACTGTACTGTACTAACGAACAACTAAGGTGGAATTTCTTTTTACTTGGTGTAGATAACCTCCTTTTGTTCCTATGTTTACTGTTATGTCTTTCATGAACTGTGCTTGAATCTGCACTTTTGATTAGGCAGTCAGTCCCTTACTCAACGTGACCCTTGCAGACTTGTTTGAATCATTTGTCTTTATTTCTTGTGCTTCTTGAGTCTCAAAGATCGATGTATTGACACAAATGAAGGTGAGGCATGACTTGAGTCAGTAAACAGTTTATAAGGGAGAGCAGAGGAGTAGAAACAAGTGATTAACGTCTATGACTTCCTTTGTAAATCGGTTGTGTGTGCGTCCTTCAATGTCTTTTGTGCGGCTGCATCATTGAGAAGTCTGTGTGCATCACCTTACCTGGTCCATTGAGCTGCTGGAGCTGCGTTTGAAGCTTTTTACTCGAAGGGATTCCATTACTGGTGAATTAGAGATGACAACACACAAAGACCATCACCACCTGTTCATTTCTAAGATCTGACAGCAAAGGCAAAGCAAGCCTTTTCAACTTCTATCAGCTTAAAGAGGCAGTGCTCTAGGAACACATGAAATGGTGATGTTATGCCGCTCTCTGGTCCCTGCTTGTTCTCGTCTGTAACTAAATAACCTGTTGCCAACTGGTTATACTAGAAACTGGTGGTGACCTTCATGGCTTGGGGTAAACGTTTTATCAATTCATTTTTGAGAGAAAAATCCAAGTTCTAGTTTTTAATGTTAATATTTTACAAGATAAACAGTGAGTGGTGTTTACCAAAGGAAAGCACACACTGGTTCCTTATTGACTTTTAGATGCTCTTTCAACCAGTCATTATTCAAAGTGTTTTGACGGTCTTTATGTGCTGATCCCATCCTTTTAGCAACTGAAAGCACACAGCAGGGACTGAATGTTTAATTCCTAGTTCATCTTATTTTGAGATGATAAGCTCTCTATTGGCGTGCTGTATTTCATTATTTCCATCATGGGAAATAATGAAATATGCCATTATTTCACACCATGGGGGTCTTGATGATGCACAACTGGTCTAAATCAAAACACAAATAGATCATGGGCTTAATCATTTATTTCTGGCATTAGGATGTGAGAGCAAACATTTAGGGAGTAGTGTTAATTATGTTTTACACAAATCGTCTGGCAAGCTAAAAAAGCTCTGGTGAACAGTCTTTTTTCATTAGCATGATAAAGGACATCACATTGACCTTACTGGAGCATGACTACATTGTTGGCTTGTTGAAAATGGGAGCGGATGTCTGCTGTCCTTTCCTACACACCTTGGAGATATGGCCTAGAATGAAGGCCCCTTGTGGGGAAACAACGGTCACACTCTCCATTTAGCTCAATTAGCCTACAAGTTGCACTGCTATTGTTAAGCTAAAATCCCGTCATATTGCAATAATGGTGGATGTGACCTTCATAAGAGGAAAAAGCTGCGAAGGCAGCGTGGAGTTGAATAGAGATGCAGAAAAGAAAAGATGAGAAGACTACTCTGGATTTTTTAACAAGAGTCCCAGACCAATGCCTTTGCCCATTTAGTTTGTCAGGCTTCCCTGCCAGCCTCATCAAATTCCATCACCACTTATTCACCTCACCCATACTGTGTGCCTGTCCTCCACTCCTACTGATGACATTGTTACTGATAACATCATGACCCTGGAAGTATAGGAAGACTCATGTTTATTGATTTCTCTTGTCCATTCAACACCATTCGTTCCTTCAGGATATTCACAGGCTCAATACTCTACATCAAAGCCTCAATCCAAGATGAATTGGTGGGGTAAACGTTGGAAGATGCTGCAAATATAGCGCTCAATTATACCAGAGAAGCTTTAGAGATGTCTCCAGCAAAGAAAGATAAGCTCAGGAGAGACCGCATCAGAGCCGTTACTATGTTTAGCCATGTGATGTTATTGGTGATAATCAGTGAAAAAGTCTTAGAATAATAATGATTAATACAATTACTTAAGTCTTGATTTTAAAGATACCAGCCATAGGTCAATGGAGGGAGAAGCTAGGCGTGGCAACAATCATAGAGTTGTGATATGGAAAACCCTGTCCATTTACTTCAAATAACTAGCAGATCTTAAGCTGAACTTTATTGGACAACAATTACTTTGCTCCAAATCGCTGGTCTGAGAAGTGTCTGTCAGTAAACGTATTGGTTTCCAAAGGAAAACAACTGAACAACCAGCGCAGGTTAGCGCTGATCATGTGAAGGCACTTTTAGAGGTCTGGCGTAAAAATTGATTCACAAAGTGCATTCATCCCAAACGTTTTAGCTTTTGCCTCTCCCATTCACAGACACACTCATACACTGATGGGCAGCAGGCTGATGCAGGGCAGTGGTCCAACAAAATGGAACATGCTGGTGTTCATATCATACTTAAGAGCTTTGAAACGTGGACACGAGAAGCCTGATATAAGCCCTACATGCTGAGCAACATCAGCCAATCAACAATCAGGATAAACAGTTCCTTGATTAAAATCTGACTAAAAATAGGCTCCTGTTTCTTCTTCTTCATCACATTATCATAATCACCCGTGTTGCCAACTCCTATGTCTCGTTTTTTTGGCCGGCACAGTGGAAAGGAAGCTTTTATGAAGGTGATGAAATGTTTTGATATCAAATCCCATTAAATTACAAAACCAACATTTAATTGAGCCTCCAAACAGCAATAGTCTGTGTTGGCAAAGCCTGATATCTTATTTCTGTATAGAACTCCATCATGGTCTAAAAACCAAAAGAGAGTGCTGGTGTATCTCCAGGAGGGATTAGCTGGAGGAGATCAGGCCATGGCATTAATGAGACTTTATAGTTCTGGGGGGTTTACAGCATTTATGTCTCTCAATTCTTTAAATGAATGTCCATGTTGCTATCTTTTGTTCTGGACACTTTTTTACAGTGAAGTTTTAGCCATAGTCCAAACCACATAGAGCCACTGTAATTAAAGAAGTGCACAGATACAGGGATTATTTAGATTGATCTTTTGTTTGGTTTGTTATACCCTCGACGCCTTTGAATTAACATGGCGTGTGATTAAACAGCAACGAACTGCCACAGTTAATCAGCAGCATCTCTTTGGATAAAACAGAAGAGCAGAATAAACACTCCAAGGTCCCAGATAGTTAGTTTTAATGAGTTTATTAAAGTAACATGCAAGCTGTGACATTCAACATCCATAGCATGAACTTTACAATCACACACTCAATGTAACATTTTCTATAGAGTAAACATAATGTGGAACGCTGTTTACAATCAGGGTAAACATCTGAGGCAGACACAGCGGGCCATTTGCTCTAGATTAATATTCCTACCATGAACCATTATCATATCAGAGATTGAAAGCATAGATGAATGATGGGAAATCATTGATCCAGAGAAACATAGCTCATCACTGAGTGGTTCAGTCGAATGGCACCAACTCAGATCCTGCATAGTCCACTAATGAAATTAATGCCAATCTTTTGAAGCTAAATGCACGACTTGGAAGGAGCTCATCTGGTTTTGTGTTTTGAATGTATTATTGAAATATATTGCTCTTGTTTCCTAAGTGTCCTTCCTCTGTCTGCACAGCTAAAATTGGTATAGAGAATGTACCATATTTTGTTTTGATGCATGTTTGAGTCTGCTTAGCTGTTGTCTTTCACTTCCAAACAAAAATAATGATAGTGACTAGCGTCGTACCACTAAATTAGACATAGGTTTACAAACTAGCCCTCTTCCAAATAACATGTGCAATGGCTTTTTATAAAATAACCGTGAATGTCTGCTGATATATTTAAGTTTAGACCACAATGGCTGACCAGCATTGCATCCATAGTGCAATTTAGGGCTCATCTTGACTATGGCTTTTTTCAGTTTCATATATTTGTGTATGAGAAACGTTTGGGTTTGTAACTGGAAAAAGTAAAATATCCAGGCTCTTCTGATGGGCATTTGTTGATATGGAATTGTATTACATTATATTCTAACAGTGAATGTCAAACTAATTAAAAATCCATAGCTCACTCATTATGAAACCTTTTTAAGGCAACTTGCTGACAGCCAAAGTTTTCAGATTGGAACAAATTAGAAATTTGGATAAGCTGTTGCATGCATGAATGCGCTATTGCACTTCACTTACAAACTGCTGTCAAAACGCCTTTGATCGTGATTCTCAGCCTCAGCTCCTGTGGATCTGCTCAGCAGCTGATAACAGAAACCGCTTGAGTTGGGAAGCTCCAAGATAGAGGCTAAATGAGCTTAATGTGAAATATTATAAGGTGTTTGGTCTGTATTTTTAGATTTGTTAATAGTATCTTCATTGTTGATTGTTTTGGTAGCCTCTATCTCACGCCACAGCTAGGAAATGCCTCACGTAGCACCTTGAACTGAAGTGCTAAAAACGACTATGCATGCTCAGTCAGCCTTTCCATAATAAAGGTTTATTATTCAGTATTCAGCATAGAGTTATTCAATGGACAAATCTACATTTCACATGACATCCAAAGGTTCAGTCTGTGGCTCACAAGCATGGGACTGTCAGAGCTTTCCGCCCATAATAATCCACAGGCTGGTAATGTCATAGATGTTTGAATTTTTTTGAAACCTATGGCTTAATGTAGAATAAAAGTAGGATGTGCTTAAGACAGAGCTCCTGCTTATGAACCACCCTACCAACTACGTGCCAAAAACTATGAGAGGTATGTCTTCCTGATGTGAAGGCGCCCAGCTAAATTATGTTAATCCATAATGTAGAGCAATGGTGAGATCAACCCTCAAGGCTTAAGCGTGCTGTCAGATTAGGACATCAGCAATGACGGTAATATTTACCTCTCCAGTGATGTCAGCGCCTCAACTCAGCATTAGTAGCTTTAGTCAGCACATGCCCTCCCATTGTTATGGGATTCTAACCCAAATAACTTTCTCTCATGTAAAATGTTCATGAAAAACGCTGTCATAAGCAATCAGTGAGGATTGATTGTAGTCTTTTCCAATTCCAATGATATTGAGTGTAGGTTTATCATTTTCATCATTATCAGTGTTAAATGACTATTGCACAGCTAATAACAGTGGATTTTATTATTCTAATAATAACTTTGCAACCTGTAGCCTTCATTTAACTGCATGACATTCCCATTTTCTTTGCAAAAGCATTCATTTTCAGAGTTGATACACCTGGACCGGGTAGTTTATTGTATGTTGAATACTTCATTCATTGTCTCTCTTGGCATTTAAATCTACTACAGTAGTGTTTACCGCCCTTAAAATGGCAAGAAGCATATCTAAAATGTTATGAGTTTGCTTTAACAATGAAAATCTATGTTGCCTTAAATGTATTTATTCTTTTTTATCTGCATTGGGATTTACAGTTTGGTGACAATGGGGGTTATTTAGCCTTAGAGACACTGAGCAAGGACATGTCTTCATGTTCTGTCAAAGGCTTTAATTCAGGAAGTAAGCCAGCGAGGACGACTGAGATTGTAAGGGGAAATGAGGGTGAGGTTCCTGGGTTGTTGGCTCTCTAAATATGTGTGAGACGAGAGTGAATATTTAATGTTAGTTGTCTCGGATGCACATGTTTCTCGAGGTGTTTGATGAGGTCAGCCTGTGAGATGCGGAAGCTGCAGTGAGAAGAGAACCAGCCATTACACTGGAACATCGGGTTGCTCCAAACTTGCATCACTGCATTTGCTGTCTAGTACAACTAAAAGATCTACAACTTTAAGTCCTAGCTCATCCATACTCTGTCTCCCTCTTTCTCCCCTGTTTCATGTCTTTAATGCTAGCTCTCTGCTGGTGCTTTTTATCATGCCTGGCCCTTCAATTCCACACATTTCCCCTCTACTTTTCACTTTCATTTCTCCCGTCCTTCTCTCTGTCTTTGATTCTTCCCTCTCTCTCAGTAGCACTGCAGCTGAACAGATTAATGAGTTTACCCTGCCTGAACCTGACTCGGTACACAACACAGAAAAGACATGCTATACGTGACACAGCGATAAGGATGCTGAGGACATATCACCGAAGGCCTTAAGTATCACACATTGTTGTTGTATTTCAACCCTGCAATTATGCACAAGCCATCACTTTGACCCAGACTGCCTATCAGTAGTCATCAACTACTCCCAAAAGTGGTTGATTTATCATGTGAGACACACTATATATTTGTTAAACTAATAACAATGATTTGCTCTTATCAAAAATATTCAAACAGCAAAGGGTTAACCAACTTTGGTAGGACCGCCCTGGGGTAAGTGAAATAGCAGAGTCCATGATTTGTAAACTGGTACAAAAAAGTAGTAGTCGATAGACAGTTTTTCCCTATCCATGGACATTTTATGGAGCTGGAATTTGTATACAACTCATCCGTTTTGATGATGTTAAGGATTAAGGTCAGTCATTATTAGGGGAGTGGCTGTTCGAATGACGTATGGGTCCCATCTCAGATCACTAGCTGCTAGCTGTCTGCCTTGCTGCGTCAGCCGGGCCGCCTCAACCCCACCGCCTCAACCCCACCGACCATGCTCATTTTTAGATTAGCCAGGGGTTAAAAAAGGGCATCAGTGCAAAAAATGGTGACGATCTGAAGCGCCCATTTAGAGCTTAAATGGCTAAATGGATACCGTGTCCATATTTTATACAGTCTATGCTAAATACCTGCAAGCAAATGACTAGCAATCAGCTTTTACATCATGCAAGTTGCTGAATAGCAAATGTTAGCTTAACCACTTGATCTAGCTTCATCTTCAAGTTCGCACTGCTATACCATTGTCTGATCTTTTTCCTGTAGGCTTTCCATTCATCATTGAACTACACACAGTAATGCTGCCTTAATGTGTTTTGGCAGCATTGAGGATTGAGCCAACTTAGTGTTATTATCACCAGAAATAGTCAGTGTGGCCGGTCAGTCGAACAGAATGCTGTGAGCGTAAACGTTCTGGGCTGATAAAACCGTTTAGTTTCAGTGAACACAAAGTACAAGTTGGATAAAATTCCACAGTTTTAGACTTTTGTTTCTTGTGTAAAGCATTTGTACGCATAGTTAAATAATATATGATCATCAGTTTTGCATGCACTCATTACAGTGCGTGGCCCCAGACGACTGTCACTAACTTCTGTGTAGAATTGCTGTAACCAAAACAACTTGATTTTTTTCATAGCAAGGATTTACATAGAAATTAAGCAGTCATGTTCAACATATTTATTCATTGCCTCTTTTCTGCAGTGATGGATATCATCTCTCAGGGAGGTAATGTGTCTTCGCAGCCGCCTTTTGATGCTTTAAGGAATGAAAATCAGAGCATAGAAATCTATTTAGTGTTGGCAGTCACTGAAGATGAGTCTGTCTGCAGCAGGCTGACACACCAGGGTGCTAATGTCCAAACTAACTCATAAGGAAATTAAGAAGTGATTGCAGAGGAATGGGCCAAGAGCACATCAAGTCAAGCTGAGCTTCATCAGTTTAATTAAAATGGTAACAATCAGTGCTGCAGATTTTCTGCACTGCGTAGTGTGAATATAAATCCCCTGTATGGCTGGTTTTAATTTGTAGCTGAAGCATAATTAAGTAATTTTCCTGTCATATTTGGGAGACATCAAGGAGACTGTGGTATTATGTGGGGAGCTGAGGCTCAGCCAGACTGTAACCAGACAAACTAAATCACCCTTCTGCATGGAGCGGAGCAGTTGCATATCAGGATTATGTGATACAGCCACCATGGGGGAGGGGGAGCTCACACAGAAAATGGTTTGATAATGGATGTTCCTTAGTTTTGTCATTCTGCTGTGTTTTTCTTACATTTCTTAATTACAACATTCTGTCACTACTCCATCCACAGCTTTTGGCACAGCTGCAGTAAGGTGTTAGGGTACACCATGTCTCCAGAGAGCTGCTGTGAGGCTTTTTAAGATGAGCAGAATGAGTGTGTATTCTCAACACTGGTTTCAGACTGGCAGAGAATGCCTTCTCACCCCACCACTGGCTTTCTAGCAGGGAAATATTTTAGGTTTTACAGAGATAAGAAAATGGTTTCCTGTTCTCACTGGAGTCTGCTCCTCATCCTCTTCTCTTTTCTTTTATATCAAACTTGAAAGAAAGTCAAGGCTTATTTGGGAAAGACGGGAAGCTTGCTGTGTAGTTAAGGACATCGCCAAGAGAGGAAGAGTTCACAGCGGTGATTCAGTGTAGACTGATGTCTGCTGCACTGAACTTGGAAATCATTCTGCTGTGATTTTTCACTCAGACATGTGCCTCATGGGTTATTCACGTTCCCCTGGATCCAACGGTTGATATTAATCACCATATTAACAATGCTTTCAGCAAGGTGCTCTTAATTAGTAGTGTTTATTTCTTCTCTTGTGTGTTGCTGACATTTGTGATGCATCAGTATTTAAAAAATAGCTCACTTGCATATCTCATTTTTGTGAATTCATGCATAAATTAAAGATGGCAGCAAAAATTACTGCTGGTGTCATGAGTCCACTAACGTGGTTTGTTGGGTGCTTTGAAACGAAAAGGCAAAAAGCTTTCATTACACACTGATGCTGACGTCCTGTAGGACTGCCTGCTGGCTCGGCACATTACAGACAACAGTATCCTTTGCGTGTGTGTGTGTGTGTGTGTGTGTGTGTGTGTGTGTGTGTGTGTGTGTGTGTGTGTGTGTGTGTGTGTGTGTGTGTGTGTGTGTGTGTGTGTGTGTGTGCGTGCGTGCGTGCGTGCGTGCGTGCGTGCGTGCGTGCGTGCGTGTGCCTGCCTGTGCCTGCAGGTGCTTTAGGAAGGATGTTTTTCATTGTTGGAAATGGAGATATTTCCCATAAAGTAGACTCTAATGGGTTTAGGACTTTCACAAGTGGGTAACACACTGTGTCTGCTAATTACTCTGCAGCAGAGAGTCAAAATGCAAATGATCTGATGCAGGGATGAGATCATGCAGTATGAAATAGAGTTTAAAGTGGGACACATAAAGATTTCAGTCCTGTTTTAAAACAACTAAATTGAGCTTAAACTTTAGCAGTCTGGAGTCTTGTCGTTTATGAGTTTCAAGTTTTCAGACTTCCATTTTTTAAAATGTGTGTACAGTGGCCAAAAACTGTAATGGGGGAAGTATATAAACTACTTTTATCAGTGGGCAATTGCCTCAATCCCCATTGTAACCTACTTCAGGCCATAGTGATTTAACAGACGTTTATCCATGCTAGAATATTTCAGCCACTTTAAAGATAAAATAACTGTTTTGATTCTTTTACCTTTTGTGATTTTGCATTGCTGTTATTTAATGCCTTGTGATGTGAGCCCATAAACACATTACTGGTGTCTGACCCAGAAACACCAATTATGTTTGCTGTGGCCTCTTATGTCTTCTTTAAGATGGTGTATATCCATGTATACAAACTGTACATTCACACAGTGGACTCACCATACACTAATGTACAGTGCCTCTGTGTGTGGTCAGTCTAGGCTATGTGTTGCGGTCTGTGGTGTGTGTGTTTATTTTGTAGTTGTCTTGTTTGTCGTCTCCTGGGAGTGTGCAGCTCTCTCTGCTATAATGTGGGATGAAGCTCTTCCTCCTGCATACACAGAGCCAAGTTCATGTGCAAAACTATTATTACAAGATTCACCTCAGCAGGTTTATAAAATGTGTGTTCATTGTTCAAACACTCTGAAATTGAGTTCCTTTTACAGTGCTTAATCAGAGGATAAGTACACTTATCACACTAACTGCACTTGTATATTCTCAGTTGTGGCTCTGGTCCTCTGAGAGATTTTCAAATATTTGAGATAATACTAAAATACATTGTTTTTCATTTGCACAATGGGTCATGGGGTCATGGGATTTGTTTTTGTTTGGGATCATAACATAAACGGACATTTATAAACCCCCCTTCCATTAACACATAAGTGACTGCACTGGATAGTTGTCAGAAAGCTTGCACACACACACTAACAGACACTGTTTCCACGTTTGTAAAACTCAGCAGTTATTTGTTGTCTGTTTTGATATAAAAAAACAGATATTTATTTGGATGTCTTCTCTTGCATGAATTTAACGCTGTAGATGGTACACAGTTACCTTCCATGGAGACATCTGGACTGCTCACTAGTCTCCATCAATAATAAGGCAACAGAGCCCATACTCTTGCTTTTACTTTTGTGTAAAAGTTGGAGGCTACATTCACTTCCAACTGTCTCTGCACATCAATATAAACACATTTTACCTGCACTTGACACGGAAAGCCTCTTATTGTGAAAAATAAGCCATTATTTGGTTGAAACTTCAAAAAGGGTCAGCGAAAGTCCTCCTTTGCTGAGTACTAAGGGGTTTAAGATGGATACGACTTTGTACAGCCTTTGACTGTTGGAGAAAACACATCTCCTAATTTAGTTATCATTGTCACAAATGAAAACTCATCATGCCTGTCTGTAATTGGAAATATGAAATGATCTTAGACAGACCCAGATTTCCTGTAGATCCAAATGCTACCTCATCTGCGAGGAGATAAGTTGAGCTAAAGTAAATGTCAGTGGTGAAGTATTCTTTCTGGGAAAATATTCACTGAGGTAAAACAAACATCTTCAGTCCTTCAGATGGCGAGGATCTTTTTTATTTAAGAGTTTAACTGGGAAAAGAGCAAAAATATAGCTGCAGTTTGCATTGATAAAAGATTGAATCTCATTAATTTTTCATAGGGTTTCAGAAGGAAGCTACTATTAATATGCTGCTTTCTTTTTAAATTGGTTTGTCCCATTTATCTCAGAAAACGAGTAACTGAAATTAGCCAGTGCAGTTTGCAATATGAAACACTTCCTTATATTATTTTATTCTTGATATCTGTAGACTTATACGGTTGCTCTTGAAAGGTTTCGATGTCTCAACTACTTTGTGATATTCTGTTCTATTTCAGTGTTTAAGATATGTTTTTTCATCCATACCTCTGTAAATGTCTCTGGAAACTTTAGGAAAGTAATAAAACCTTGGCCTTAAAGCAGCAGCTAGGGTTTTTATTGTGTAACTGTGCAATGCCCAATATGCATCGTCTGACAGAAGTTTGGGAAGAACACTCGTGGAGATTTGATTAGAAGAATATTACCAATTTGCAAGTTAAAATATTACCAGGATTTGACACGAAACGGTTAGCCTGGCTTTATCCAAAGGTAACAAAATCCGCCTTACAGCACATTAAATACATAAAATGTGTCTTGTTTGTTAAAAGAGGGGCAGACTCTGACCAGGTAAAGCCTGATTTTAAACCCAAGGATCATTTCTGAAACTGGACCAATTTGTGCAATGCCAGCTGTCCATCACTTGGAGGGGGCTTCACAATGCATGATGAATCACTGTTAATGATTGGGTTTCAGCAGGTCATACATTTTGTTCAGCTGTCTTGCAGTTTGAGCCCTTGCATGGTCCAGTTAGCCACATGTCATGCTGTGAAAAGATCAGTTATAAAGTGTAGAGAGGCCTCTTTAATTGGAGAGGTATTTTACATACTATACTTAATACTGCTTTGAACTGAACCTCTCTGCAGAACAGATGGACCATACTGTCTGCATCTGCTTTTATGGCTCTGCGAAATTTCTTATTCCCCGTACTTTCCGTTCATAATAGGATTTTTCTCTCGTCAGTGTTGAGGATGTGGTCATCTTGTGTGAATAAACTTGATTCATTCAGACTTAATTGGAATTTTCCATGAACAATACGGACTGGGGGTTCTGTGCGCCAATTCATTACGAGAACCCATGAGTTGGCCAATTGATCCATCGGTTTAAGCATAAAAGCCCCAGTTTTGTTTATGCAGAGAAGCCAATTAAAATATAAAGTGTGACTTAACATGATGTACAACACTACTTAACAAGATGTGTTTATGGATATGAAGGCTATAACTTATTAGTTGTTATTAGTTCGCCCTCATGTAACAGATACTGTACATTTTGACAGAACAAGGCTAGTGTTCTAAGCTAAGCTAAGCTAACCTGCTAGGAGTGAATACTTTTTCCAATATGTCCTTTTAAGTCGCTGGTTTGACTGTTGTTATAATACATTTGTATTTTAATCATTGAAGATAGACAAAGACAGTTCCAAAACGATCAATCATGTACTTATTTTCCTTATTAATTTGCACTGTTTTGGGGGATTTTGTTCAACCAACACAAAGAAAGCATAGTAGAAACTCATTGTCAATCAGACCAGATGATGTTTTACCATATATTCTGTAAAGATTTATGCTAAACTGGAGGGATAGAGTCAATAATCATCTTCTCCAAGGGCAGAGCCATCCATCTCCCTCCCTTCACATCACTCAGAGCTGGACCCCCCTCTTTGTACGCGACTGCACACTCTGTTTAGCTCAGCCCCTCAGCCCACAAATCTGCTGCCGTCTATTTTTAAACTCTTGCTATAGCGAGCAACTGTATGTGCGTGGAATATTAAGCACTCCCCCTCTAACTGGCTCTCGCTCATCCCCTCTCTAACTGTGGGTAACTGTAGTCATCATTGGCTCACTTCCATACGCAGAACAGTCACACACTTCAGTCAAGTGCCAGCCAAAGAGCCCTCGCCTTTTCTTCCTGGCTCTCTTGCGTTCCCTCTCGCACTCTTTCTTGCAGACACAAGCACACAATCTTGTTGTTGTCCTCTTCCCCTAGATCTCCCTCTTTCTCTCAACTGCCTATTCATCAGCTGTATAATATTCCCTTTATTTTTATCTTGCTGAGCTTACCTTCTCCAGTAGTGTGAAGAGTGAGTGGAACGGACTACTTAGTAATCTTATGACGTCTCAGAGAGAGCTGCTGTTCTGATACTCAAGTCTGATTAGCACCAACTTTCGATGAGTGTGTTTGTGTCTGTGTGTGTATGGGGGGGTATTTTAGCACTAGAAGAAGGAAGAGGCAGCCAAATGGGAGCTTTCCCTCCTTCTCCCCTCCCTTCTTCATGGCTCTCAGGGAGGTGGACACAGCATGATAATGACTCACTGAGTGATTGATTGCCCAGGGCGTGATGTACCATTACATTTCAGCGTTTACTACATATAGCCTTCATATGGCTTATGTTCAAATGAAATGGCTTTTTTTTATTCTTCGGGACCAAGTGCTTCTTTCTAAATGCAGTAGTTTGCATTCATGAAGCACAAGTATTGTTTACCATTTATTTCAAGAACCTTTAATTAGATAAAACAGTGCGAGCGTTTATCTAAAAAATGACTGATAACCTTCTTAAGCCTAGCATGTATTGATGCAACGCTACACGTGTTTTTACAAAGCATTGATAACTAACCCGTTTTTTGAGGTTTTTGAAGTCTAAGTGATTGTGGTGCTTTAGCTGGAACTACCACAGAGGTGGTCTTTCACAACCGTGCAAGATTGAGAGACTAAACTTGAGAGATGTATAGTTGAGTAAAAAATGTTGGTTGAGTACTAAGCTAGTCCTGGTCAAAGAAAAGGTTGGGCAAAGCGTCCAGAAAATCAAATTGCTTACTCAGTCCTGATGAGATCTCTGTGTCTTTGTGTACAAAAGTGACATTCAAGGTGCTTGACATGAAAGGAAAGAACCATATAGCTATCAGCTCTAACAGACTTTTGAAGGTTTTAAACTTACTAAGTATGCTTTGCTGACCTAGTACCATAACTGCAATTTTGCTGGAAGACTGATTGGTTTACAGGATGTGTGAATTGGAAACTGTGACGGCACACCTGTAACACGTTTAGCCTTATTTATATCGCATATGTGTAAATGTTCTAGTCAAATCATATGTTGTTGTCATGTGAAATGGTTTCACATGCTGCTTATTTCTAATACAAACAAACATCTAATTAGATTCCTGAGCTGAGTTTCTGGGTCTTTGACATGAAGGCAAGGGCAACATTCATATTTCTTTAACAATCCCTAGGTGTAAACTGATGATGAATGCAGGCTACTGGGACTCTTTTTTTCTCTCATGTTTTCGTGGTTCCATTATCACTGCCTAGCCAAATCTTCTCTGCCTCTCAATTAGGAATGAATACTGACTCAGAGAAGAGCACAATAGATATGTTGCTGTTGTGAGTTCACTGTGGAAACTTGCCTCCATTTACATTTGCTCTACATGATGAATGTGTTTCTATTTCTGTTTTACCCAACCAGTTTCCCCACTACACAAATTCAGAGGGCCTGTTTGATTGGTAGTCTACGCTGGCTCTGGATTGGGGTCATCCCGACACGGATGTTTTGACAACATGGCAAAAGCTGATAAGGTCATGGTGATTTACCTTGAAGGGAAAAACGCTTTAATATAGATTACTCTTCTTGTTTCCTTCTAATGAGGCATAACGCCTGTAATAAAATGTGCTACCACTTTAAACAAACCAAGCCATTTTGAAGACCTCAACAAAAACACCTTGTTTGTTTGTATTGCGTATAATGGCCAAGGTGCAGTCAGATCAGGTGGGTTTTTCGATCCGTGTCTGAAGATGTGAGGCCTTTCAGCAGTCCTCATATCAATGGGGAGCCCAGTCCAACCAGAATAGCAAACAGGCTTTTTATTGTTGAGTAGTACCTTTGATCCCATGTGCAGTGAAGGAATGGCCAGCTGATTGGCTGATGCAGAGCTAATTGAACATGCGGGAGTGTGTGTTTCAACCATGTCCTGTATGTTGGAAGGGCTTTATCCATTCACAGCACAGTGGACCAGTCCCAGTGTCCTGCAGCAGATTTGATCAGCCACTGGTAACCACTAAAGGAAGCAGAGACGTAGTGTGAGGGGTGCATCAACACATTGTGTATTCTATTATATTTCTGTATTAAAAAAGCAACACAACAAGCTCCCTTTTAACTTTATACTGCATGCAATAGATGAGAAGTGAGTGATGTCCCTGCACTAGTGGCTGTGTGTCGTCTCGCCTCAGCAGTAGTACTACGTCCCGTCAGCCGGATGACTTTCTATCGCCCTTGGAATTTTGGGAGATGCTGGGGAACCACAGGTCTCCATGGCAACAAGATTATTACATCACTGCTCTCCAGCTGCTGTCGTCAGGCTGGTGTTTAGCCAAGCTCTGCGGCAGCCCAACAGTGACTCCACACACACTGTCATAACACACACAACACACACACACACACACACACACATACACACAGCCCTCGCTACGTGGTGTGTGTGATGAGGTAGAAGAGGATGCCGTATATTTGAACTATTTCTCGTGCAGAATCATAGGTAAACATTTTTCCTTTTTGTTAAGACAATGTGTGTTCACACTCAGGTGTGCTGTATCTGTGTTTTTGATACATTACACTGGAGTAAGACTTTCAGAGATGAAGCTTTTTAACGGTGTTAATCAGAGCTTAAATGCAAAAATATTTGACGTTTTCCAGCTTTAGAATTTTTTTATGTCATGCATTATATTAACTTAAACATATTTTGACTTTTGATCTAGTAAAGGCGCGTTTAACATCTATTAATTAAGCCGGGAAAGCATTGCCGCTTTTCTACCATTAAAACCGGGGGCGCTGTTGTGTCGTTCTACCATTGAAGCCGGGAAAGCGGATACGTCATTTTCTGGTACAAGAGCTCTGTGGTATTTTTTTGCATTAATTATCGGCCTCTTAGCCCAATGAAATGCATCAGAATACACGTGGCATTGTTTGGATTTTTTTCGAGCAATCATGGCAGACTTAGACTACTGCAGAGGGAATTCTGAAATTAGTGAAGGTAGTGATATTGACGATTTGCACTGCGCTGATGACTAGAGATGGATTTCATGATTCTTTTCCGGGATTCAGTTTGCGTCGGTCAGTTTGCCAAGAAGAATTGTTCAGAATTGTTCGTTCGTTCGTTCAGTTGCGTTTCCGGTACAACGTCATTCAGCGGGGAATCATGGAATGCACGGTTCTCAGCTCCTAAATAAAGAAATAAATACTCAATATGCCGACAAACATGTTTAAAAGTTTGGCAGAAAGATTATATTGATGAAAAAGGTTTCAAGTCCACATTTAGCCTACTTAGGCTAGCGCTACTGACTGAAGGCTTATTTATGGTTCAACGTCGACATAACGCAACCAGCCGTTTATAGTTCTGCTTCGGGTTTACGTGACGCAATGCAATTCATGGCCACAATGGTAGGGGGCGCAATGTTTTTTGTAAAGACTGACCAAGATTGTTTTGACGTCTATCATCGTCGCTCGTTGTATTTGTTTACCAGACGTTCTTCTGCTTGGTCCATTCTAGCTTTTTTTTTAAATGGCGGTTTTTGTGGATTGTAGGAATTGAAAACCGGGGAAAAAGTGACTGAAATGACTGAAATTAAGTTTGTCGTTTTAGCGGACCAATCACAGCCCTTAGGGCTGCGTCGCCTCGACGCAAGGTTACCATTTTTGGGAGGTGCATGCAACGATACAAGGAGGGCCCGCAACAACGCAACGGGTCCGTAAGGTACCTTGCGTTGCGTCGACGTTGAACCATATATTGGCCTTTACTGAGTGACTGACTGACTGACTGAACGAGAACGACTAGAGAGGAATAAACAAGAAGCATTCCTTTCTCTCATTGGCTAAAATTCTACGAGTGTGTCCTAGACTCAACAGACAACAGCATACGATTGGCACAGCGACTAGTCCGTGGGAGAACGAACGAACGAACGAGAGGAAGGTGAATCGACGAATCAGTTCAGTTCGTTTGTTTCAATGAGTTGTTTGTTCGAACTGATTCGTTCGCGAACGACCCATCTCTACTGATGACATTATTACTGACGACTTTGAACCCGTCGAACCAATCGACCGGGATTAATGGTTAAGACATATGTTTGAAGACCACGACGATGATGACCATGAGTTCGAAGGTTTTGAAACCGAGTGGAGGACGGAGAATTACCACTCTAATCCACAGAGTTTTTTCAACCACACCCCAGGGGTGAAAGTCGGTTTACCTGCAGAGGCCACACCGCTGCAGGTATTTAATCATATTTTGTTTTTCGTTTTATTGTTTTTCATTTTGCTGAGTTTGTTACATTTTTCACATTTTTTATTGAAGATGTATAGAAATAAACTCAATTTCTCCTGAAAGCCAAAGGTGTAAGCTCTCAAATACTTTCAATTTTTTTTCTTCTATCTGCTACAGAGGCTGAGACATCAATTGTTTAGTAAGCGTTGACACAATTGCTTAATTTCCAGAAAAAACTTCAGGTTTATTCTAAAATCGCCCATAGGTTTTACAGGCATTTTTTCCAGGCGTTTTAGGCCTAAATGGGTTAAAACCTTACTTGTGGGCATGTAACAAAGAGGTCCAGAAAGGTAAGTACATGGAAAGAGAGGAAGGGGGGGAAATCAAGTACAGGATGATAGCAATAATTGTAAAAAACAAAACAATAAACCTAACATTTTAAAGGATCTATAGGTGATACAAAAGATGCCGGATGATGCTGTATGACAGGAGCTGTCTTCTCTACTTGTAGGCTCCTTTACCCCAGTTTGGTTTTGCCTGAGGGAAGGTTAGTTCTTAAACCGTTTGGCACCGTTTAAATGGGGTTAACAGACTCTGATAGCCCAATTTCCAGTGTGCTGGGTCCCTGTGGATGCCTGTGATAGATGGCCACATGAAGGCGACTTATCTACAGTTGGCTGTGATGTGCACATGCAAAGGAGGAGGTTGTAGTCAGTACAAAAAGGGGCCAACAGCATCAAGCCTGTCATTTTTGTAGCTTCTACACAGCCAGTTCCCTTTTCTTAACCTGCCATCGAGGGGTTTCCAAGAAGGTCCACAGTGTCCCCTCGGCTACATCGTTCATCAAGGTGCCATTACTAACGCAGACAGGACAGTGCATCCCAGAAGGCCTTGAACTTCCTGCTTAGACAGGGGTCAAAGTGACCTTGCCGCCTGACTGAACTCTCTCCGCTCCGGTTGTAGTCCCTCAGCCACTGAACATTTATGTGTGCACATAGCGTACTGAAGGCCCCGGGGTTTTACTGAGAGAAGAGAATTGAGGATAGATGTGAAATGAGGGGTGTTAGAAAGCTCCAGGTACAACTCACCTGGCCGGCTGTATTTGTGGTGCAGTCTACCTGACAGGAATGTAATTATATGGAATATAAAAAAACTGAATCAAATCTACAGGACGTTATACAGTCATACAGCTCCGGAAAAGAATGAGACCACTCCAAATTTTTCTCAAATCTTTGTCTCTACATGAAGGGCCGCCATTCCAGTGTCTGTTGGATTCCAAAACAGAGAAATGTTGTCAGTAGTTTATAGAATATAATAAAAACAATTCATTTAACTCAAAGACATATCTATAAATAGTAAAACAAGAGAAACTGATAATGCTCTTAATTTTTTCTGGAGCTGTATATATTCTTATCTTTTTATTTCCTTCCATGGTGTTGCACATTATCCTCTCACCCTCGCTCATCTCAGGTTATTCAGGTACATTTCAGAGCAGATCTAAAAATAAGACTTATGATGTCAGCACATATATCTGCAGAATAGTCATGGGTGGTGAGGATTAAAAATTCATAAATTGTCAGAAGGTGGAGGATAATGCAGCAGAATGAGAGGTGAGGGGAGGTATGGACCAAACCATTCAGACTAGTTCGGGAAAAAGTCAAATATATGCATCCACATATGTCCAGAGATCTCTTTGGTGGACATTTTTATAATTTAGTTTTGATATTTCTTTATTTAGAGTGCATTTCTCCCATGTTTGTTTCTTCTCCCTAAGGTTCCACCATTGAAGTGCTCGGGGGATAACGAATGATAATCCTAACACGGTAATCTAGCTCTTTGTAAGCACTCTGAGCACATGTTAAGTGGTGTCACACAAAATTCAGGTAACTACCATTGGAATATGATTCAACCGCATTATATAACAGAAACATAATCACATAAACAACAACTACTACTCCAAAAGATTAAGACTGGAAAGAAGTTTGACTGTTAATCAAATTCAGTGAAATAAAATGCATTAAGGATAATATCAGCTTGACTGTATTAACTAGGTGAGGATTGTAAAAGGTTGGTGTTTTTAATGACTAACTTTCATCCAAACCAGTTTTAATATGACTTCCCTTATGTCACCCGAAAAACTGATAGTTTGAGGACATAAAAGGGGGTGGGGGGTTAACATGGAATATGCCTGCTACTATTCAATTAATTAAATGTCACACCTTTGACATTCGTTTTAAAAGACATTCATTGTAAACTGGGTAAATGTCAGAATCCAGGATTACTTGACCTCATCCCTAAAGGGATTTTTTTGTGTGCCTATTTTTGGGCATGAATGGAAAGATCCGAGAACCACTGTAAAGACATATGAAATATAAATGAGATGTTCTTCTTTTCTACCTAAAATAATAACATGTGCAAAATTGCAATGAATTATCCAGACTTTGTACGATTTTAGTCTAATTAGCGTTACCAATTAGGCTCCCTTGTGAAACATAATCTGATATCCGCAGGTGATGTGTACAAAAACATTGTATTAGCCCTTGAACTGTACACCATTTACATTTTCCCAGGGAATCAGGTATGACTCAGCTGTTGTTACTCATTAATTTGGCAGTGAGTTCTGACTTGGCAGAAATGCTTGACCCCAGGTTCCTGCACTACTTGTTGGATATGGATGGACCGTTAATATGCTCTTGTGGGGATAAACCATCTCAAGTCCTCATCATGAATTCTGGATCATGTTGAATAAGACTAGTTGTTCTGATTAATCAGCACAAATATTTTCATCAAGTTACTTTGTCTCCCAACTACAGTTTCACATATCTCAGTGTTACTTATTGTAGTGGCCGTTTTAATAATGTCCAAAGTTCCTAGGCAATAGTCTGCAATGTATCTTGGTTCTGACTCGTGTTCCACTTAATTCTAAACCTTTTTTGAAGACCCAATGTAGTCACGGGAGGCAGGTAAAACTTGAACGAGGGTTTATTCAAAATAAAGAACAACGTTATCACAGGTGATTTTCATCCAAAAATTCATCTCGCCCGGTCCAATACCGACTTGAAGTTTTGATATAACACGTAACACGTAAAAGTAAACACGGTCAAAAACTTTGCGATCCAATCTTGCAGACTTCCAGCATCTAACTGGCCTAGCATAGCTCCTAAAACATAAACATCCCCAAATATGACCGTGTGCTTAATTGACTCTTACACTTATTTTCAATTTACCAGAGTCCATACGATACTAGGTTGCATTTTTTGTGTCAATCACTCTGAGATATTTGGGTTGTATCATTTGATAAGAAAACTTAACCACTCATGGTGATATTAGATAAAAATGTAGAGGATATTTTAGGCCGGATGAAAAATGGTGGACTAACTGACAGACTTATATTGCCATTTATGGAGCCAGAAACAATACTTTTGTCTTTGTCACAAAGGAGGACAGGTTAGTCAAATTCTTTCACAATCTGTCTGTTTCGGAGCGTAGCATTAATCTACTTTCTCACAAAGCAACAATGTTTTTTAATGGCTTTTTGGATTTAAAAGAAACTTGTTAATATGTTTCCTTTGTCATGCTTCCTCTGACCTCCTTGGCTAACCAGTGTAAAGCCATTTTGATCTAGAAGTCAATGACAAACTGAAAGGATCAACAATTCCTCTGTTCTTTACGGAAAACAGAGTATATTATTAACAACAGGACCTGAAAACCAGATTCTTTTTCAATAAATCAAGGTTTTTTTGTCTTTAACAGCTTGTTTCCAGTCTGCTGGGTTATTTATTCCAAACATCATTTGTTCATTTGACATTTGTTCAATATTGCAGCAGTGGAGCAATGATCACTGTTTAGCCAGCCTGACTATGAAGCACTGTAGTTCTGCATTCAAGATCTCAGGATATGCGAGTGCTCTCAGTTTACAGGATGCATGTGCTGGGCGGCTCAATCCTGCATACATTAACTGTTCTCCTTCACATGAAACATTAATACTCATGCCGGGATGGATGCTATGGAAATGTGGCTTCTTTATGTGTTGCTCCTTCTCCCTAATGCAGCGTGTGGAGAAATTAATGAGGCTTACTGTGTTAGAGGCTTAGCAACATATGATTGTAGACAGATTTCCCCTCAGTCAGATGCCATTTAAGGTTGCCTTCCTCTCTCCTTTAGTGCACAGTGAAAGTGACGCAAGTATAGGAGGTACTGGAGCTTATAATTGAAAGACTTTTACTGTGAGTATCTCTGTCCTGAGTAAAGTGCCGTCTCGATGGGATTCTCAATCTTCCCCAGCCTGGTAGATCAGTTTAGCAGCAAACTCCACCCTTTCTCAAAGTACAACACTAGGACACAGGGATGGGAATCAGTTGAGACATCAGGTTTTTTTATTTACCACACAACAGGATTATAGGTTAGCACTGTAGATGTTTGGTTCACACATAAGAGATGAAATACCGCCATGAAAGTCAAAGTATATTTTGTTAATTTGTATTTGTCTTTAGGAAACATCTAAATAAAAGAGAATGTTACAAACCCATGACCTTTGCTTAATGATGCCTTGGTGCACCTTCTGCTGAGACACTAAAAGAGGTAATTAGCAGGCGAACATAAACGCTATGTATGCTAAACACACTTCTTAGCAAACACTGCAAATGCACTTTTACGGCAAATACTAAGGATTGTGTGTCTGTCCCCTGGCAAACATAAGTCCAATATTTACACTCCTCATGAGGGAAAGCTGCTCCACTATTTTCACAAGCTAATTGCTGATTTTGTTCGTCTGGCATTTGGTAGGTTGTGAACAGTGGGTTTTTAAAGTGAAAACAACCCTTAAAATAATAGCAAGAGCAACCAAAGTAGTTGAGTTGGCTCGAAAACGTAATGCAATGTGCTTAAAGGTCCTAGAACGCTCTGTAAAGCTCTGGGAAACTGTATAGTTTGATGAGAATTGTCTGGTGGTTCCTCTCTAGAAGTGACCCCTTCATAAACTTAGATTAGTTAGATGTGCATTTTCAAACAAGATAGAAATGTGATAGAATTGTTGAGTTTATTATTGTAAGGTCTTTAATTTCCAATGAGCACCATTTAATACATCGGTATCAACTCGACTGAACTGCATCCTTAAAATATCAAGAGAAGAAATATTATTTCCCCTCATTTTAAGGGAGCACAGGACACAAACATTGGGAACCATTGCACATAGCACAGATGGTGTTTTGTGATGGCCAAAGCCCTGCCTCCTAAACCACATCTAAGTCCTTTGCACGTGAAAATCCAAATAAAAACAATCACTGTTTCTTAAATCTCCTTTAAACTAGAAGTTTCCTTTGCTTTCTATCTTCCTCATTTCCCTTCCTGCCTCAGTTAAGACAAATACTCAGGGGGGTGGACTGTTCACCCCTCAGTTCATTCTGTGCTGTGCTGTCTGCCCATGTTAATGCTGCTTACAATGCCTTACAAGAGAGAGCTGGCATAGCTGCCTGGGTTAGCCGGGCATGTACCCTCAGAAGAGGATTAACTCACATAGGGGCAAGCAGGCAGTGCCCTGTGAAATGAGCCAGATTGACCCTGAGCGGGATCTTGTCTCTTAATGCTGCCCTAAATAAAATATCTATCTCTGTCTGACCTGCAGTTCTCGTCAGACTGACCTTCAACATCAGGCTCCACTGGCAGTCTCGTAAATTGTCAGTCGGTCAATTTTAGCTGAATGAAAAATAAAGACTTTACAAGGTTAGGAGGCTAAGCTACAACAGCGGGAAGAAAAAACAACACCATAACTCGTGAAACAGACAGAAAACCACTATGCTGCTGCTGTGTTGAGGATGCATGACCTTTCTGTGTTGGACATCATGTCAGCCCAAACATAAAACAATCACGGCTCGGGCTCCTTTTCCGCCAGTGTGTTTTCTTGTCTGAGTGTTTTGTTGAGCTGCAGGCTGTGTGACAGGAATAAGAACGACTCCTGGTTGTCCTCTCAGGGGTTCTTTGAATCTCTGCAGCTCTGCAGCTAATGTCTCTGACGCTGTGTGTCGGCATTTTGATGCTGCAGCAACGTTTCTCCTGTCACAGGCTGCTGTTTGCTTGTGGAAATAATGGAGAATGTGCTGCCTTAACTTTTTAAGTAGGAAAAATAATAAAGCATATGAATTTTAAGAATTCAAACATTATCTCCCACCTCAATGTCTGCCGCAAGCTTTGTTTTTTGATTCTGTGAAATAAAACCAATAACGTCTCAATAATTTCCAGAAACTGTCAGGGTTCAGAAGGCGTGCTTATTATCATTCTTTATTCCAACGGCTTTTAGACAGGAGTCAGAGTACGTCATGTGTGCTCATTTGCATCTCTATGTCTTTTAGTCTCTCTCTCTCTCTCTCTCTCTCTCTCTCTCTCTCTCTCTCTCTCTCTCTCTCTCTCTGTCTCTCTCGCTCTGTCGCTCTCTCTCTCTCTTCTTTCTTTCTTAGTTTTTTTCTCCACAAGATCCATTTTCAGTAAATGAGAGTGGCTATATCCTTATTATCATGCACCCCGGAATTGACAGCCTGGAAAGTAGCATGATGGTAAATCAAGTTTTGTAGTCAAGGTGAGATCTATAATTTGGTTCTGTTTTGCCCAAAGTGTTAACCTTTTGCCTGAGTTATTACAGTATGTCAGATAGGAAAAACCCAGAGGGTTCAGCAATATTTCATGATTTATTTTCACTATACCTAGTTATTATTGCAAACTGGATCTGTTATGTTAGACGAGAAGGAGCAGGAGAGCTAATGTGAGTTTTTGATTTCTGTTGCTTAACTTGCAGTTGCTTTAGCTGACTTAAGAAATAATAGTAAATAGTTAAGGCTTTGAGCATTTCACACGAATGATTTGTTACTTAACACTTTTTTTAAAGCTGTGAGCACACTTCCACATTTATGATGAAGTCATTTTTCCTGATAAAACCATATCCAACACAAACATAATTGCTCCAAAGTTGCATTTGGGCCTTATCTTGCTTACAGGAGATCAACTAGCTTACTGTGGGCTAGGGTTAGGATTACAACAGTGGCCACATTTTAAAGCAGTTATATAGTTTGCTAATTGTGTTTTCTATTTTTTGACACTCTCAACTATTACTTCAAGACAGCATTAGCTGCAGACAAAACAGAATATATCAAGGTCAGTGATTGGTTGTTTCTTGCTGAAATGCACCTTGGGAGTTGTAGTTAACATCTCCTTTGAAGCTTTTATTTCCCTAAGTTGACTTTTTATCTACTATTTTATTGCACATATTATAAAAATAACCAGGCCGTTAAAGAACTAGAGGAATCCATCTGAGGGTCACTTAGCATTGTCTGTGGAAAAAAGAAAGGAGACTTGTTACAGATACATGTGGCAGCACAACCATGACATTTGATTTGGTCTTCACACTCAACATCTATTAGCAGACAATGTTTTTAGTCTTCAGTGTGAAAGGAAATGCAGTCACAGACCTCAATATGACTGAAACGTGTCATGTGCTGGCTTTTCTGAATTTGTCAGTGTATGGCGGTGACTGCTGAATACTACAGAATATATCTGTGTTTATTTTTGGCACACTGGCTTTGCTGCATCTGAATTGCGTTTTAGTGACTCAGCAAAAGTCATTTACTCGCTCCCTTCGCATCCCTTCTGGTATTTGCGGACCCCTGTGATTGTATACTGGAAGAAAGCATTATTTTTGAGGTTGTCATTTCTGTGGCCTCCAGCGATGTGTTAGACTGCTATGATTGAGTGAATGGTGTCAGTATTTTCTTTGTAAAAGGGGAGTGTGACAAAGTCTTCATCTGTCCTAAAGACAAGACTTAGCGATGAAAAAAATCTTTATATATCTTTATAAAAATAAAGTATATCAGATAATATTTCAGCTAAGGCTTTACCTTTCATTTTAAACTGGTTGCTGATTTCCCTCACCTTGGGTCAGTGGAAGAGACTGTATGGTGTGTTGTAAACATTATGTGTGTCGTTTTTCATCCAGTTTCCTGATACTGGCATCTGGTACTTTGTATACACAATCCAGTGCCTTTCTTCCACATTTTTCCAATGTCCTTTTTGAACTTCAGCAAATAATTGGATGTATTTTATTTTTAATCCAAGTGGAGACATAACATTGTGCAGATCTGAACTCAACTACTTGAGGGCTCCCATATTTGCAAATTAGTTTCTCTTTCAAACTGTTTATGTAATTCTAAAGTAATTTTCTACTTTTCCAAGGCACACATAGTGAGTGCTCCTCCAAATCTCTTTCACTAATGGACTCCAGGAGGATGAATATATTGACTTGATGCAGCTGGACTTTCCTTTAGTTTTATGAGGTGGTTTGCGGAGATGTTTTATCCCGACGTCAGAGATGTAAACTGACAGAGCTGGAGGACGACTGGAGCGGCAAAGACGTAATAAAAGGATACTGAACTCATCTCAGGATACTGGTGCAAATCTAGGAAATTAGTGTGCTTTGAAGTCAATTCAAGTCAGTGAATGCCGATGTCTTTCTCCCAAAAATGTGCAGTGCATGTACCTGCTAACACTGAGGCGCTACAGGCTGTGTAACATGATAGGTTCCATATAACTGAAGGATGTAATTCTACCATGACATGTTGGATATAAGAAAGCTGGCTGTGTCAAAGGGATTTGGTTTAGTGCAAAAAGCATGAAAATATGTGCATCAATGCGCGTTATGTAAATACAATGCCTTTTTTTCTTCAATTGAAGCATGTTAGACTGAAGCGATATACCTAAATATATTCTCCAATGCTTTTTATGTACTGACCGTTGATTGCTCTGCAGAATCCATAGGAAACCCCTGTCAATGTTTGTGTGTTGTTCAAATACATAACCATTGGAATATATCTGGTACTATAACAGAAGAAAGAACAAGTTTCATTTCAAAATAAATGTTGACAAATTCCTTGTTGAGACGTTATATTTCAGAATGCAGCCGTTCAGCAGAAGGAGCAAACTTAAGGGACTAGAGGTAGGAGATGTGGATACAGCCCAGCGGGAGGAAGGAGAGCCTTTGATGGTGCTTCTTTATCCTGCAGGCACTCACATTGACCCAGGAGCTTTCTTGTTTAAGACCAGGATTCAACTTTTAAAACAAATATACCAAAACTCTCTTCTGTTTTCCAGCTCAGAACTTTTATACATTGTTAAGAGCTATAACATCCACATTTTAATCAGGAGTAATTTCCTCATAGTAGGTTTTCCTTCGCTGTCAAATTCCTTCTGTCATTTTATAATTTCTTCGCTTTACATTTAGAGTGTTAAGCCATTTCTTTGCTCATTATGCCTTCAGCTGTTCAGCACTGCTGTACCTGTACCTCATAAAGACCTAATTTCTTTAAAGGGAACAATGTCAAAGCCCACTTTCTATTTATTCAGTCATGCTGTTAAAATGGCTTTAAAATTCCTATTTCCCTTTGAATGTCCATGTCACAGGCATCAGTACATCCCTTATCGGGACCATGAATTGTACTTGAAGTAGCGTTCTTCCTCCCTTCTTCTGTAAAGGTTTATGTGAGGTGATCCTAAAGGGAAAAGTGCAATGAGGGGAACAAGGTGAGATGTTGGTATTTAAGTGAGAATTGGGTGTTTGACATCCAGTTGGAAAACAACAGGTCAAGGCTAAACCTGATTTTTGCACAGTGTAAATTCGTTAATAATTTCCCTGAGCCATACGGGCCATTTAGTTACGATGGACAGGGGCAGGTCAAATTCCTGTAAATGTAACCATAAGGAAAGCAGGTAAGCAAAAAGACTGTCTAGTAGTTATGCATCTTACAAATATGGTAAAAATACTTTTGTAGAAACCCCATAAAGATAAAATGAACTTCAAAATGAACCCTGTGCTTTTCACATTCTCCTTTCTTACAGTCTACACTCGGTCAAATGGGCCATTTAAGTCATGACCTGCTTGAACTGGACTTGGAGTCTGCATTCTCACACGCATTCATTTACATTTCCCCTTAACAAACTCTTCTCTAATGGGCCGATATTAATGGTGTGCTCAGATGCGTCCCCATTGTCACTGTGCACATGTTTTTTGCACTATTCTTTCCAATTTTGCCTATAAAACGGGATTGTTTTTTTAACCAGTGACTTGATGGTTTATGCTTTAGGCTGTGGGAGCAGAGGTTTCTCAGATGATTTACTACTATTGCTTTTCTGTACTGTGTGCATCCCTGGCTTTCCTATCTCTACACCTCCACAGGGTTCAGAGTTTCATATTGAACGACAGACTTCCAAGCTGTGTTTTTGCATTTGTGTGTATTCAGTGTTACAGGTCCTGTGTGGGTGGCTAATCACGGCTCATGTGCCGAGGTTATGTGTTGGAGATCAATACAGCAGAGGGCCGTACATGCCTGCGGGATAAAGCACTGGAAATACAGTAGCGTAGTATCATGTGTGCAGGGCTGTAAAAAAGACACATTGTATATAAAAGGGGCATTAATGAACTAATGTAAAACCTTACATTCTGGACAAAGATAAACTTCTCTGTTCTCTGTATTATTAATGCCTTCCTTGATAAAGAAATAGTTATTTCTGGCATTTTGTTTGTAAATAAAGGCATTTAAATGGAGTTGTTTGCCTGCAAAGAGGCTATTTGCTCTGCTGGTGAACACTGAGATTGTAACTCAAGTGACGGGGTAATTATGCACATAAATAAATTACTCTCAGCAGGTGTCTTTTGAAATGATCTTATAAACAAAGGAAATGTGAAATTGAATAGCGGAGGTTGAAATTCAACATGGTAAATGTGTCCCCCAGGCGAGTGTATGCCGAGGTCATGGCCTCTGTGAGATGAACACATACATAGAGGCGCACACACACTCACACACACATAACAATCCTTTTCATCTTAGCAGCGTGATTCACAGTTTTTCTTTTTGTAGTAAGAAGACTGGACAAAGTGCACCGTGCTTGGCCCTTTATCTCATCACATCCACCCACAACAATGACCCCAACAGTAAGGGAGATGGTTGAACGTAAAAACAGCTGGTGTGAAGTTGCTTCAGTGTTAAAAGGCCTGAAAAATGGTATCCTCGTGTTGTGTAAGCTTATGATGTCTATTCTGAATGGTAGGCTCATTGGTCTTCTCCTCTTATTATATAAAACGTTCGGGTTTCATGGTTCACTTTTTGCCTCACTGGTGTGTCTAGATTAAGTGATCGCTATAAGAGGGATGGTGTTTTACTGCTGCTGTGGCTCAGTTTTCCATACAGAAAACCATTCTGGCAGCAGCCGGACTGTGTGACAGCACAGTGACGGTCCCCAGAGGACACAAACCAATTTATCCAATGCAAGTGTGCTCATGGTGCATTCTGGGGAGTGTGAGGAGAGATAATGAAAAACCTTTGTATGGAAAATGCACTGCTAATATGTTGTCTGAGATCATGGTCAGATCATTGGTGAAATAAGATAAACCTTGTGCATGTGCCTGCACGTATACATGTCTGATTTTCCAGCATGGATACTTCCTGGTGTGTGTGTGTGTGTGTGTGTGTGTGTGTGTGTGTGTGTGTGTGGGTGTCTTTGCTCTGAAACACAACAGCGTCCTTCCAAATCCTTGTCTGGATGCAAGCACAGCAGATACAGGGCGCCTCCTCCAATCGTGATCAGTAACACGTTTGACCTGCTGTCTGCTCACTCGGGTCAACGGTATTGGCTGTTAGCACTTTCCAGAAGGAACCTCTGTCCGCAGTGTCAGAGCGCTAAGCCTTGTGTTACACTCCTGCCCTAATGCACTGCTCATAGCATGCTGCCACGGTTTTTTAAAAGAGGAATATGTGTGTTTTACAAAGTACAAGGCAGTATCTTAGAGCAGTTACAGGCAATCCTACACACTTCTAGTGGGTCATAAGTGGTGATTAAGGGGGATTCATTTCTAAACATTTTTTCATACGAATTAAGTATGAAAGCAACAAACAAATGATGTTATTGAAGTATATGTTTAGCTATCTGCCAGTAGCAAGTCATTTAAAAAGATATGCTCTACCAGCTGAAACATTAGAGTGGATAACACATTAATGCATTGGTATTTCACAATGTGATATACAGTATGATAGCATGCATCACATTGTGACTGAAATCAGTACTTTGACGGTTTGTTATTTAGGTATTTTTTAAAACACTGTGGTAGATTTTGAATGCATGATTTATATCTCTACGCTAAAGTATTAGTTTTGCCCATTTTCGTTTAAATGTCTCTTTCACCGTTGCTCTTTGAAGCATTTTGTTTTTTCTTATAACGGGTTGTTCAATATCTGATATATCCACAAACATGCAGAGTTAATCTGACCACTTACCTTTTCATGGTGTGTGAAATGGTTGTTCAGCCAAGTAATAACATCTTTGTATTAGCAGTGCTCCTTCACTTAATCTCTTATATGGACTGCCATTATCCGGCCTAAGAAGCTGAGTAGTTGTGTGGTAAAGTGGCCCCAGGGCGTTTACCTCCATTAGAAAAACCCCTCAGTTTTTAAAACACTTATTTCTGCCACTTTGTATATAAGGGTTAGCATTAGCACCATCGCCGCTATAGAGTCCATTCATACTGCGTTTGAGTTGAACATCAAGGGGAATATTATTACGAATGCTTCACTTTTTTACTTTATTTGTTTGCCTATATTTACCCTTTTACAACTATACCACAATGGAAAGGTCACCAGGTGTATCTATTATTTGTGCTGTAGCAAAACATCATAGCTTTTGATTCATGCAGATGTATGTTGTCCCCCCCGTTTGCATACCAAATGTGACAAAAGCACCTAACCAAAACATCCTGAAAAATGTCCTATCGAAACTCGTTCATACCTTATGTATATACTATTGCATAACCAAGCAGTGATTTAATTAGTCGTGTCATTTCTACATTTGTAAACATTTACACTGTCCTACACAGCAGCTGGTGTTTTTAATTGGTCCATTTTGAGTTTGTGTGCATTCAGGAGAATTACCTGTCATTTCCTGATCACAAAGCTAATCCAAAGGTTTTGATGTGTACATTTTTGACAGGAAGATCCTGTTTGAAGTTCTGTCTGTTGTTATGCTAATTCACCACTTAGCGTTCTACCTTGTGTTTGCCAAAAGCATCCCTCTATCTCTCTTTTACTATTCCATATAGAAGCTGATAGGGAAATAACAAGCTTCTTTTTTTCCCAGCAGAAATCTCCATTTTGAAAGACCAAAAGAACTCAAACTATGCATGCATGTCAAACATCATGCACCCGAATCTGTGGCTGCAATGTTCACATTCATTTGTTGGTTTGTTGAACACTTACCCCTCTCCTATGTGTCACAATCAGAGGCTTCTAGATGAACCCATTATGCATACAAGACAATAATATTCTTCCAACATAACTGGACAGAAAATGAGTGATGGCTTGTTTATTGTTTACCTGAATGTTATGTGAGTATGTGAGCCTCTGGCGAGCTCTGCTGTAATGAGCCTTTTATTGGATCTAGTGCGGGTTTAAAAGTGTCTATTTGCAGTAATGCATAAACTGCACCTGCAGAGGAACAGAATTGGTACCATGACAAAACAGGGTTTGATATATGGTTTTCCTCACTTTATTCTTTTTCAGTTCAGTCAAAAATGTAAATGCTTAGCTTTAATGTAGCCATCAGGAACGTTTGTAAGTTTTAGGTCTTACAAAGCTCTAAGAATAAAGTAAAGTCTCATGCAGAAGACCTCTGACTAATAAATGAAAGTGTGGAGAACATTACTTTTCTATTAGCAGGACGTCTCCTGTGATCATTAGCAATGTTCCAGATTTTTGGCACAGTTTAGTGGATCCAATTTAAAGTGTCCCTTCATTTCTTAAAAGGCTCAGCTTAGAATGACAGTAATACTTTAATGTGTGAAAAATCATGCGTCAGTTATATCTTAAGGCCTGAGTCGACTCACTTTTTGAAACTGACAACTGACTACCTATCTTTAATGGTCATGAAATGAAACTAGGCCTACGATTTCCCAGAATGTTCATAGTATTTATTCTATTGAGGATCACAGACTGATTTAGGTTTCTTAGCTTTTAACTTTTCAAAATAAAATAATTCAACTCAATTGACAAGTCGTCCATGTATCTTACATTTGCTAACAAGTGTTTCTAACATGCTAGCTTGCGTTGCTTCATACAGCTGTTATGGGACTGGTTGTGTGTCAAAACGTCAGCTATAACAAGTTGGAACAATTTGGTCTTCAAGCTACAGCTATTAGCGCTAATTTCGAGCGGTGTGCGGAGGCTAGTGCTTCCGCCTAGTCTCTCTCAACGATCAACACAGAGCTATTTTACTGCTTTTCATGTGAATGCAGGTTCAAGCTAAACATTGTAGGAAGAAACTGTATTTAATATGCTAAAATGCACCCTGTTGTTACCAGACACTTTCCAAAAGGTGTGCAATATAACCAGGAATTGTACATGGGGGTGAAGTATGTGGGCTAAAAGGTGCCTGTTTGTTTGACAGTGGGACCGGCCTATAACAATAGATGCAAAACCATGACTAAGACCAAGAAATATGAGCACATGCACGCGTGGATATATGCAAATATGCGCTCACAGCTATTTATGCGTTTTAATTATTCAGTATGTTCTGTCCTTGGTGTCTCTATGCATGTCATACCAGTCATATTGTACTGATACAAGAGAAGGAAGGCAAAAAGAGGATTCTCAAATACTGTACCTCTGACGCATTTCTTACATAAACCAGTACATGTAAAGATCTGTGTCTATGCTCGAGGGCAAGAAACATTGAACATTTTTATAAGTCCTCTGATGATAACCCGAAACAGAGTGTTGTAGAACAATGCAGTGTTTAGTTGGCATACCTTCAAAAATGTATTGGTTGTAAATGTTTAAATATGACTCTGCAGAGAAAGTGTACATTGCTGCAGTGTTTGTTTGAATGCCAGAAACGGTGCCAGCTCTTACCTTTCTCTGTGCGGAGCAAGCATTCAGCTGCACACCCACTTGACTTTGAAACATTCTCCTGCTCTGAATAGCCTTTCTTATTTTAAATTGCTTTCCTTTTATATTTCAGACCACTGACGTACAAGTGAAAGACACTTGCTCTCTTCTGATTTTTGCTTATTTCTTGACAGTAAGCGATGGATTTGAAATTGCTGTGTTGTCAGAGTGTTTGGATGTAAAGTCAACTGTAACATGAGCAACACCAACAATCCTTGCAATTTTCCATCTGTTCGTTTATTGACATATAGAGGAGTCCAGGGATGGTTAACTTGACTAAGACTTTGACTATGTTTCTTGCTGCCAATGACCTTCCTTTTATTGTATAAGACTGGTAGGGTTGTTGTTAGGGAATCTTTGGCTTAAGTAGTTAAACTTTGACACAGCTCCTCATTTTCTCCTTCCTCTGTCTGCGTTCCCAAGGCATAGGTCTTTCGGCCTTGGGGTGCTGTAATCTCCCTTAAGGAGGGGCAGCTTGGGCAAATTGTTGATGCCAGTCTATGCCCGAGCACAAGCTACCATGAGATAGGTTATTGTTCAGGGACGTCTCGAAGCCCTTCTTATTTGGAAAGTAGGTTCCCTGGCGCTTCTTTTCTATGGACGACAGCTCTAGTTAGATTCAGGGTCCATATTTGTCTGGTCTCGCTGATGAGGAATGTTGATTGTCCATTCCGAACTGGTTAAAACCTCGTATTGTAATGGAGTTCTTCAGAGTTGGGTGGGCTACCGCTCTGTCAACCCCGTGGCTGCAGCAAATGTCTTTTCAATTCTCCGGCCTTTAACTCATAATAAACCTTCAGTGTTTGCCATCAAAGTTCCAGCTCTACCGCGTCTCTCTGAGTTTCGTCTCCATTGATCCAGAAGTTTCCATCACAGTTTTAATGAGAGACCTTGTTTGCATCCACTAAAAAGCACCCATAGCAATAAAGATATATGAGCATAGAGGAAAGAGCTTGTTTATACTGCACTAAGGACAATAAAAAAAAGGCAAAAAAACACATTTCTGTGTATCACTTAAAAATAGTTTGGCTTATTAAAAAATAATGTAATTGCTGGATTCTTGCTCTTCGGAGTTTGGGACTTCATGGTTAATTGCACTTTCTGCAAATTGCTTTGGAAAAAAGTGTCAGCTAAATAACATGTAATATAATGTGATAAGAAACAAAATCCATGTTGAGAAAAAGGCCTAACACATAAACTTTATACCTAAAGTTTAAGACTCTTCAAGGAGACTTTGTTAGAGAGTTCTCTGTCCCTGACGCTGGGGGGTTAAAGGAAGGACAGAAAGGACAGGTGCTCAGGGGCTTGGCTTCCTTTTTATGTCATTCACAACGCTGCCCTTCTCCTGGAGAAAAGCCTGAGAGACTTCTCAACTGGAGCGCCAAGACTCTTTGTGCTGCCTTGCTTTTGTACTCTTGCTTTCTCTTCTACTTTATTATTTGTGAACTTATTCTTTATCATTTTTCTCTTCCTATTTATATTTTATTGCTTTCTCCTCTGTCGGATGCCCCTTTCTCTGAAGACCTTCAGTTCTAGCCTGAAAGCAGTATGGTTGCCCCCATAACTCTTATGGGTTTCTCTCAGGGCCACCGTGGCATCTTTTTAATAGAGCTCTAAGGACTGTGAACCGCTATCTAAACATGAAAGAATTAGCACAACTGAGCTGATTGTAAACGCAGACCAGCATCGCTGAGACCAACAGCAGTAAGATGTCAGCCTGCTGACAGTGAACATCTTTTAAGAGGATCACTGTCTTTCTGTCTTGTACCTAAGGGAGTATTTACAGGCATGTGAGGGAACACAAGGGCTGTCTGTGTTGTCAAGTAATGCCATACCTGAAAGCATGTTGTTGTCCCTTGAGTTGGGATTTCATTGTAAATTGACAAACTGTTCTCTTTAGAAATGCATTTTTTACGATGAGTTTCTGTCTTTACTTGGAGCCTTTAAGTTCTATAATGTGCTATTGTGCTAAGATAGAGATCTTATGTTAATCTTAGGAAAAAAGTTGACTGTCTTTTCCTTAATCTTTAAAGTGTTAGTTCAACCTGTGTATAAAAACAAATATTCACATTCTTGTATAAATCTATGAAAGAACAGATATCAAAGCCATGCATGTGCGCTAAATATGGAGCTAGAGCCAGACGTTAGCTAGCTTAGCATGAAAACTAAAGCAACAGGAAACAAGTCACTCAGTCCAAAGTTTAAAAATGTATCTATCAGGACTTGTTTAGCTCGTTCCTTAACACACGATTGCAAACATTTTCCCATATTTTTAATGAAACTATTATATTTATGCTTTGTAAACATCTTTGATCTGGAATCAGACACCCAATATGACTATTAAAATGTTACTGTTTGAAGTTCTGCTCAAGCTTGAAAATACTTCAAAGTACAATAACATATTAAAGTGATTACAGTGCGAAAGCCCAGGCACATAAAACAGATATTCTCACAGCATTAGATGTTTCCTGAGTTATGTTGAGGTTAAATCCCGGGACAAGTAATATAGCCCGAGCAATTTAAATAAGTGCCACCGTGCTGAAATGCAGGAATGAATCACCACCATACAGCCAAACCTAAAGTAATGTCTGTGCCCGCCAAATAAAGATCCAATCTCATACAGTTTTCTGAAATTACATTGAGAGGAGTGAGTCTAATCTATAGGAAGTGGTAAGAGTCATATGAGTCACAGAAAAACCAGTGAAAAGAGTTTTATCCAGAGTCTTTTTTTGCTAAGTTGTTCATTAATCTCAGCTCTTCTGAATACATACTGAGAGTCCCAGTGAAACCTTTACTCGGTATAATGTATCTTTGTTTTTTAAAGTATCACAAGGCCTATTATTCATCCCTCTTTGTTGTCGGTACCTTTTGTTCATTACATTGAAATAAGACAAAATGTGTACCTGAATAATACTCAAGCTGTCTGCAGGTGGCATTGTAATATAACTGATATATTGCTCCCATTAGATTGTTGAGATGGCATGTTGAGTGAAATTCTTCTAATACTATTCAGCTGATTACTGACAGTCACATCCACTCCAGTCTTTCTCTTCTATGGCTTCTCTCCAGAGTATGCAAAGTACATATTACCATATCATGAGATTATAGGAAGCCATTTCAGGCTTTGCTGCTACAGCCTCGGAGGCAACACTTTTCACAAGAGTTAAAATCAGAAAAAAAGATCATGCAGTGAGGAACTGAAATATTGATCAATGATGCTGTTGGGCGTCAAAGAAATGGGTGTTTGTTTAGGACAAGCAAACAATATTCCTCCACTTAATCACCTGATTCCCAGGAGCTCAGAGGACTACCTACCGTAGAAGCGGTAACCTTTTAGGACCGTTCGCTCAGTTGTTGCAATTTTCATCCTCTAGTTTAAAATGACACCATCATTTATTGATGTGGTGTTTCCCAAGCTGATATAGAACCCCACTCAATAATTAATCTGACGCAAGGCTTGTCCAGACCTGAGCGAGGCGGGCTGCAGCTCCACTAAGGACCAGTGATCATTTGGCCCCAGTCTGGGTAATTTCCATTTATCACTTTTATTATAGCTCCGATGAAACGCTCCGCGTGCTTCTATAAAGCACTTAAGGTCCTCTGCTTGTTTAATACATTCCTCTCTCACTGACAGGCCTGCAATAATCTCATTTACCCATGAATCACTGTGGCTAATATCCCTTCTGCCCGCTTCTCACATCCCCATGCCCCTCAATAAGGACACATGCAGATGCACACAGATGTTTACTGATACTGCTGTGACTTTTACAACCATCACAAGCCTGACAACTGATGTTACTACCACTACTACTGCAACAACAACTACAACTACTTCAGCAGCTTTACAGCTTTTTTCAATTTGCCAGAACTATCTTGTGGGACTTACCCAGAATTCCTTTGCCTGATCTGAGTACATATTTTCCTCTGGTAACAAGCCCCCGATGGCTCGTAGCATGAGCCCTGCCACCCTATCTTCCCACAGCCATTCCTCAGGAGATACTTTCATAAAAAACAGATAATTAGATACGGCTTTTAAAAAGTCCACAGAGCATGTGAAGACTGGAGGAGCAAGCACACGTACATAACGCGTAGAAAACAGGGCCTCTGGGACAGCCATCTGTCGTGACCGGTGAAATCAAATAACAGACCTCAATGAAATAAAAGCTGACAGTACAATCATTGCCCTCCTCCTTTATTTTTATCGAAGGTCCCATCATATAATCTGCCAACAAAGTCCCCTGTGCATCATCTATCTGTTTATGTTTTACTTTTAGTTTACAATGTGGACTGACACATTGTAGTAGTGTACCTAAGATTATATTTATAAGGACATGTCTTCATATGTTAAATATGATTTTAATGGTTGATATACACTGCCCGGCCAAAAAAAGGGTCACAAGCCTGTGGGGCCAGTGCTATGATCTGGGGATGCTGCAGTTGATCTGGTCTGGTGAGGTCAGCTGACTACCTGAATATACTGAATGACCAGGTTATTCCATCAATGGATTTTTTCTACCCTGATGGCACGGGCATGTTCCAAGATGACAATGCCAGGATCCATCGGGCTCAAATTGTGAAAGAGTGGTTCAGGGAGCATGAGACATCATTTTCACATATGGATTGGCCACCACAGAGTCCAGACCTGAACCCGATGGAGAATCTTTGGGATGTGCTGGAGAAAACTTTGCACAGTGGTCCGAATCTCCCGTCATCAATACCAGATCTTGGCAAAAAATTAATTCAAGACAGAAATAAATGTTGTGACACTGCAGAAGCTTGTGGAAACGTTGCCACAGCGAATGTGCGCCGTAATCAAAGCTAAAGGCGGTCCAACGAATATTAGAGTGTGTGACCTTTTTTTTGGCCGGGCAGTGTACGTCACAATATACATCATTTTATTGCCCAATGGAGACCTGAGCTCCTGAGCAATAACGACAAACCAACTTCTGCTCTATTTTGTTATCATATAAATATATGTTGCATTAGAAGTTGGACCTCATTAGGGAGTTGTGATTTATACACTCTGTACATCTGAGGAAGCTGTAAGCGGGTGATCAATGGAGTTTAATTTCTCTGGGAAGTTGGTTTGGGTTGCTGACTGTAAACACCATTTATCAAAACGACTGTAGATATGTTGTGGGACCAGTTTCACAGATCTAACCCTGCCTAATCTACATAAGGGGCATCAAGGGGACTGTAAGGGATACAAATATTTCAGATGTGTTGTTGAAAAAGACATGATGAAACCCCCTCGTGACATTTAGTAACTTTAGCAGATTAACATAGATCTACATCTAGATATTAAACTTGTAGAGAAGCTCGAAAACATTCTTGTTGGTAGATTAAATACAGTTATTCACCCTTTTTTTTATTATGAATTTGATTGCATAAGGAAACAGGCTGACATAAAGCTCATTAATAGTTCCACTTATCTGCAACGTGATGTGATGACAGTAGGTCATATTTAAACCACGCGTTGTTGAATCTGAAATGTGTTGTAATTTTACTAATTCAACTCAATAAATCAGCATTCAAAGCCCAATTACTACAGCTAAGTAGGACTCAGCTCTCATCTGAAAACTAACTGCATTTGTTATGCAAGTTTATGGTGAAACAATAGACACATGCTCACCTGAAGTGTTAGAATTATTGCTAGACATCTACAGTACTGTTCGATAGATTGTACTATTTATATTCATGAGTGGCCAGAGTTTACCTATTTGCAAAATGTTGAACTTTATAAATAGTTAGTTTTCAATGCATGTGTAAAGTGTGAGGACCTGTTGAAAAACCCTATTGAATAACGTCTAACTGTAAGGCAATTTTTTCTCAATAGCAGGTTATTTTATTTCTCAATTCCATGATGTTTATGCCATAAAACGGTTTGAATACTAGGATAGTATTGATCTAATTATTTTCCACAACAGCAAATACAACCCAGGGGAGAGAACACTGTGAGAGAAGCCATTTCTACACGAAAATCACATGATCACAAGGAAGATCTGCAATTTATATATTAGAAAACAATAACTCAGAGCTTAAGGTGGCAGCATACAGTATTTCCTCTCTGCAGCCACTAGTTTGTCGCATCTTCGCTGTGGGTTTAAATCTCATAAGGATGTTGAAAAACACTTAACTTAAGATCAATAATGTCTCTACCTCCGAGCCTGCCTGCGTTTCCCCAGAGGAGCCGCGGCCAGTGCACTGAAGTACAGAGTCTCTCATCAGTATGCAACACAACACCACATATTCATCAGAAGTGTTTGGTCAGCTGCCTAAGGGCAAGAGAGACTCTGCTGCTTTATTCTATCACTGTCTGATCGAGCCAGACAATAAGCACGGAGCAAAGTTAGAGTGAGCTTCGATCGCACCGTTTCAAACTGCATCAGAGTGCGGAGTCAGGTAATTTAGCAGGAACAATGGGATTACCTGCACTCATAGTAATGCGCAATATAAGACTCCAGATCAGAAGCGCTTTATTAAATCCTACCATTTAAAGTGTGTTGTAACAGCTCATAAATCCATCGTACAACGTGTGTGCTAACACCGTTTTTACAAGGAGTCCGATTTCCTGTTTTAAAGAGGACATATTCTGATCATTTTCAGGTTAATATTTGCATTGTGTGCCTCTACTGTGACAATGTTCAAAAAGGCCTTTATTTTTGTCATACTGCCTGTGCTGCAGCTCCTCTTTTCAACCTCTGTCTGAAACCATAGCCCAGTCTGCTCTGATTGCTTAGCTAGCTGGCTCTGTTGTGATCGGTCAACCGCTTAGAGATGTCCCGCACATTAGCCTATCACGTACAATGTGTTGGATAGCCAGTAGGAGCCTGTAGTGATGTCACTGTGTTGCGGAAGTAAACAAAGAATTCCAATCAAGGTGTTTCAGGCAGGGGGAGGGGAGTGTGAGGGAGAGAACTTTAGGACTTTAGCCTTTGTAGACCATTTACATGCACAAAAACCTACATAACACACTACAGGAAAGGGAACCCCCCCCCCCAAAAAAAAGCATAATAGAGCCTCTTTTATAATAATATCAATTCATGAATTAGTTGTATTTAAATTCTGAAGTGTTGGACTGAGATGAATCGCACTGTCTCTCTGTTATTGTTTCGTGACTTGGATGTGGATCAGCAAACTCTCTCTCTCTCTCACACACACACACACACGCACACACACACACACACACACATATTTGCATATAGAAAGAAAGAAGCAGTACCATGATTAATTGGGACGTCTTTTTTGGGCAGCGCTGTATAGTTTACACGACATTGCACAGCAGATGGAGGAAGTGGGATGTGCAGGCTCTGAAGATGCGGTGGAGCTCCAGGTTTCACAGGTGCATCAATGACATGTATAATAGAAGAAGCAGGGCTGAGTGTGTGCATGTGTGAGACTGCACATTGATATGCGTGTTTCTATTTTTGCTGCCGGTACAGTCAGCAGGCCTGTCCTGGTGCGTCAGTGTGTAAATGGTGACAGTGACATACAGACACACTGATAGAGGAGATGGAGGGTCAGCCCACTGCATCCTGGGAAATGGTCTGGCAAGTGCATAGCTCGAAACAAGTGGACATGTTAAGTTGTGCTTTGGTGTTAGGTTTAAATAGTCGCTGATTTAACTCGCACATATACGTTTGCAATCTTGCCATGGTGTGCTTTAATGTCATACTACCTCTTTAATTGCTTACTATATCTGTCTTTGCTTAATGATTTTTTTCAGAAATTCTCAGAATTTAGATTTTTATTTCAGAAATTCTCAGAATTTTGATTTATTTCAGGAATTCTCAGGATTTTCCTTTTACATACTTGCATATCTTGCACACAGAAAGACCATTGTCTGTGTCGTGCCTTTTATTACATCCTGTACTCCTTTTGATTTGGATGAGGGGTGGCACCTAGGTAGAGCGTGTAGACACATGGAAACGTCATCAACACGCTGACTTGCAACCATGAGCTGCTCTTTTCACCGATGGGCTTAAGTGAACCTTATAAGTAAAATCTGCGCAAGGTTGCAGTGCATGTGTGAAAGGGGCTAAAGATCTGTTTATTAACAAACTGAACAAACGGAGGGATTATTCTAACTCCAGCTACTGAAAAGCTTTACTTTATTAGTTGTTGTTCATGCACATGGAGACAATCTCTCTTTTTGAGAAAATGAAGTTGTTCAATAGGACAGCTTTGAAATAAGCAATCTTTCATGTAACAAGGCTGCATAGGCATGGCAATGAGTGCAGTTTGTCATTAGCAGTAGCACAGGTTTAACCCCACCTCAAGAGGGGCATCAACTCTCATCTCAACATGCCCTGACAATGTTTATCCACATGCGACCTGAGAGGTGTTTGTGCTGCCATTTCATCTGATATTGAGTGAAACAGAAGTGTGAACGGGCTCCGTCATAGAGATTCTCACCTTGTGTTAAATGGTATATCTCAACAGGGATTGTATCTGAAAAGTGTTCATACAAGGGCCCTTTACTGCATGTATTCTCTTTTGTGAATGCTTTGCTGTGAAATGCTGTATTGAGAAATATTAATCAGTGTCAGCCGGCCTGGCTTGCCCTCTCTGTTTTTGGTTTTACATTTCTCTTCTCTTTTTCCTCTTCCGTTCTCATATTTCTGCCGCTGACTTTCTCTGACTATGCAGTTTTGTGTCACTCACAATGTGAATGCATTGTCTCTTCTAAAGGGCACTGTAGGATAGTTTATAGTCTCCATTGCATTGCCACTGAAGGAAGAAGAGCTATAGCCTATAATACACATGACAGAACATAATACACAAGTGGAAATAGACTGTTCAATTAAACCCAAGGTCTTTTGATTGGTATGTCAGTTACTGTAGGCATCTACAAAGGGGTTGGCAATGTTATTTGTGAAAACAGGTTGTAATCTGACAGTGGATTTACTATGAAAAGTTTGTTTGTAATTCTTATATTTACCCGAGTATCCCCACACCTTCTCTATGGGACCTCACTGTACTTCAACATGTTACGCATTGGCAAAAATATGTTTTTTTGGATAGATTTAGTTACCTTTACTCACAGCAAGTTTAGCTGTTTCCCCACTTTCAGATGTGGTGCTAAGTAAAGCTACTGCAGTATCGAACCTCTCATAACCTCTCTGCAAGAAAGCCTATAAGTGCTATTCCCAAAATGCTACTGTTAAAACCATTTATATGTTTCAAAGAAGGATGACAATCAACTAAACAGGCTTTCTGAACTGTCTAGATTGTCATCTGAACTTATCCTCTTCACCTTTGCATCCAATGAAATGATATTCATATTTTTTTTGCTGAAATCATAAACAAAATCATTCGCTAATATGTTGCACTTTTAACCCCTTATTTAGCTGAACAGTGTTACGGCCACGGCAGTTGTGACTCACGCTGTGACACGCAACATAGATTGACCAATGACCAGTTGAGTTTACAATCAACGAGAACTTTTATTTACACAAAATTATCTTAAATAAGGAAGGTCTGGAGGACTGGCCAAAACAGAACACAAGGGGTGGAAGGAGCCTGAGCCAGCCACACCATGGGCCGTAGGACCTAGAACTCCCCCCTAAACTAAGGGCAGGTGAGCAACCTCAACTGAGGAAACAAACACGCAAACAAACACTACCAGGTCCTCCAGTCATCACAGTCAGCGTGCAAATAGGATAGCGCTAAAGCCATAAGGGGGTCGTAAGCGAGAATGCCAGCCGCCGTCAGTCAAAGAGAGCTCCTCCTTCTCCTCCAGCTTCCTTTTATATGGGTGATCAGCCCCAAGTTGGGAACACCTGGGCAGAGGCGGAGCCAGGGGCAGTTTAGGTGCGCCTGCCTGCGTACTTAGGAGAGAGAGTGAAGGAGAGGGAGCACGCAACAACAGCATGCCCATAGTTCAGAGCTGAATGTATCAGCTTGTAACCAAAGCCCCAGTTATGGCCTCCTGTTGTTTTATGAATTCAGTGGCAGCCTTGTTTGCATGTACCTTATGGTTGCAGTTGAATCTAAATAAAGACTTCATTAAAATGTATTTTTAATTAGTCTTTTGGGAGGACGCAGCTTTATGCAAGAGCCATGCTCTCACAGGATGCCAGGCCTGTTTCCTCTCCTATTCACTGTAACACATGACTGAACTTTACATTATTTCAGCTTCTTTTTTTAGTTATCCATATATTTTATCAACTAAAGCGAAATTGTGAAACGATTGTTTCTTCCTTTTACAGCCTTTCCTTTGCTCACACCTCGTCTCCCTGCCTGCTTTTTTCTGCAGCAGAAATCTCTCAAAGCTTGCACAGGTGGCTGAAGCCTTAATATGAATATTTAATAGTCCCCATATATCTCCCTTGAGGATAGTGAAATATTAAAGTACTTTTTGCTGGCTGTTCTTACTTCTCGGATGCTCCAAAATATGTAGTTCCTGTTGGGGAGGGAAACACAGTGTGACACTATCAATACGTTGTATAATGTGCAATGCTATTTCTGCTTTAGGCGCTGTCGATTTCTGTGAGTGCGCACATACATGTGAATGCACCATTGATCTGCTGGGGGTTCATTAATTGTGTGAATATGCAAATATAGGGTAAAGATGTGAAAGGAAGTGGCTGGATTTCAGTTTTTTATCCTTCCTTCTCTCTTATATTGTCAGTCAAAAACAAGAACCTTATGAATAATTTCTCTTTCAGCGGGACGCCAAGGGTCAGTACCTGTTCGACCTGATCTGCCACCATCTCAACCTGCTGGAGAAAGACTACTTTGGCATTCGATATGTTGATCCAGACAAGCAGAGGGTAAGGATTTATTTCTATTATATTTCATTTGTTGAGTTTTAATTCATTCATTTGATTGTGCGACATTGTGACATACCATCATCTCCTTCTCTCTTTCCTCCTTTCATTTACGGCTTCCTACTTTTCTCCGGTCCCCTTACTCTCTTTTCTTTAGATTCTGTCTTTCTTTCTTCATAAATCTGGAAGGATTTTAAGTCATTTGTTTCCGTGAATTAAAAACCACTTCAGCCAAACTGTATAATTTCCCTGAATGAATTTTATAATTTTTACCTATTTTATATTTTAAAGCAAACCATAATGTGCACCCACGTTCACAGAGCGAATCACTTATCCTTTAAAAAGTATATTGGGGGGGGGGGTCAAAGGTAATCTAGCGTTGTGTTTAACAGGCTGGAGTTAATTTTGAGGATGATAGCACTGTTCAAATGTAAATCTTAAAAGGTTTCATGAAACCCTGTGAAGCTGATGCAACGATGCAAAGCCAATGGTGGCCACATTATCGCAGTCAGATCATTAGAAATAACAGATACATTAGAAATCTGTAGATCACCTGGTAGAGCTGATATTGTTATAGTCTCACAGGCAGTGATGGATGTTCTATTAAGTGTAAGGTATACATTTCAGGTCTTATTCATCTAATGAGTTTTCTTTCTCCTCTAGATAAATTCATATATTCAGGACATGTAGGTAAGCCTGCTGGTCAAATATGCAAGCTGGCAAAAGGCCAGACCCCTCAATCAATAGGAATATCTATCACATAAATCAACACAGTCCTTGGTGAATTTGCATGGCTGACCAATTATTTGTCAATAATTGCAATATGGACTGTGGATGGGATCCCAAAATGCTTTCAAGACTTGAAGTTGTTTTCTAAAATGCAAATGGGGTCTGCAAAGGGGATGACAGATATTTTAGGAAATGGTGAATGCAGGTGTTCCTAAAAAAGTTAATAATTAAAGCAAACAGCTTTGTTGTGTTTTGCGGTGATTGTGATCGCAATGCACCATTCTTGTCAGCGTGTCATCATCTCACTGATTAGAGTTTGCTCTCTTGATGTTGAGCACTCTGACGGAGAACAGCAGTCTCCTGATTATCCCGCAAACAGATTCTCTTCATCGCCTCCCTGCATGGAGACTCTGTTGAAAGGGGGTCTAAATGAAAAGGAAGCAAGGAGGTGCAAGTACTCCCCATGTGCCTTCCAGCTATAGATTACACATCCTTATGCCCAGCTGCTGAGCAATCAGACTTCAGGCTGACAGTTTAGCACCAAAAGAGTCTTTGTCCAGGTTTTTACCTTTCTTTTTCGCTCTTTCAGCATTGGTTGGAGTTTACAAAGTCAATTGCCAAACAAATAAAATGTAAGTATGTCATTTAACACACCTGATTAGTTGATTGAGTAAAAAACATTCAAGAATAAATGTGCTTACTATACTCTGCAACATTCTGAAATCATGGGAGTCCAATCCTGCCAACTAAATTGAAAACAAAACGTTGACTTATAAATATTTTTCTCTTTCCTCAGCCCAGCCTCCCTTCACTATGTGTTTGCGTGTCAAGTTTTACCCACCTGACCCCGCTGCCCTAAAAGAGGAAATCACCAGGTAAGATTTCAGGATATTTACCTCTCTCAACTTTAGTTATCTCTCGCTGATTAAGGTGCAAAAGTATTTCTTTGGTTCTAATTGCGTTATACTGACCATTTTATACTATCTCATTATACAACAGGTAGTAGAGTCGATGATGCAATCCTGTTTCATTATCAGGCTCACAATGAACAGTTGTAATTTGGGATAAAATCAATACAGCAGAAATAGTGATATTGTCTTTTTCATTATATGGATTCTCCTCTGCACCTACATCATCCACAATCCCACTCAACCACAGACAGTTCAGTCTGAGACTCAGGTGTTTTATGCTTGTAGCTGCTAATGGAGCCTTGAGCCACTTCCCACTACTATGTTCTAAGTGGTTGAGTAAGCACAACGTTTTCTGAATCAAAAGGTCCAATTACATCAGCATGTTTTAGCAAACCTTTCAACAGGCAACCAGGATTGCATTTTTTTAATTGTTTGACCACTCTCTGGTAATATCAACAATAATGTGGAAAAAGGGAGGTCTATAAACCAGAAAGTCAACCCAGTTGACCGATTAATCCTTTTGCGCTCAACCTGGGACAATTTCATCATACACCACATTTTTTGCGGAGTCATAACCAGGAGGTAGAAGTGCTGAGAAAATCAACATCAACTCCGAGGCACTTAAAGACGGGTTTTATTAAACCAGAGGGGATGTCTCTATCTTCTGCCTTTCTATTCATGTTCTTGTCTCGTAATGCCAGAACAAAAAGGTATCTTATTCTTAACGGTTATAATTTGATGCTTCTGCAGACAGCTTTTAGATAATTAAAATATATATAACTGCAGCCTGTTAGAGGTTGTATTTGCTTTGGTCTGAAGATATAATCATTTCAATGCTTAGGTTTGTAACCATCCTAACTGAATTTAGTTTCTACAAAAGATTTTCATGGAAAATGTCTGTTCAGTCCAGCTTCTTCTTTATTGAAATCACCATTCCAGGTCATCTGAACGACACTATTTAGAAGAAGACATATTCTGCTAATTTTCAGGTTCATATATGTACTGCCTCTACTATGACATGTCTCCATGCTTTAATGTTCAAAAGTTCTTTATTTTCCTCAAACTGCCTTCTTTTTCTCTCTGAAACCAGAGCCCAGTCTGCTCTGATTGGTTAGCTGGTCGGCTCTGTTGTGATAGTCTTAGCCTATCACGTACATTGTGTTTGAGCGTTAGCCAACAGAAGCACAAGTGTTACATAGTGATGTCGTTATGTCAAAAAATATATCAGGTGGGAGGGAACTTTGGGATTTTAGCCTTGGAGACCGTTTACATGAACAAAAACCTTCATGACACACTTCAAGAAAGGGTAAACGCCAAAAAGAAAAACAGACACATTTGAATTCCACGTTATCATTGTTAATGCAACCAGGAAGGTACAAGAAAAAACACTATATCGATCCCAACTGTGAGTCTCAGTGTGGGGGCGATTTGAGTTGTTCCTTATTCATACATTAAGCTACAGAGTCATGACTCTCTCCACTACTTCTCTACTGTGTGTGGCATCTTTGACAGCTGAACAAACTGCTGTGAGGAGTGAGAAGTGAGCCTGAGAGCTTCCATGCGCACGGATCCATGTAAATCACATCCATCTGCCGGATGCCACGCAGTGAAATCTCTCTTTCGCAATCTAGCTCTTTTTGAGTGAGCCTGCAAGGGACAGCTCTTCCATCCTCCTCCGTCTGTTCTGAGTGGAAACCCTCACATAGAATGGCATTCAAGCATAAACATGAACAGTTTAAGTATAGGTCTTCATGTTGCTTTTAGCTATTAATACACCGTATAATTTTACACCAAGGTTGTCGCAGGGTGTAAAACAGTTCAATAATTCCGCACATAGCAATATTTTTTACCACTATACTATTTATTGCTTTGCTGCTTGGAGAAAAGCCAATTTTCAGGCGTTTGAAATGATTGCTTAATGGTAAAATTGACATATGAGTAATCTTTCCGATGTTCAGGGGCAGATGATTGAGTCGCTCCCAGTGGATTTCAGTGCAAACCAGCAATCATATTTTACATCATGGTCAATTCTCAGAATGGTTATGCTTTAGCCCAGGTTCTGCCTCTCGACTGGCTGCATGTCCTGTGTCTAATAATCTAATAAACAACTTTTGATTGCCAATCACACACCTTGTAATTATATTGTCATTATAAGTTGGTTGTAGAGGGGCCCTAGATAATTGTTTTTTTTTCGCTAGCTACATTTATTTTACATTTTACTGGCTTATCTTTAATAACCACTGATATAAAACACAGGTCAGCAGTTTGTTTAATAGACAGCAGGTTTAAACATGGGTTGCAGATTTATCAAGTATACAAACTCACATGGAAACACACACAGACGCACCTGCAGCCTCAAGAGACACTCTACCTTTAAACCGAAATATCCACCGTTTCCGTCCACATTGATATTAACTAAATAATGACCCAAATCAGTTTATCTGTGTTCCACTCCACAGATATCTCGTCTTCCTGCAGGTTAAGAGGGATCTCTACCATGGCCGCCTCCTGTGCAAGACATCCGATGCTGCTCTGTTGGCTGCCTACATTTTACAAGGTATGACAAAAAAAAAAGGCTATCATCATTGAGTTATTACTCCTAAATGTCCGCACACTATGTTGAGGGTCATGGTGTCCGCAGACATATTCTAAAAATGTTAGATCTCACACTTTATTTTAGAGAGAAATAAGGCGATTAAGTGTTAGTTAACTAACCTCAGCTTCCACAGTCGGGATTCTCGTGATGGATATGCCCGCTAAACTAAAGCTGTAAATACATGTGAATGTCTGTATCTCCTTTGACAGAGGTTTGTTTCCCATTTCCATTTCCTTTCTGACCTTCTGATTTCCATATCACTCCGGCTTGTTAATTAACAGCTGTGTTTTATATGTCTATATGCTCACATTCTGCTATAGTAGATATACTTAACTGTCTGGGTGTGAGCAAATTTGCAAGCCGAGCGTGTTCAGAGTTTAAAGATTCTATTTGTTTGATGTAGAGTTTGAAATCTGAATTGGTGGTTTTTAACTTAAATTGAAAAATGTAAATGTAATAAACTCTGCAACACCGAAAGCTATTAAGACAAAATTCTGAGTTAATTTAAATACTCTTGGGAGTCTCTGTGAACACCACAATACAATGAGCCAATGTTTTAGAAGGCATTGGGTGATATTGACTTGCTTGTTATACTGTACATATTTATCTATATATTCATCTATTTATTAACACCGTAAAAGAACCTTGTGAAAACTGAAGGTTGTTTTTGTGTCTGTTTTTACAGTAAGTATAGAATAATCAGTTTGTCATTTTGTCTCTTCACGACTCAGTCGTTTCACTTTGCCAGGACGAACAAGTGGCAGTCTGAGTTTTCCCTCGCTGGAAAACTTTTTTCCACCAGATGTCTCTTGCTCATAAAGGCACTGATGTGCACACGTCAAAATGTGAATCCTAGTGTAAGTTACACAAACTGAAATGTTTCTGGCTCTCAAAATTCCATTTTCAGCAGTAATGCTGCCAGAGCAGTACAAATCTCCCTTGAGAGCAGACATGTAGCCAAACTCCTCCACTCCTCTGTTCCTCCACCATCAGTGAACTGATGTCAGCGGTTTGTAAACTAGGCTGCTGAAGCTGGCCACAGAACTGACGGGTATTTATGATAGTACCAACATGCCAAAACAAATAAGTACGGCATGGAATCAAGGTTACGTTTATTTTGTTTTTGTATGTCCCACAGGTGTGAACAGGTGTATTCAAAACCTTGACTTCTTGTTCTTTGTCTACAAATGTGTGTAATGTGGGCTTTGGTTTGGACAAACACATACAAAGACTAAAGTGGCAAAATGCACATGGTAAAGTAATTGAATACCAAGATAAAAATGACATGCATTTAAATATACAAAAACACTCTTTCCTTTTTAATGCCGCAGACATGTTTGATATGAGGATATGGTATTCATGATATCATTCAAGCCAAGAGTAATCAGCCCAACATTATCATTTGCTCATTGCAGGAAATATTGAAACATTCATGTCGTATATTACGTTCACATGTTGTTGTTTTGGACCTCTTTTAGTGCTTGCAACCAGAGCAATTACGTAGATCTGGAAAGGCAATCACATTTGAAAGACAAGTGGATTAAAAAGAAATCATATCTTCTTCCTTTCGGTGTCTTTTTTTACCTTTTTATCCAGCTGAAATTGGCGACCACGACCCCGGCAAACACCCAGAGGGCTACAGCTCCAAGTTCCAGTTCTTCCCTAAGCACTCGGAGAAGTTGGAGCGGCGGATTGCTGACATCCACAAGACTGAGCTGATGTAAGGTGACACTGGTCCATATCCCTGTTTCCCTGTGCAATCCCTCCCTTCCATAGCAGCCACGATACAAAGCATGAAGCGCTGAAGCACACCTCACAGATGATGCTACACACTGAAATCTTATAGTGCATCTTAAATTCATAGGTCAGAAATTCCTCAAAGACTATGCTAATGCAATATTGATACTTGACAGACAATATGCTTCAGATCCAGAAATGTAGGGACAAATTAGCCAACATGTTGTCAAAGGTTTTGAACTAATTCACTGTCTCTCACACAAACTATGACTCCTAAAAGGAAAGGTCAAGGATCTTTGTCGCCCATTTCCCATTAACATCAAGAAGCAAACCTTTTTTTAACGCCTAAAATCAACGCTCACACAATTATTCCAGTAAACCAGACAGGCAAACCTTTTAGACTCTATTTATTTGATGAAACCCACTTCTCCCTCCAGTAGTCCTTGGCTCTTTTCATGCGGAATACAGTTGCTTTTTTTAGCTTCACAAAGATGCAGTTTGGATACACTTGAATTCAACACGCCAAGGATGTCCATTGTCTCAGTTGCACTTTGCTATTACAGTTGAACCTTTGTCTAATGCACTGCAAGGTTATGGGTATTACTCAGTGCGGTGTAGAGTATTAAGCTTCCCTCTATAGTGGCACCATTTGGCTTTAATACAGAAGATCCAAAGCATTCAGTTCATGACACTGGAGCATCTTCAAAAAATGTTAGTTTTTTCTTTGCCTACAAGTTGAATAATAACAAAAGGATGAATGTTTCCAATCAATAGGGATTTGTTCTTTACAACTTTTTAGTTAGTGATGTTACAATTGCGAAATGATATAACATCTAATGATATGTGTGTATATGTGAGATCCATGCTTTAAGACACTGTAGACATTATTGAAATGTAATGTTGCGTTTTGATTTGCTCCAACCAAAATAGCACATTTCACACATTTTGAAGCAACTTAAGTCATATTTAGTATCCAATTCTGCATTTGCATTTGAGCGTCTTTTTGGTACTGTGCTGTTTAGCAGACATTGCCTTCATACTCTCTGTAGACCTGCCAACCCACTTCTGCAAAACAAGGCACTGAAATTTTCATGCACAGGTTCAGTTGGGTCCCTGATGCTACACATGCCTGGCTATTGACAGCACCAGACTGCAACGTCCTTCAGACTACAGCGTTTGGCCGGCTGGGTGAATCTGGAGCTGTTCCCTTTGGAGGTGGCTATAGTCTAGGAACATTTTGCACGATCTAATCTCCAAGGGTCGGATGTCAGAAGTAGTGCTAATGAAAGGCAGTGTGAAAGGGTCTATTATTTAATAATTTATCAGAAAAGTTTTCTTGATCACTTTTCCAAATGAGTGCTCTCTTAAACACTTTGGAGATGTGAGGCTGCTGCCATGTTCCCTCCTTTAACAGTAAAATGCCAGGTGTAATGAAAAGGGCCTTGGATGTGTCTCACTCAACACACAGCAGGTGATGGCCAGTGTGATGGATGCAGATGTCACACTCCCCACTCCTTATCTTTAAAATGGTTAGCAAAGGCTGACTACCTTTTGGATTTTCAGGATGGTAGTGATGTCGTGCTCTCATAGGAGCATTGTTTGTGTTATGCTCGGGGACTGATATGAATTTAAAGTAGCGGTCAGGTTGAGTTAACATTGCTTCGCTTCCTTGCCCTTAAAGTGTGAGACAGCCAGACAGTGCATGCCAAGGTCACCGCCTCCTGCCACAGCAGGTACACACAGTGAGGCTGTCAGCCTGCTACTGCTCCAGCTGATGCCTTCATGGTTGATGGGATAGGGTAAACCCAGGTGGGCTAAGGCACTGCTTGATCCTACACTGCCCTCTATAGGTCATTTCCTTTCATGTTGTCTGGAGCAATCAGATATGCATCTTCCAATAGTTTAGCTGCACCTGAAATCTGAAAATTCATCACAGTGCTGGAAGAATTATAAATAAGGGTGGATGGGTAATAGGAGAACATGTGCTTGTTTGACAGAGTAAACGTTTTGGGCTTCAGCTCATTTATCAAAAACAGCACAACGTTAAAATCAAATGATGATGTAATAGAATAAACACAGTAATAGTTTGACGTTGGTTCTGAAAAATGCGGGTTAACCAACTTATTCTTCTCATCTCCCAGAGGTCAGATCCCTGAAATATCAGAGCTCAACTTCCTCCAGAAGGCTCAGATGCTGGAGACGTATGGAGTGGACCCTCATCCATGCAAGGTGGTCCTAAACAAAATAAATATGGAATTATGAGCTTCTGCTTTTTATGACTCAGTGTTTAATATAAAATGGGATCCAGTAAATGTGAGATCAAGTCAAGCATGCCATTGATATAAGTGTTATTTGACTGTCTTTAAGTGTCTTTCTTTATCACTAAGGACATTTACAAGAGAAAGTTATTTTACTATGATTATAAAAGCTTTTCTAAAGGAATAATAACAACCTTTGGTTTTTGTTCCTGTCAGGATGTGTCTGGGAACCCAGCTTTTCTGGCTTTTACTCCTTTTGGATTCACTGTGTTGCAAGGAAACAGGAGGGTCCATTTCCTCAAATGGTGAGTTCAGATAATGGTTATTTCTGTATGTGCATGCCAACATTCATGAAGAGGGCTTTGCAGTTTTTTTTGTCAAGAGAAAGTAATTTCCGAAAGGTCCACATGGACTATTTTAAGTACAAAGCAGAAATATAAATATATATTTAAAGCAGCGATGAGGACATACATCTTTCCAGCTTTTCAGTAGCGCCAGAAAACTTCCAAACATTTGTTTTAATATTTTCTAAATTTAGTCTAAATCCTGCAGGAAACAAATGTAATAAAACAACTCTCCCTTTCATGTATTAAAGTAGCTTCCAATATATCATGTGCAAGCACTGGGCGAGGAGTCCAAATGAAACAAAGAGTAACCAGTGATCCGAACAAAGGATATTAGTTACAGCTGAGTCAACCGGCTTCAGTCTGAGTTGTTTGGAGTTGTGTTGTTGTAGAAATATAGTTTTTCTAATATCATTCAGCTTATTCTTGGCTTTTTCTGTGATTAGTAACATATTGTTGAGATTGTTGAACACTGAAATGAAACACTGTTGAATTCGCCTTCAGTCTCTATTAATATTTTAACACTTTTATCCAGTTCTGCGTCTCCCTTCTTACTGCTTCAATTGCTGTCTTTGTTCCTCTTGTTTTCTCTTCCTCACTTCGTCTTCGTTTGTTTCCATTGTTTTCATTTCCCTCTCTGTCCATCTATCCTCTGTTTTGTCTGTCTCTGTACCTCAAACTCAGGGAGGAGGTGACCAAACTCAAGTTTGAAGCGAAGACATTCCATGTATATGCAAATCAAGCAGAGGTATGTGCATGCATTATTAAAACCTTCCATTTTCTTGCCTGTGGAGCTCATGGAGTTTAATGAGTGTGGCCTTGTTTTATTCATGGGAACACTGCAAGTGGGGAGACAGTGTAATCTATCCTTAATAATGAAGTAAATGGGAAGTGATTGGGTAGCAGTGTGTGTTAGCCATGGGTTTTAGCAGAGGAAAATGCAAAGTAAAGCCACTGTCTGAGCGTTGGTTTTTAAAATATGTGCTTTGATTGATCTGTTATAATGCACTGTGGCCATTAGATTAGTTAATACTACAGGAAATAACCTCTTGATAACAATCATTATCACCCTATGGAGTCTGATTGAGGTAAATATATATGATGTAAGTATGAGTTAAAGTACTGTACATGTTACAGGATAAGAAGATCATACTGACATACTTTGCACCTACACCTGAGGCCTGTAAGCACCTGTGGAAATGTGGAGTGGAGAATCAGGCCTTTTACAAGTGAGTGACAGGACATAAGACACAACACGGCACAACATAATGTTTATTATTATGTAAGTTATGTTTCCTATTTCCCTTTCCTCACAGGTTGGAGAAGTCGAGTCAAGTCCGCACTGTGTCCAGTAGTAATCTCTTCTTCAAGGGTAGCCGCTTCCGATACAGGTATTGAACTGCTCTCCAAATATTGTTGATACGTTTTATGAACAGTGCTTGTTTCCGTGTGTATGATTTCACATTTATGTTCTCTCAGTGGAAAAGTTGCAAAAGAAGTGATGGAACAAAGTGCCAAAATTAAGAGAGACCCTCCCGAGATACACAGGTCAGACTCACTAAAATAAATCGTTATCTTAATAGACTTAAGAAAATATTGCCTGTAGTCCGAAATTGAGCTGAAATGTGGAATATCAATGCGTTGTATATATATGACATGTGTGCACATTCAGGGCTGGCATGGTGCCAAGCAGGAGCTGTCCATCCATCACACACGGCCCTCGTTTGACCAGTGTTCCCAGGACCCGGCGGAGAGCTGTGCACATCTCCATCATGGAGGGTAAAACTCACTCAAAAGAAAAATACTGTTCAAAAAAATGCAAATGTTAGTCAGTCTGCACATCTCTTAGTCAAGTGTTTCCAACCCTTGTATTCCTTAGACGTACCCCAACACCCTTATTAAAAAAAGTCACCCTTTATCTGACACCACCCATTACACTTTAATGTGTTCAATTGAATTTACTTTAAAGTGATGTTTCTGCGTCACTAATAACTATATTAGCTGAATATTAATTTATACAACAACGATTTTTACACAGTTATATTCCATTGTTTGGTATATAATTGACAACTTTACTATTTGCACATTACTTTTAGCTAACTGTTCCAATTCTTTACTTTTAAATAACAACTGCTAAGCTAAATGTTTTAATACATTTTACTACTTAAACATTTACCCAATTAATTACCTTCATTTTTTTATATTTTAATTTGTCCATCTTACCTTTATCCAGAACTTCTATATTTTTCAAGCCTTTACTTTTACTCGCCACTTTTTTTGACTTCTATACTAACTTTCTAACTAGTTCAGGTGTTACAGTATATCTTAGTTTCTGTTATTTCAAATTAGTTGTGCTGCTTCTTGGGAACCAGTTGGTTGGAAATCACTTGTGTGACTTGATCAACTATAGATTACACACCTAAGGCTCTTGCACCATTTTGAATACTCTCACACACACATTTCCTTTCCATGTGAGCGATCCCCCACCCGTGAGTGTCATTCATTCTCTACCCTTTGTGTGGTATTCACCTTGATGTTTGCTTTCTGAAACACACACACCCAAGATCCTTGAGCCAGGGGTCTCAGCATTATTTTGACATCAGAGATTCAATCTGTCAGTTTTTAAAGGGCACTTACGTCCTATCTTTCCTCCAACAGGCTATTAACCTTTATCCAGTGCTGCCACTGTGAGTTCATTTCCTCTCAGTTGTTATGCCTCTCTAAAACTAAATAAACTTGTAGCTCAGTCTGTTTTCAACAAAAAGGGTATTTTGTCAAACCAGCCCTCTCTTTCAGGCTCTGATATTGCACCCCTTTGTTGCAATACTGAAACAAACCCCCTGTGTTGTGTCCTGTTGCTCTGTCTGCGCTGGCATTTCCACTTGTAATAATATCCCATCCTGAAAATAGCACATGCTGTCAGGGGCCACGCTATGTGTGTCACGGCAGGGAGGGACGGTGGCACAAGTGAGCCACATTCCTGTTCCTTGTCTTTCACATGTCTGTCTTTCCATTTATCTTTATGCCTGCCAGCATGTGGGGGCTCTCTGTGGTGAAGGGGGGGAGGGGGGGGCTACTTAGCTAGGCAGCCACAGTCAGTGACAAAGACGCACAGCAGGAAGATAGAGAGAGGGGAGGCTGTTTCAAGAGCGGAGAGAATAAAGACTTAAAGTACAGCAGTTAGTCTTAGACTGGTCTTTTAGCGCCACTGGAACCATGGTGAAGTGTCTGATCCGGATCAAGACCAAAGTGAACGTTCACCTGCGCATGATCAACCACTGTTATCGAGATGTGAATGTGCGTGTGCTCTCTCTGGGACCCAGACTCTTGGGGAAAGTTCTGGGAGTCCTACCGCTCTTCCCCGCCCTCCCTGGGGATTCTTCCTCCTTGGGTTCTGCTCCTGGGTCGGGACAGAGCTCGAGGACTCCCTCCAGGCTAGCTGTCCCTCCACAACTCCATGGCCGCAACAGGCCAGCTAACGGTGCAGGTAAAAAGAAGAAATGGTTTCGCCTTCCAGGAGTATTGAGTGCTGCTCCTTTTCATGGTTCTTGTGGGTTCAAGTTGGACCACCTCCTAGACGAGTAGATTTTGAAGGATGAGTGAAATACTTTGATGTGAAATGGTTTAGTTCTGGCCACATCGAAATAATAAAATTAAAGGTCAACAGAGCACAGTGTAGAGTGGGTCTCTGCTTTAAGGCTTATTTAAATAAAACTGTGCCAAATCTCCATTTTAAACCTCCTCTTTTACAGGTTCTACTCTATATAGTCACACATTTGCTGCAATGGCTTGTCGAACTTATACATTTTCCATAAACCGTATAAGGGAATCTCTCTTTTAATGTGTTCTGCAACAGTACGGTTACTAAACATGTCTGACTCATTAACCATGTTTGTGTTCAGGTCTGGAGTCCCTCCGAGACAGCGCCCACTCCACGCCCGTGCGCTCTGTCTCCCATGGCGATTCCTTCATGTCTTCTCGAGGCAGCATGATGGACAGCAGTGAGGCGAGCACGTCGGCGGTCATCTCCGACGAGGCCTACAGCCCCTCAGACAGCATGCTGTCCACACCCGTGGCCGAACACGGGATGGAGAACCCTCTGGCTCGTCACCTCAACGGGGCTCCCCGCAGCGTCGATGATAAAGAGTCAGAGGCCGGAGCGTCGAAGGAGGGCCAGGCTGCAGAGTTTTCATCTGGCAGGAGAGCACTTCGTATGGTCAAGAGCAGGCCGGCACCTCCCAGCGACGTGGAGGAGCTGAACAAGTTCATCCTGAGCGTGCTGCGTCTGTTCCTGGTCACCATCGGACTGCTGTTCGCCCTGCTGCTGCTGCTCATCATGCTCACAGAGTCAGACCTGGACATCGCCTTCCTGAGAGACATCCGCAAGACGCCTGAATTCCAGCAGTTCCACTTTGAATACTTCTGCCCTCTGCGGCGCTGGTTCGCCTGTAAGCTACGGTGGATGGGAGGCTTCCTCATCAGCAAGTGAAGCAGAGACTGAAGGACACAATGCACTGATGGAGACAGGACATACAAAAGAGAGGAGAGAGGAGGGGACGGAAAAGGAAAAGAATGACAGCCTTTTTCCCAATATCAACCCAGCTACTCTTATAAGGGATTTCCTGTCACAAGCCAAGGACTGTCCTCTGAAGAGCCTTGTTTATTATATCTGACCATCACTGCGAGGAAAGGAAATCACATTTTACTTTGGAAATTCAGGTCATTTCAAGGTATTTTATTTTTACACAAAGCCACAGTAACAGGGTTTCATTTAAAAACACTGAAAGTCTGACAGACTTCACTCATTCAACCACAGATATAGTTGCCTTTATTTTTATATTCATTTATATCCTGCAACATTGACAGAATGACCTTTTGTGTTTGGGAGTGTATTGCATAACCTGAGAGTTTGAGTGACGTTTTTAGAGCCAGTCTAGCTCAGCTTATTTATATATTTTAAAGCCAACATTCATTAAGCTAGAATTTATTATGGTCACTGATAATTAAACCTGCAGTTTTGACTTGTATCTGGGGGATAGAGAAAGTGTGAGATGGAAAACCTTGCAGCACTTACTGAATGTAGATCAGACCTGAGTTAAATTTGCAAATAATAAGATTGGCAACCGAGAGCTATTTTACCCAGGAGTGATGTTGGTGCTGTTGATAATGTAAAGTAATAACGTGTCTAGTTTGTGGTCAGACGTCAAATAACGGTGTGCTCATGTTCCCATTTTTGTCCAGCCACTAGAGCACCGATAACATTATTGTCCTATGACTATGATTAACACACAATTTGTAAGGATTTAAGTAAGTATTGGAGGTGGTAGATTTACCGATTTTTCTAAAATAGCAGCCAAATAATAGCTAGATTCAACTTCAGTGTGAAAGAAACAGTCGTCACGTTGCTGTAGTTTCTTTTACAGTAGTTGTGAGCTAGCGCTGTAGTGATAGTGAAACGTTTGGTTAGTTCTTTGACTCTTTGTTTATCTTGATGTGCAATACTGTTTATATCAATAAATTAGAGTCTTTACACTTAGGGAAATTTGAGCTTTATTTACCTTTGTAAAAATAAGTGCTTTTCCCCCACAGTGGTCAAAAGAGCTTGTTGAGTGAGGGTCAATTCACTTTGTTTAGCTATGCTGTGTTCAAGTGTATGCTTTTGTCTGTAAAAGCTGAATATGTCAGTCATGTTTCCATTTTTGTACACAATCCTGTCCCGTTAACACAGATTTCCTCACAGTGGCTTTTAATGGACATTATTTTCTACTGTGGATGTATAGTTTCCAGCCCTGCTTACAAGAGAGCCTAAGATAAGTCATGTTTACGTCCTACTGCTATCCTCATCGTCGCACCTACCAAAGAAACCTCTGTTGTCTGGTATTTGTCTGTTTGCGCCAACAGATGGGAACTCTGATATCCACTCTCCTTCTCCAGCCTTATTACGTATGTGTTATGTCACATACAATTTACAGCCCAGGGCAATCAACAGCTTTATTTAAAACCATACAGTTAACTAATGGTCCTTTCAACAAGTGGTTAATTATAGACTGGTGTATTATACCCTTATAAAATAATGTTTTATTTATGCAACAACAGAAGTGGTTTAGGATACTGAGGGGTTTAGGATATGCAGGCAGTAACGTATTAATATTCAATTACTTCACAAAACAATCCACAGGTTGCTAGTATTTTTGTACAGTATAAAACAAATTTAAGGGAAAGTTGGGGAAATAATAGTAGTATTAATAATTGTGTGTGTTGGGTGAGTTGGACAGAAATATTTACCGATAGATTTATATATTTTTTTGCCTTCATTAGTTATTTGTGTGTTCGCTTTCACTCAGAAGGTGTTCGCTGATTTTGATTGATTGTGTACGATGAAAGGCAAGTCAAGGCAAGACCTGTTTTTACTGCATATAATTTGTACTTTAAAGTCTCATTTTATGTTCATGTGTATGAAAAACATAATTTGAGCAATAAATATAACAGATAATATAATGTTCAACAACCATAAAGCTGCAAATGTACACTGCTATTCGAAATGGCTTTTGAATCTCCAACCCTGAAAAAGGTAACCGGCCTGTAGATGCATGTGTGAGGGAATGATGCCCACTGTTTATTACACAGGCGTAGGTAACGTTTTCATGGTAATCCTGTCTGATTGTTGCCTAATCACTGCTCTTCCTTGACTCATTTTAGAGAAACAGAGTAGATGCAAAAATGATTGTGGAAGTATGTGTAAAGGAACTGACAGAACACCCAATTTTTTCTTGACTATGAAAAGGATTTAGCAAAAATGAAGCGAAGCGATTTGTATTTTAAGCTCATTTAAAAACAGCAGAAGTAGCAAAGTCAACACCAGAATATTCTCATCGAACTGCAGCTTAATACATAGATTTTTAAATTTGTTTTGCTTAAATGTCTAAAACACTTGAACTAACAAAGTGGGGGCATGATGGCTCCATTGACACGCAGCACTTTTCTCCTGAATCGTAACCAGGAATAAGGCCTCCGATGCGGTTTTACTGTAAGCTTCCTTCCTGTACCGTGTTCCTGCACATGGAAATGTCTTTGTAAGCATGTGTTCTGCATTTATTACCTCCAAACAAGACTGCTCATTTCCAATCACTGATTTAAGACTGGTGTCATTTATTTATGAATAAATCTAATCTATTCTTGACACATGTCAGCTAGTGCGGCTACAAGTTTGATCTTTAATTCACAGCAGGAACAAACGTCCAAAATCGGTGCCTACACAAAACAGACTGCAGCCGACGCTAGTAGACGCAGTATTCCTTAGTCACAACGATGCCACCTTAAGGTGACAATGAGATCAGAATCAGAATACCTTTATTTGTCCCACTCATGAAATACAGAGCACTTATTCAAAATGTCTTCTTTTATTATTATTATGCACCAAGAAGAGAAAATAAAACATTGAAAAGAAATAATACATTTTACAACATTTCCAAACAGAACATTACACACCTATTTTATAAATGTCTCTGAACTGTGTCATTTTCTACCTACCGTGTAATCTGATATCGGATGCACTTGGATTTTTCTTATTATCAAAAAAAACTCAAAGAGATTGAAGTATATAATAAATAGTTGGCAAACATGAAGCCAAAACAAAATCAGGCTTTAGAAGTCCCGACCTACATTTAGTCCAGACTGTGCAGGACATTGCTGCTCAGTCACAATCTGCAGGTACATCAGCGGAGTGTGAACAGTGCTGCAAAATAAGTAAATGATTTAAAGTTTCGCTAAGTGAAAGTTAACATTCAAATCCACAGTAGACTAAAGACATGAACCTGTGACTAAATGTGTTTCGCAACGGCATTTACTGTGAGAACCATGACAAAATGTAATGGGTCTACAGAGGGGATTATACTCGGTCCAAACACTCAGAAACCCTTCTATACTGAACGGGGGCAGATGGACTAACACGTTTTTCTTACATGTACTTTCTACCCAACTGCAAGCAAAGCATTTATTTGGTCACATTTTGGTTCTCATCTCAGTCGGTGAATACGTGCAGGCGTCCTGAACTATTGCCCCCAAGTAAGGCGTTCGTTGTGGGGTGGAAGGCAGTGACGGACAGCACTGTGGTCAGGTGGTGTGGATCTTCGAAAGAGTGCTGGAGTTTGCCGCTTTCGTGGAAAACCTCCACACTTCGAGGATTGAACTTCCCCACCGCAAAGCAATCTTCTTGTTTGGGGTCCCACACTGCCGATACTTTACTCAGCCAGCGGCCTGTTTGCATGTTGTGTCTGAAAATGAAGATTGATAAGACAGGTTGTGAGTGTGTCACCATTAACACAACTCTGAAACAATAAAAAGGGACACAGTGGGTGTACCTGATGGATGTCAGCAAGGGAGATTCTGTAGTCATTGCAGATGTGTCATATATTCTGTCAAAAGAGATCAGGATGGACATTGAGCTGAGATTGAAAAGAAAACTAAAGTGTACACAATTATTCCAAGTGCTGAGTCGGCTTCACCTTATGTGGTCATCCAAACAGGATGTGAGAACTCTGTTTCCTGTTCGAGGGGAGAAATAAGCGCTGGATATGCTTAAAGAGTGGCCCTGCAGCGTGGAGACCGCCTGATTGCGATTCTTCTTCAGGCATCTGCTGTCGTAAATACTCACCATCCTGCAGACAAAACCTCAAATCAGTGCAATCCAGTAGAGCCAAAAATAGCTAAATATTAAACAAGAGGCATGCATAAAATATTATAGATAAAAGAAAATAGAAATGACACAAATTACAATTACAAAAGTGGAGATCAAAAAGAACCAGTACATGTTTTTTAGAATACGTCAAGATCCTCTGATTCTGACAGAACAAAGGGAAATGTGGATCAAATGGTTATGACCAAGGGTATCAAAATGTTTGTACCTGTTTTCTGCAACAGCAAAGTACTGCTTCTGTAAAGGATGAACGCTAACACAGCGCACGTTCTTGGGGTCCATATTGTGGAGGGACTCGTGGGAGTTTCTGCAAAGAATTTAAATACCAGTGTTTCTGAAACATCATTCATTCACAAAACATCACTTTTAACAAGTATTCCTTACCCTGGGGTGCGCCTATCGACGATGGCCACTTTTCCATTCCAGTTCCCAACCAATAGCGTCGAACAGTCATGTGACAGGAAGTCAAACGTTCTCAGGCCTTCTTCAATGTCGTACACCTAGAACCATATGCAAACAGATTTACATCAGCTGAAATCTGAAGCTCTCTCCGACCTCTGGGTGTAGGAGGTTTACCTCGCAATCTTCACAATATGAATATTAGAGTAGATTTCATCCTCTCACATCATCAAAGACAGCCTTCTCGACATCCATGCAGCGCAGAGATCCGTCGTAGCTGAGGCTCAGCAGTTGGGTGGGCTGAGCTCTGGAGAACGCCATGCAGCTCACAGGACTAGTGTGGGGCTTGAAGAGTAGCACGCCATCATCCCCCCAATCCCCACCCTGAGGGAGCAAACATATTTACATTTTGGGCAAAAGGTAAATTATAACGTTATCATACTACGTCCAAATGTACATGGAATTTTGATATGTTTGAAGTTGTTTTTACTGTGGTATCAAATCAGTTTTCAGAATGTAATTATTTCACTGATATTGGTATTGACTACCAGCTTTCAGGAACTGTGACCTTCCTAGTTAGGAGTCAGATCTTCCCAGCTGATCTAGTACGTTGATTTCTGCTCTCCATTGATGACATACAAATGCATAATATCTTTGAGAACAGGGGAGAACAAGCGCACCAACGTCCACAGTCCTAGATTTCCCCACTTGTCTCCAGTGGCCATCAGCAGGCGACTGGTGCAGGGGTGGAAGGCTGCAGAGACGATGCGCTCCTTCACCACTTTGGCCACGGTGTGCTCCGTTATCCTCATGTGCTTAAGGGCAGAGCAATATCTGCGGGAAAAGATTAGATCGATATTTTTAGCCAGCACGAATATTTTTAAATGTTTGATTCTAAAACAATGGCTGAAGGGAAACTAATAGAAACTGAAGGGTGGTGCAGGAAGGACAGCATTTTAAATCTTACTCTTTCAGCTCAAGGTCCATCTTTCTTTCTTTTGCCGAATCCTATAAAAAGAACCATTCGTTTTAGTATTTACCATTTGATTTAGAAAACACATAAAAACAATATCACAGTTCAACGATGCAAGACTACATATCTCAATAAACCTCACATATTTTTTTTAGTGCACATGCTATTCTAGATTTGTCCACAGCACTGTTTTTCTTTATGGGCGGGGAAAATAATCAAATGAAGGAACCAACAAATATATACAACGCCCTAATAGATAGGAAAGGAGAGTCTTACCTCGGAGTAGAGCTCAACAAGTTGTGAAGGCAGCTTGCTTCCCTGCTCCATGTTGACTGGATTCATAGGCAGAGGGCCAGAAGGATGCTTGGGTGACGAATACTTTAAAGCAAGTTAAAAAAAACTCAAGTGAACAAAAGAAAGCAGCAAGAAGATGAATTCAGAGAGACAGAGCAGCATAAAGTGAGGCATGAATGCATCATAAGATTACTGACATGCAGCTACCTTTGTGTAGGTCAGCGTTCCCCTGGGTTCACGAGGAAGTGTCAAGACCTCTGCCTTAATTTTTTGGAGACGAAGGGATTTTCGAGCTGGAAGGACTTCCTCTACAGCAGCAAATGACCTAACAGCACAGAAAGAGAGCATTACAGTTACATGTTAAGTCTGCACCTTAGTGATGTCACAATGCAACTTGTTTTTCGAACCAATAAGTAGTTAATGATCAGTGGTATGAAATTAAGAAAGAAAGCAAATGCTGTTTGAAAAGATGTAAAGCTATATAACAATATACTTAATGATGACCAACTATCAAGTTGTTGTAACCAATGAAGGAATAAGATGTACGGATTGTTCACACTCCCTACTATTTACTACAGTATGCTTGTTTTAATCAAAGTTAAAAGTCTATACATTCCCAGATACATTAAGAGAGCAGCATGAGGCATGGCGCACACACCTGACGTCCTGCCCCCCACAACCATTTTGTTTAGAAATCACTCATACGGATGAGTATCTTGTTAAAGTGCTATTATCAGCCAGTAAGAAAACGATTACGAGAATGTGGTACAAAGTAGACCCACCGACTGAGGAGCAGTGGATGTGCACTGATGAAGAGATTTTTGTAATGGAAAAAAAAATCACACATAAACTGAGACGAAAAATGGACTGATTATAGAGAGGACGAGAAGAGGACACCACCATTGCCACTGGACAATAAGGACATTGATTTAAGGATGAGTGTTTAACTGTGCATGTACGATGTTCCCTGACACTAATTGTTGAAAGAAAAATTCATTAAAAATAAGTTTAAATAAAAAAAAGAAATCACTCATACACTGAATTAAGAGCGCAGCATTTTCACTGCGGACCATACCTCGACAGACCTCTATGCGATGGCTTTGGCTTTGAACACAGCTTCAAATCCTCCGCTGCCTTTTGACAAGGAAAGAATGAATAGAATTAAAACCCATGCACAGAGACCACAAGAGAGCTAAAATCACCTTGAGTTCATCCAGATTTGAGCAGAAACAAACAAACTTCTGTCTCGTCTTTTTCATTTTATGAATGAAAAAATATCTAAGTCATTTGGACTGTTGAGGGCATGTGATGTAGTACAGAAATAGAGTATGACAAATTGAAAAAGCTGCACCTTTGACAACATTTTACTAATGAATACTAACTTAAATGTGAAGTATTTGATGCATCAGTCATACATATCCTTTCATATGCTGTTTAATGTTAGTGTACTAGGTTTTTATTCATTACTGTACGACTAGGTAAATATTCTTCTGGTTGACTTTTAGACGATTATCCTGCTAGCTGCCACTGATGGTCAAATGAAATGGGATTGAGATATATTTTTGACAGGTCAGCCCGTGCTGCTAGGGTGCTTCTCAATATGCTAACTTGAGTCAGGGAGGTTTAATTGCACCTTGAGGAGATGAGGGGCAGAGGGAGCTCTGCAGGAGCTTTGTGCAAGAGAACAAAAAAGGTGTATAAATCGTGTGTATAAGCGCAGCACCTCCACACAGTTTGAAGCAAGTCGTACTATGTAACTGATGTCACTTAAAACTGTAGCCATAGAACCAATGAGTTCTAAATTGATCCTGAATTTCCCAGGGATATATAAAGGTTTAAGTTATCTTATCTTATTTGGCAGCTTCTGGCTCCTATGTCCTCTTATCTCTCACATGAGAAAGTGATGTACGGTAAGTGAGGAGACACAGTAGGAAAACTTCAAAGCACCCTGGGACTACCTTACAAGTCTACTTACCTGTAATATGTTCATGGAAGACAGAAACGCTTTGTTCTGTCGAATGTTCTCCAGGCGTTCCAGTTCATATACTGAAAGTCCTCCATCTTCATGCTGTGTTACACAAAGACACAGCACTGACATTTCACAATAAACGTTCAATTACTGTAGAAGATGAGACTACTGCACAGTTGACACACGTATCTGTACATGCTGCAACAAAATTCACAGACATAAACTGAGAAATTAACATCATAAATTGAGCAGGGTAGTTCATACTTACAGATGTACACTCCTCCTTAATGTCCTCTCTGATCGTCTGACTTTTGTTTTCGATGTCAGTAGTTGTTTTCTATTAGCAAAATAAGGGTAAATTAACAGAAAATAAACAAGCATACTAAATGATACTAAAGGTTATTATCCAAGTGTCTCCTACCGTTTTCTTGCTTGGTGTTTCCTCTGGTTCCGGTGAGGAATCGTAGCGTTTACAAACCGTGGTTTTTTTCCGTGCAGGTTGTCGGACTACTCCATCGAGTTCTTTAGAGGTAATTTTCTACAAGGTGTACATTATTAAGGTAATTTACTGGAAATTAATAATTGTAATAATGCAAGTACTTTCCCATGTTTGCCTCGCCTCAACATGCTTGCTGACTTTCTCAAGTTAGTTTAGCACCAACACTTATGTTATACATGGAAAAGCTAACAGATACAATATGGTGAGTAACCTCCCGTTCATTTAACCCGATTAAAAACGCCAACTGCTTACCTGTAATTGCACACAAAGTTTGCGTTTTGTTGTCATTTTAGTGCACTTTCAGCGATTAGAATAAACTACTTGTGCGGAACAAAACTCCGAAAATGCGATTTCAAAAAGCCCTACAGCAGCTAGGTGAAAGACTAAAGAGGAAAATAAACTCGCGCCACATGCTCGAAATGTTTTGTAACTTGTCCCGCCTCTGTTGTGAAACAGAATCCTAGCATCTCATTGGTTAGTCTTCACGTGTCGTCAGAAAAAGGGGCGGTTCTGTTGTCAACAGCCAATGGGCAGCGTTACAATTTGATTGACACCTAATCCATTGCTTCCGTCTTCACCTTCCACAGAACAAATGATTATGTCGTCTTTTGCCGATGTAGGCAATAGCAGAAAGGAAGATAATAAATAATACTGATGTTATTTAAAACAAAATAAGTACTTATTCATCCCAAACTGGGAAAAAAAACTCAAGCAAAGAAAGCGTGTGCTTTAAGTGAATGTAAGCACAAGCTGAGGCAGCACAGAGCCGATACATAAACAGATGGAAGTGAAGATCCAGTAGGACGTGGATAGGAGAAATAACGGCACATATATATACAAATAACCAGGGTGCGATTTGTAGGGGGGGATGGTGAGGATTTCCCCCCCTCTGGTTTTCCTATCCCTACCTCTGCTAAATTATTTTTATCTCCGGTGGGGACAAGGATTTCCCCCCCTTGATAGCGATGAATGCAACTTAACTGCTAGCCTACTTAAACTCTTGAAATCTAACGATCTTCAGTGTCTTTACATCAGAGTAGGCTATTCAGCAGCCTTCTGGCAGACGGTGCATATTTCTGAACGTCATCGAACACAAAAACATTGTAACATTTTTGTGCGGGAACTTCGCAGGAAAAACAGCGCTGAACCAAACATGAAACGCGTTCAGAGCAGCATATCATCTTACTTTACAGGACCCATTTGCAGAATTGTGGATAGAAGAGGGCCGAAATGCTGCAGACAATGCCCCGATAGGAAAAACGAAAAAGCCACCACAAATTTGTCACCAGAGCCGACTGTTTACTTTGTCTAGTTTTCCAGACCTGTCCCTGAGTGTTGACAGCACGTTGTGCTATTTAGTGAATTATTTTGGGTGTTTGATTTAAGTTAATTGGAGGGTCTTTTCATGGAGAGCATTGATGCTGTTCTATGGTGCTTTCTGCCTGTTAGTGCATACGCATGTTTTTGTGACGTTGAATAGAAATCCATGTATGGGTTATTAAAAGTTTTGCCATGTTGTGATGGGGACTAATCCACGGACCCGAAAAAAGGGCCTGTCTACTTTTTGCGTTTTTTTCTCCCTAGTTATGCAAGTTAAAAGTCCAATGTTCTTGTCTATGAATACATTTAAAAAAACATCCCCCCCTCTGTTTTTTTGTCAAATCGCACCCTGCAAATAACATACTAAAATAAGAGGTGATCTCATATAAGGGAGATAATAACCTTAAGTAGATAAAAGGCCAATAAAAGAGCAAACTCTCAAATTCTAAACCGGTGAAGATGCAAAATACTATAATGATATTAAAACAAGCCCTGTTTTAATTTTCAAAGCATGCAAACAAAAAGAAATGTAATCCATACAACCTGAAACCTGACTTTTATTAAATGCATTATGTCAGCAGATTTCACATAACTTTATTAGGTTAGTTGAAAGAAATAATATTAAGTTTAAATAACAAAAAATATTGGGTTGAATTAAGTAATATTGCTTTCAACTCACCTAGTACAGTTGTGTGAAATTGCATGGCATAATACATGTAATTAGTCAAGTCAACAGTTCACTTTTTTCAGTGTAATAAGGAAATTATTAATGAAATAAACATAAGCACAAGGGGAACATACTTAATTAATAAACCGTATAAGAAATGTGTAACAAACAGTTGCTTCTCATTTGAGCCAACTCTCTAATGTACCCCATGTACGTGACCATCACAACTCTTTGTTAATCGCAGCAGATGGGAGTTCTCGTCTTTGAAGACATTCATAGATTTTTACACAGTTCATTTTGTCTTTATGGACCCATAAAGAGGCCACTGACTAAAACATTAAATCAATGACACATGGATGATGGCCATAACATTATCTGAGATGTCTACAGGGATGTCTATCGCTTAGTGTGACACCAAGCATCTCACATAACTCTCAATTCTCAAAGACCTTCACAGAGAGCACATAATAAAAAGAAACAAACACAAATAATGAATGAAGAGGGCTCACAGTTTGAATCAACAGAACAAATTAAAAGCACCAGACAGAAATATTTAAAGTAGGACAAATGTTTATTTTTGGTAACAGTTAAAATTACATTTTAAATTGAGAAATAAACCTCTTCCTAAAACAGGAAAACACAGGCCTCACATCCAACATGTATCAGTCTTCCACTTTGTGGTGATTACTCCTCATGTTACTAAAGGTAGAGGGTAGGAAGCACATGCAGCCAGTCCGCACATGTTCTTTCCTTGCTCGATTAAAAAATACCTGATTGATAACGAAAAAGAAAGTTGTCCATGATCCAGGAATCTCTAACAAATGATCACACAAAAACACGCGCAGACACACACAGACTATATTTACCCGTCCATGCCCCAGGCTGCACCCCAAGAGTTCTTCACAATCCAATATGGCGTGCCGTTCTCTTCAGTGCCATAACCCACAGCCAGGACTGCGTGATTCACCATGTCTGCTGTGCTCTTACACTGGGTGCTAAACACACAACGCTGAGGCTTTAAAAATGAATTGAGTGCATGTCTTTTGTAGGGTGACTGTTCTTATCAATATCATATCATAACCTGCCTGCGTAAAGTTGGGTGTTGTAGCTGTTTCTGTAAATATTGTCATATCTAAAAATATGTGTTTTTGTTTTCAGCATTTTTGTCACATCCTGCTCACAACCATGAGTAAGATTTTGCAGATTTCACTGGTAGCTCTGTTAGTTTCATAATCCTTTTTCATGATTAAATACATTTGGTGCTGGAGGATTACTATACACAATCCTATAATGGAATCATGAATATTTTCTTAGTGCAAAATGGAGAGAAACAACAGTCCTCCTCTAACCACATGTTAGTATAAAAGACAATGAATACACATGCATAAATACATGTGCTTTTTATAGTCCTTACCTTGTGTAAACTCCTTCTTTGTAGTGCATAAAATCAGCCGTGACTTCAAAGCCGAAGGACACAGGGTTGAGCCGGGCAACAGCATCAACCATGGCCTTTTCATCGTACTGTGAATTAGGAAAGCAAAAGCAAGTTTAATAAAAAAATGAAAAGCACAATGCAGTTAGGAGTTGTGATTAAATTGTTGGCAATCCAGTATATTGGACTTTAACTGTAAGGATTCAAGGCAGTGGCACAATGTCACACAGTTATCATACAATTAGTAGTCATTCCTGCTGATAATGCAAATTCGCATGTATACACTTGTTCACTCACACTTGTTATGTTGACGACATCCAGGACAAAAGCAGCTGCAAGTGCAGGCTCAAAATGGCAAGTGTCATCCTAACAAAGGAAGGACAACAATTTACATATTGAGAATTCCTTTAGTCAAAAAAAGTATTTATACAATGAGACATTACTCAATTCATACATGGCCTTTGTAGGGGTAGTCCTCCTCCGTCATAAGACCATTGTTGTATTTGATGTACTCAAATGCCTGGCTGGGGAGGCCACTGAAACAAAACCAGGTGGGTGTAGTTTAATACCCAAGTGTATTTATTTTTAGTGTGATTTATAATGCTTCATATGAATATAGCTTTTCTGCAAAACAACTTAACAGGAAAACGTACCCCATGCATCCCTGGTTGTTGAAGTCTTGAGCACAGTCTATTAGCTGCTGCTCCGACTGGAACAGAAGATAAATTCCATTATCATTTCATATGATCATTTTGATAGAAACTGTAGTTTGAGGTAATTGTACATTGTTCCTACTTTCCCATATTCAGATACATGTCTTTGGATTTTAATGTATTTGATGAAGTCTGAATTTCGGTCAAACTAGGCTATTGTTGGGTGTCTATGGGATCAAACAACATAAACATGATCCCGTAGGCATCCAGGAATTAGTCAAACTAAGACAGTAAACTAAAGGAGTTTAGGGGCTCAGTTTTCCAAGCTTTTTCGAAGCAGGGGCCACAAGGCTTTGAAGAAACCCTGACCTACAAAATTGTATGACTTCTGCAAATACATCTTTTGAATCATCATTGACTTGAGTAGTACTAAATAATAGTCAGGCAGATCTCACCAGAGTGATAAGCTTCCCTGTAGCGATAGCATTCACTGATTCCAAACAGCCCGTGGTAGAGAAGGTCCAACAGCTTCCACAGTGACCCTGAACACACACACCATTTAACTTTAACCACTGGTAATTCACTTATGTTCAAGAGGCACTCGACTAATTTCTTACAAATGAAGGTCAATTGCTTGTGAAAACAGGAAATTGAATTATGTGTCTGTTGCAGAGCTTAAAGTCATAGAGGAAATCATTGTTTTTTCCCTGCTGTATTTGTCACATTATCATGCTCATTGTTCTTGAATTTCGCAACCCACATAACTACAAAATGTATTTGTTTACTTATAGCAGTTATATCACTCTACTGAAATAAACATTGGTTTACTTAAATGTAGTTCTCCCATTTTAATCAAAGTAGTTTGAACAGGACACAATACTACATATTGAATTTAGCTTAAAAAAGAGGTACAAGTCTTGGAGGATGTGCTGCAACAGTTGCATTTTCCACTATATAAAAGCAGGGAAGTTAATGCATATCCTTGGATTAATGTCTTTTTCCAAAATCTTGTCATACTGATCCTCACTTTTGGATTGTGGTGTTAGTTTTAGCTGTTTGGCACCATATTTTAGTATACCTGGTTCTTCACAGGAGTCACAACGTTGCCCTTCATCCTCCAGTCTACAAACTCGGGGTAAGGACCAGCCATGCTGATATGACCCCCTGTGGTGGCTGAGCAGTTCTACAACAGGCCCGAAAACCAAACATTACTAACAAAAGTGCATGTAAAAAGCAGTGTTTGATATATACAGTATCATACCTGAGGCTCTGTCAGAAGGAATAGTTTCCTGAATTCCTCAAATTTCATGTCTGAGAACTGATTCAGGCCCACTAAATTGGAAAATGAACAACATTGTGAGAACATCAATGCCTTTTAAAACCTTAAAGAGAGCTCACAGTGTAAACTCTGTGGTAATTATCTTTACATTACAGATTGTAATACAGGAGTTGGTGAAGAACTGAACTGTACTGTACTTGTGAAGGAGTGATTCCCAGCATTATGATTCTCAATCTCCCTCTTGTTCTCAGTGAATATGTGGAGCCGGTGGTAATACTCCTGAGTGGCATAAACTTTGTTGTGCTGCATGTAAAAAAAACAAAAAGGAAGAAGTTTTACACTTTTCAAAAAACTTCTTATCAAGGCAATTAAAATATAGACACTTTACAGTCTATAATGTACATACCTGTGACATCCATTGTTTAAAAGGATGTTCATCTGTTAGGACACAGAATACAGTTGTTTAAGTTAATAAAGTTGCCTAATAACAAACATTTCAAACGTTCAAATTAAATTCAGGCTTAAAGCCATTCATGTTCAGGGAAATTCTCAGTAAATTTACTCACAAAAAAAACCTCTATTTTAACTTATGCTTTATCCCCATTAGAAGTTACTTAACTGCTTCAACATGAGTTATTTTTAATGCCACATACTTAAAGCATGATCATCTTATTAAGATATAATGCATTGTTCTAGATTTGAATACCAAATCAATATTAAATAGTAAAAATTAGCTCCACAAGTGGTCCAAGTAAGCAAATCTTGAAACAATACTGTAAAATCATGTGCTACCGATTAATGCGTGAGTAATAACCAGACTTTCAAATATTACTATAGTATGAAGCTACCCGTTTCCATCACGAGTTATTTTAGCCTACATTTTGCCAACGTATTTAATGTATGTTACTAATGCAATGCAGTGAGGCAGTTTTACTACTTGAGTAAAGAAGTTGAGAACATGTTGTACCATGACAGAAAAACATGTATATCTTGATGTTGGTATTAAAGGTGAATCCACAGCTCGAGGCTGCTTGGTGTCAACAGTTGTATCGGTCTGCCTATAAATTAGTTTCAACGATAGGCTACTGTCAGTTCTGCAACACGAATATTAAAACACGTAAAACTTCACAAATGATAACTTACCTGCGGGTATAAATAATGGTGTTAAGTGAACTAAACTACAAAAGGTTGTAATAAACCAAACAACACCAAGCGCCATACTTCCCCCCAGTTCACTCGAAGGGCTGTGGGAGAAAGCGTCACATGATTCGGCTTCATTTCAGTGTAACACTATACACTGCAACACCCCCCTTCCTTTGTCCCTTAAGGAATGCAGTTAAAGCCAAAATTAAATAAATGAATACATAAATAAATAAATACATACATATATAAATAAATAATGAAATAAATAAATATGGTTATGAAATCAATTCTGAAATAAATAAATGAGGTAATAAATATATATAAATGTAAATACACATTTATTTATTTCATGGGACTTTTATTTCATAATGCCACATTTATTTATTTCATTATGGAATTATGAAATATAAGTCCCTGAAATAAATAAATGTGGCATTATGAAATAAAAGTCCCATGAAATAAATAAATGTGTATTTTAAATGTCCATATATACATTTATTTATTTCAGAATGTATTGCATGACCAAATATATTTATTTAATTATTTATGTATTTATTTAATTTTGGCTTAAATGTCCTTCCACAGTCCCACCGCTAAAGCTGCAAACACAACTTTTCTGGGACAATACAGCTAGCTTTAGTAAACTGGTGGAAAAAGAGTCATTATTTGAGTAAAAGTACTAATACCACACACAAAGTACTTAATTGAGAATTGTACTTAAGTAACGGTATTTAAGAACAATTGGGAAAATGTTCCTAAAGTAAAAGTACTAATGGCAGGAAAAACTAAAACTTGAAAAAAATATATTTAAACATATTTTAAAGCAAAAACAGCAAATTGAACATTTAAGAGATGGAACTACAGTGTTGCTTAAAAAAGGTTGGATAATCATATTTTAAAAGTTATTCATATTGTGCCAAAATCTGAATTTATAAATTAGTAAATAAATCTATACAACAAATGTCAAGTAAAAAGTACACAATTGGCTTCGAAAATGTTGTAGAGTAGAAGTATGAAATAGTTTTAAATGAAAATACTTGGTTAAACTGGAAGTACCTACAGTACCTACATTTATTTAGCCCCTTTCCACCACTGCTTAGTACACAGTGTAAAACAAACTTGGTAGCCTTTGAGACACTTTTCCCCCTGAGAAATAATAGATTTATTAACAAGAGGTAATCAGGAAAGAATACACTTTTATACAAAACTGGAAATACTACTCAAGCTGTTGAAATAGACTGAAGGATAAATCTCATACCACTGGGTATTGCTCACTGCAAACATTGGATGTGCCTGTAAGGAGGGTAAAGATTAATGTGCAAGGGTGGGGCTTCAATACAGTACACAAACTGTCCTAGATATAGATTTGATTTGAACACGTGAAAGTGGTACATGCCTGCCACTTAAGCTTTAGGTGTTTTTTCTATACAAAGCCTGTAAAAAATACCTATAAATATTCCAAGAATAAGCACAATATTACTATAGCTCCTGCTAACACATTGGAATAGACAGGATACAGAATGTGTTACACTTATAAGTTGTTTTCAACATTTGCTTTAAAGTATCATACACAGAAAAGATATTACAGAGTTGAACAATCATAAGGATAACACATTTCGAGGGATATGTTTAACACATTGCACGTTAGGAAATGCATCAGGACTGCCTGTACACAATATTGTACACAGCAAATATTTCTGCTTCATTGGCAACTCGTAGAACAAAATAGTTTACATACTTTTGTGTATATAATCCATTTCATGATTAAGGCAAAACTATAATGCACTGGCCAAAGAGGATTAACTGTAAACACTACTGTCTGAGTATAGAAGCTGGGAATTTGACTTCCTGAAGTGGCTCAATATTGGTTACATCTGCTACATACACTGCCCGTTGCTTATGCTGTATATACATCATGTTGCCCACCAGGGGAATAAGGTGATCATAAGCAAAGCATAAATACACATCTCTCCAGACTGAAAACACATGTTCCAGCTCAATCAGAAATTAGCAGGTAATCTTGTCCCAGTCAGACTTAAAAATCTCTTGTCTTTGTCTTTCTGTGGCTACATAAAACATCAAAGCACATGAGTCAACTGCAGCCACCACAGCAGTCCCCCTTTATTTGTCTCACAGGAAAAGCCTCTTAATATCAAGTCTTTAAAATTATCCTTATGGGTTTTTTTTGTATAACATTTATGGTTATCATTCTTTCTGCAATGGGCATAGCACTTACTGGATTTACATTCAGTAATAACATAGTTTTTAGTTTTGGTGTCGCAGTCCGCCATCCCTGCATCAGATTTAAATCGCAGGACGAAATTCCAACTAACACAACTTTATATCATTGTAATGTAGCTAGTGGATCGGTATATATTTGTATTACTTTTAAGAGTTGCACTTGAGGACAAAGCGTTAAGTAAATATAAGAAATGTGTTTCTATTGGGACTTGTTTAAAGACAACTGCACTGTCGTTTCTCTCTGACTTTGACACCTGAGCAAAAGCGGGAGTTGATCATCATGTGTCAAATGTGACCACCATCTCTCATAAATGAGACAATATCTGTAAATTTGTATATACTCTCATCTGTTTATTCTGTGGTCGAAAATAAATGTATCATAAAATGGTTTTCAAGACATGAAATAACATAAATACTCTGTAACTATATAAATAAAACCTCTCTGGGCTTCTACTCGGTCTCTAATAACGATTATACACAACAAGTCCATTGGGGAGCACATACTAGAAGGGCACAGCCTACTGTGTCTAATACAAATAATAGTTTATGTACATTATGATATATTGTTCCTGTACACTTCACTACACTTGCTGCATCACCGCCTTTAACCACAAAGCATCAAAGAGGGTGATGAAAACTGCTCAGCACATCACTGGGATATAGATGCCACCCATGAAGAGGTTGACACCCAGCGGTGAGGGAAGAAGGCCAACAGGATTATCAGAGAACCCAACCACCCCCAGTCCCCCACCCTGAAGATCAGGATCAGTTTCATCTCACAGACCTATACTTTTATTTAGTTTATTTATGTTGTATTTTTTTTGTATTGTAACTTATGCTACTTTAATTCTATGTCCTAAAATCAAATGTTTTTAAAATGTTCTTTGCCAATGTCTCTGAATTGTTGTGCATATGATAAATCAAGTGATCCATATGAGGGGTGGGGGGGTGCGATCCTCTTCATGTTGAAGTTTTGGGTTCAATTCTCAGAGATGCGTCATACAGGCTCTCCTCATCCAGCGCCGTACTGCTGTCCAGCAGGTACTTTGCAACCTAATGAAATAATAACCACAGCAAACATAAAATGACTGTTCAAAGATGCCAAACGTATCGGGGAATCAACAGAGACGCAAGCTGAACTATTAAAATGCATTCAGACTCAAATATTATAAATGTGATCAATATAACTGATCTAACATTAGCATTGTTCTTCATAGACAATCATTCTTCTACTTGAAACCACTTTACTTGCATTAAAGTCAAGCATTTGCTGATTTAGGATCATTAACTGGTTGGCCAATATCATGAGTTCTGGAAAGTACAAAATTATAAAAACTATTAGGAAGTCATTTCAAATACCGTATTTTCCGGACTACAAGGCGCAGCTGAATATTAGCCGCACAAGCTAAAATTAGGGGAAAATCCTGTTTTGTTCATACATTAGCCGCACCGGACTATAAGTCGCAGGGTTCAAAGCTTGTGCAAAAAGTAGAGGCTTATAGTCCGGAAATTACGGTACTCGTCTTGCTGTTGCTAATCTAGTCTCTTTTTCGCGCTAATTCGTACGGCACTACTTTGCCTGGCGGACGGACATGTGACCAACATACCACTCTTTTCCCCCGTGACTGTGTGTCTGATCACATGCCCTTCCGCCAGGCAAAGTAGTGTATGAAAATAGTATGAAAAAGTATGAAAATAAAGCAATACAAAACAAAAACAACCTCACCTTTGGTTGATAATCAATCTTGTAAGCTGTTTGCTGAAATTGCCGTATTTCTCTGATAATGTGAGATATCTGGAGACAATGAAATAAAAGAATATAAGACACAATCAATATAATTGCATGTCATTGTGTGTACTTCAGCACATAGGTGTTCCTTACCATTCTCATCTTGGAGAAGTTAACCAAGCTGTCCTCGGTGTAGTTAGGCGTTCCCTCCTCGATGAAGGCCAGGTCAGTCAGGTACATTCCAAGGTAGGGAACGCAGGGAGGGTCGCAGCTAAAGACAAGGACACAGACAGATAAAGTGACAAAGTACACAAACATAAGGAGGAATACAACTGTGAGAAATGAAAAGCTTTACTTCTTCAGAGCTTCTCTCAGGTTTTTGAATCGTCCCTCTGATGACACCAGCTTCTGTAACTTGTCGATCACAGTCTTTGTCTGGAAAATGGATCACAGAAAAACTATTATAACCAGGAGTAATCGAAATGTTCCTAAATGTGTATTCATGTTTGAAGAACTAAGGTTAGCTTAGCTCAGCACGTTTCATCGGGTTTGATTAACCCTTTAAAGTGTAAAAACGACAAGTTTGATACCTGCTTGGAGACTTTGAGCCAGGTCTTCTTGAGGCGGAAGACGGAGCTGCGGTTTAGGGAGGAAGTGATCTCCAGCATGGCGTTGTAGTTGTGGAGGCAGCGACAGATGTCAGCCACTGCTACCCATTTCTCAATCACCCCAACTCTCAGGTTGACGTCGTCCCACTGCAGGATCTCTGTTGCGATCTTGTTGCTAATCTGACAAAAAAAGAGAAAAGTACATGGTGATAATAAAAGAACTCTCTGTCTAGAATACACATTATAGGCATTTACAATAAACATTACCAGGGTAAACACATACATCATTGAAATGCTTGGTAGTTTTCATAATGTAAGGAGTCCTCTCGTTCTTGTCGTTTTTCATCCAGCCTTGACCAAAGAACTCCCTGTAAAAAAAAGCAGAAAAAAAAATCAACAAATAAAAACATACCAACATTCACTGTGTGTGTTTTCCTAATACCTTCCCAATCATCCTTTTCCTTTCAGCATATAGGGCTTGTGTTCATGGGTTTTGCAAGCATCTGTGTGTGTACTCACTCGTATGGGATGACCTTGAACACCAGGTGGTCCAGCAGTGTGAGTTGCTCAGCTATCTCCAGGGCAGAGTGGCTCTCAAAAGGCTCAGTTTTACAGTCTTCCTGTGCCTGCCAAACAAACACAAACACACACAAAGGGAAGAGCAGTGTTACAACATAAGCTTGAATCACTTCTAAAGGAGGCTAGTCATTTAAAAAGTAGGAGGTTGCATTTATACCAGAATGTTTTTGTACGCTTTCTCTCACCATCTGTGTGATCTCTTCCAGCGTGACCTGGTTATCTCCAGGATCATCCTGAGTGAGAGTCCTACACACAAAAGGACATTATTGACAGGTTTTACCCACCAGGAATTACATTTAGGCTAGGGTCTGACCTCTTATGTACTGTCTCAGACATATGCAGAAACCCCAAATATATGTGCCATCTATAACTGTATGTGTGATCACAGATAACAGAAAACTAACCTGATGATGTTGGCAGCTGCCTTTCTTTCCTGTGTGAGGAGCTCTGGGTCGTGCATCACCTCCTCCAGGAAGCTGATTACCCGTGTCTTCAGCTCTGTGTTCAGCTCAAAGTCCTGAGGACCAACACAGAAGCAACAGTTATTACAGAACAGTTAAGTTTTTGGATTATAATTGGTGAAGCATTAATATGTTAGCATCTCTAATGTTGCAGCAGGTAAAGGTGGCTCTACAATTTGCTTTTAATGAACTGCTGGGTAGCCTATTATAGCCAATATTTCATAGTTTTGAAAGATTCATTTTGTGTTAATAATGAGAACCTGCTAAATGACTCATTAGTAGGCTTGAGTGGAAACATTGAAGTCAAGTTACCTAAATGCACTTAGTTATACTATAGTTTTCAAGTGTTGTTTTTCTTCTACAAGGTTATAAACAAGAGGTTGAAACAAAGAAAAACTAAAAAATGACAGAGGGAAAGGTGAACTGCACCTGCGAGTGTTTGGAGACCCAGTGACGCAGCACATTCAGCACTCTGTTAGTAGCCGCTCTCCTGATAACAAACTCTTTGTCTCCATTCCTCTGGTCAGTAGGAAAACCTGGAAGCAGATTTAACAAAGTTAATCCTAAACTGAATTCCCGAAACACAAAATAATCAGATGTGTGATATAATCCCGTTATTTTCCCTTTACATTGTGTTTGTTTTTTTCTTGCAGATACAGAAAACCCAGTTTATTCGAATATTTTAACACTATTACACAACTGGTCAAGAAAATTCGAACATAAACACTAATTTAAAGAAAGAGAAGAAACGCATTAACTTGGTAAAAAGATCAATTTGTTTTTCAATACAAGAGTCAATTTGAAAACAGTGAAACTGAAAATGTAATGTATTTCACGGAGACAGATGTTTAAATTATGGTATCAAATGAACACAAAAATGTCCATTTCTAATCTGTTTGGACGCCCCCTAGTGGTCATCATTCATAACATCTTAATTATTTATTTACTGTAGATCAGAGGTCTTCAACAGGGGGGTCGCGACCCCCAGGGGGTCCGCGGAGGTACTGCAGGGGGGTCGCGAAATCTTTGGTTGATTAGACAATTTTTTATATATATATATTTTTTTTACAAACTGTTTTTTCCCACAAATTGCAATGTCTTTAAATGCACAACACAAATCCAAAATATTATAGCGAACGGAAAAATGGAGGCAGATGTGCCAATCACGAGGCCGTGTGACACACGCTGGCTCATAGACATAATATTATGTACGTTCAGACACATATATGACACAAAACCACTCACCCAGTTCTGGATCTCTTGCCAGAAAGACTTTCCGCAATTGGCAGGAAAAGCCATGATGAGCCTTTTGCCCTTTGCCACAACCTATCTTTGCGAAAGTGGATTTTCCTCACTGACTTACTTGAAAAACAAATACAGGTCAAGGCTGCAGCCTGAGGCTGATATGACCCTCTGCCTGACAACCTCCATCCGTCCAAGGCTGGATCAGCTGTGTGCTGCTCATCAGGGTCAGACATCTCACTGATGTGAGAGTACGTGTGCCATCCACAGATGGTTTGAGGATTCATTGTCCCATCTACATGCATGTTTAGTGTTAAAATCTCATAGCTCAGTGTTTGTTTATAAATGACAGTGGCACAGCCACTCTGCACCTTGCACTTGTTTAAAGTTCAAACTTTTATTGTGATTTATTTTAATAGCCCTGTGTTGTGTGCAAGATATATGTTCATAAATGGCAGTGGTACGGCCACACTGTACCTTGCACTTGTTTAAAATAAAAACATGAATATATTAACCTGTGTATTATTTGAATAGCTTAGTATTGAATGTACAATAACAGTATCTATGTTTACACACTGCACTAGGCCCCGTTTAATATAAAACACAATTGTATGCCATATTAATAGTAGGGGGTCCCTGCTCCAACTCTCCATCAGTTTGGGGGTCCCTGGCCTGAAAAACGTTGAAGACCCCTGCTGTAGATAATCAAATCATAAATGAACTGTTTATAAATTCATCTGTTTTATAACCAAGGGGAGTTTTCTGGTGATTACGCTGGACTCCAGGGACTGTTTCTGTATCAGATTACAAACAGTCCTTAACAACCGCTTTTGTTGGTCAACAGAAGAAGCATCCTCTCATGTGACTGACCTGTGCTGGCGAGCGACATACGACGGTACTTCTCCTTGGTTGGGGTGCCTTCGTTGGCACCAGCGGTGGCGATGGCGAAGGCCGAGGCGGCAGAAAGGGCACTGCGGTTATTGTCCAGCTCCCGGCAAGATGACACCACCATGCCATTGTTAAAGGAAAACAGGGAAAACTCTACAGAAAGACCAAGAAAACCGAAATACCGTAGTATATAAAACTATAAGATCAAAAAGCTTGATTACTCTTCAGTATTGTTATCAAAAGGTAAAAGGATATTTGACTAAATAAGGACAAGAACAATGCTTTATTTTTGCTGCAAAAACACCAATATAACAACCCTTTCAGTTACTAAGACTCTGACAGGATCAGGCTGAAATGGAAATTAAGGGTGGCTCAAAGGTTAAGTGATTAAAGGTGATATAATTCCTTCTGGGTAGTGCAGTGGATATACTATTGGTGTATAATCAAACTAAGTTGTTGCCCAGCGGAGGGCGACAGAGAGCTAAAACAGACAGAGTGTCCTGCAGCTCGTGGCAGTGATGCTGTACACTGTGTCTGCCTCCCTCCTTCACTCCCTCCCTTCCTCCCTGCCTTCCTCCGTTAAGCCGGGGGCGGTATAGAAGAACATGCACATCGTTGCTAAGGTACAAGGTTTCCTTCCACCTACTCACACAAGGCACTGGCTTCCCTTGTATCCAAAACCGTGGGAAGAGAACACACTGGGGATGAATTGTGCCTGACTACCTACGGGGTGGATGCTCCCTCTCTGTGCGGTACGGGGAGGGCCACGAAGCTGTGGGTGGTTTTTATCAAGACCTTATTTGGCTATGGTTACACTTGTCATTTTCAGAAAAAAAAGTTTGCTATACAGTCAACTGCAGCAGGCTTTATTTAACTATGATTTACCCTCCTTATCTCAACCTCTTTACACTTCTCACATGCACACACTGAATATGCTCAATGCTCAAAATGTATGTAATGGTATAAATCACCTTACTTTATGATAAATGACACCCACTGAAAACGTGATAAGGACCTAGAATTTACTATAGTCGGAGACAGCTGCCAGTTTCCCCTGCTTTGTTGACAATTGTGAGATACATTCTAAATATAAAATGTCAACATTGGTTGATAGAAAGGTTTGTGGCCCAAATAAATGTCCACAGTTGAATGTTTTTGACCCTCTAATGTCTGCAGTATGTTAAACTGAACTACCGCCATCAGCTGATTAGCTTAATTTAGCATAAAGCTGGCCTGGCAATGTCCAACTATAGCAAAATCTATTAACTTATTAACAACAGGTTTTCGTTTTACTAGTTGTGAGCTTAAGAAATACTAGTAAGTGGATGTTGTTAACTTTTCACAGTGTCAGGCAAGCCGTTTCCCTCCCAGTTTTCAGTCTTTACGCTAAGCTAAGCTAACCAACAGTTGGCATTTGTCAAACTATTGCTTTACTCTTAAAGCGTCTGTGAACTGGCTAGGACACTGTCACTTTGAAACAGTGAGGAAAAAGCCTGCCTCACTTGTATACAAATGCCAACTGGTGTTACTTCTGCCACAGGTCTTGTTCGTGCAGTTCCACTTGCTCTTTATTAAATTCCATTTCAGCATAAATGCTCATTTTACTGCGGCACATTACCTGGTTGAATCAAGAAATCTTGCAGTTGGAATTGTTCATTCAAGTTCCCATAGAGGATGCAACATAATAAAAGCCTGCTGGTTAAATGTGCTTCATGTTACTAATGGTTCTTGTTATTTACATGATCTATTATTATTCATTTTATCATATTATTATCCGCCAAGACACTCCACTGGCAAGTACTCTTTGTCACCAGCACTAAGCGCTTGTAGTTTGCCAGCTCTTTCATTCTTGCCAAGTTACTTAACATTCTTGCCAACACATTTGTTTTTTAACTGTTGGGTTGGGATTCCAAAGTGGATCACAAGATGTTTGTAAAGGGTCTTGGGCTTAGAGCTCCCTAAGCAAAACACAGGGTCACAAAACATTAGTGGTAAACACAGTCATACTGCACCTGAGTTTTTTGACTTGACATTCTTGGGTGTCGATGGTGATTTGGGAGGAGACATCTCCGCCTCTGTTTCCTCACTCTGACTTGGGTCTTCATTACATTCCTCTTTCACAGACAGATCTGCACAGAAAAAGGTGTTTTCTCAATCAAGAATAAAAAGAAGAGTTGGGCTTTCTGGGAGCTTATTCAGAAACTAAGAAACTTCCAGGCTCATGAAACCTGAAAGTAGAACTCGTTATCTTCACAATCAATGATCATGGAAGTTTCAATATCATTGTCATGAGTACATTTCAATGTATGCCCACATACAGTGGGGCGAAAAAGTATTTAGTCAGCCACCAATTGTGCAAGTTCTCCCATTTAAAAAGATGAGAGATGCCTGTAATTTGCATCATAGGTACACTTCAACTATGAGAGACAGAATGGGGGAAACAATCCAGGAAATCACATTGTCTGATTTGTAATGAATTAATTGGTAAATTCCTCTGTAAAATAAGTATTTGGTCACCTACAAACAAGCAAGATTTCTGGCTCTCACAGACCTGTAACTTCTTCTTTAAGAGGCTCCTCTGTCCTCCACTCGTTACCTGTATTAATGGCACCTTTTTGAACTCGTTATCAGTATAAAAGACACCTGTCCACAACCTCAAACAGTCATACTCCAAACTCCACTATGGCCAAGACCAAAGAGCTGTCAAAGGAGACCAGAGACAAAATTGTAGACCTGCACCAGGCTGGGAAAACTGAATCTGCAATAGGTTAGCAGCTTGGTGTGAAGAAATCAACTGTGGGAGCAATTATTAGAAAATGGAAGACATACAAGACCACTGCTAATCTCCCTCGATCTGGGGCTCCACGCAAGATCTCACCCCGTGGGGTCAAAATGATCACAAGAACGGTGAGCAAAAATCCCAGAACCACACGGGGGGACCTAGTGAATGACCTGCAGAGAGCTGGGACCAAAGTAACAGAGGCTACCATCAGTAACACACTACGCCGCCAGGGACTGAAATCCTGCAGTTCCAGACGTGTCCCCCTGCTTAAGCCAGTACATGTCCAGGCCCGTCTGAAGTTTGCTAGAGGGCATTTGGATGATCCAGAAGAGGATTGGGAGAATGTCATATGGTCAGATGAATCCAAAATAGAACTTTTGGTAAAATCTCAACTCGTCGTGTTTGGAGGAGAAAGAATGCAGAGTTGCATCCAAAGAACACCATACCTACTGTGAAGCATGGGGGTGGAAACATCATGCTTTGGGGCTGTTTTTCTGCAAAGGGACCAGGACGACTGATCCGTGTAAAGGAAAGAATGAATGGGGCCATGTATCGTGAGATTTTGAGTGAAAACCTCCTTCCATCAGCAAGGGCACTGAAGATGAAGCGTGGCTGGGTCTTTCAGCATGACAATGATCCCAAACACACCGCCAGGGCAACGAAGGAGTGGCTTCGTAAGAAGCATTTCAAGGTCCTGGAGTGGCCTAGCCAGTCTCCAGATCTCAACCCCATACAAAATCTTTGGAGGGAGTTGAAAGTCCGTGTTGCCCAGCGACAGCCCCAAAACATCACTGCTTTAGAGGAGATCTGCATGGAGGAATGGGCCAAAATACCAGCAACAGTGTGTGGAAACCTTGTGAAGACTTACAGAAAACGTTTGACCTCTGTCATTGCCAACAAAGGGTATATAACAAAGTATTGAGATGAACTTTTGTTATTGACCAAATACTTATTTTTCACAATAATTTGAAATAAATTATTTAAAAATCAGACAATGTGATTTTCTGGATTTTTTTTTCTCATTCTGTCTCTCATAGTTGAAGGTACACCTATGATAAAAATGACAGGCCTCTCTGATATTTTTAAATGGAGAATTTGCACAATTGGTGGCTGACTAAATACTTTTTTGCCCCACTGTAATGCTGCCTTTTGACTGTTCAATCTCAAGGATATTGCTTAAAAAGTTGATTACTTTTGACTGTATGCAGAATAAATATGAATAACTTTAACCTTAAAGGGAGAGTTGGTAAAGTTGCTTGAATGTGAGTAGAGGAAACTTACCAGCTATTATCATGAAAGTGGGTTTGTAGAAATGCTACCATACTACACACAAACTCATTAAAACTGAGTGAAATCCCTGACCTTGCTTGTTGAGGACAGTCTCCTCAGCCTTGCCTTCAGCTTTGGTCTCTCCCTCATCTGGGATTTTGCTCGCCATGGTGCTGGACACGTAAAGCTTGTTGATGTCAAGGGTGGTCTTGCTGAAAGGTGACATGGTGGAGTGCATGCTTGCATAGCCATTGGGAGAACAGTTCAGAGCAGCCAGATCCAAGGCTTTGCCCCCCGTGATGATGGGGATGTTGAGCGAAAGCTTGCGTCGGCGGTTTGGCGAGGACGTCTTGGTGATGGCGAGGGGAGGAGGGGAGGAGAACTTGCGGCTGGCACGCGGTGACGTGGGTGGCTCACCGTACAGGAGTTTGTTGCTCTGGCTGCTGGCAAAGAAAAGCTCCAAAGAACTGCAGGAAAGGAGAGAGCAAAAGAGAAGGGAAAGACAGAAGCATGAGTATCTTTCACTACATCACTTTTGGGATTATGGGTAATTATTCCCAGTGACCTGGATAGGAGAGAGCAGAGGGGAGAAAGGTTGATAAAGAGGGTTGCATGTTGCACTTGGTGTCGGTACACAGGAGCAGAGAAGGCAACACATTAACCACAGGGCTCTTCGGGAGCTCCTGCCTCTTTTATTTAAGCTACATTGTTTAAGACAGCATCCTCCTTGCACTGAGAGCCACCCCCTCTGAAGGCCTATAAATAGCATGTCAAGTGACAGTGTGGGAGGCACGGGTGCTGCCAACAGCAACCAGCCCAGGGGAGGCCCACAGAGACATGGGGAAAGAGAAACAGAGAGAAAATGGGTGAGAGAGAGAGAGAGAGAGAGATAGAGAGAGAGAAAGTGGGAGAAAGAGACAGAGGTGCAGTACAAAAAAAAAAAAAAAACAGGGGCAAAAACAGATAAACTGCGAGGGAGGGGGCGAGAGAGGAGCAACATAGTGGATATGGATTCCACCAGAGCGAAGGCTGCTGGCTGAGAGTGGGCGAATGGGAAGCCTCCAGCCCTGTATGGTGCTAGCTGCAGCCATGTTGTGTCCCCTCGCCTAAATTTGCAAAACAGTTTAAGAAGGAAGTTGATAATGGTAAACATGGGAATGAGAGAGACTGGGAGGATGGAGGAAAGGAGAGGAGGGGGGGGGGGAGCAAAGTGCGGAGTCAAGAGAGGACACAAGTAAAACAAAGGAGAAATGAAGCAGGGGAATAGACAAAAAGCAGGAAGAAGAAGAGGAGAGGAGAGCAGGGTCTGGGTGCAAAACACCACCATCAATATTTAATACCGTAGAGTCGCTGCAGATGATGGGAGAAAGGGAGAAAGGGAGGGAGGCAGGAGGAAGACGAGGAGAGAGGGAGAGGGTGGGGTCCTGCAGCAGAGTGAAGGGTTGCCATGGTGACAGCGCAGCGGAGAGAAGAATGGTCAGACTCGTGGAAAGAAAAATAAAAGTCAGAGAACGGAAAAGGGTAAAAGAGAGGAAGGAGAGAGAGAAGAGGAGGAGAGGGGGTGAGGGAGAGGTGGGTGGACACAGGACCCAATTAACTGTGATGGTGGACAGAAGACAGAGGAGTGGATTTGCTGGTGTGACCTCTCGCTGCCTCTCCTCCAGTCCCTTCTCACCTGGACAGCGTATGATGGGCTGCTTACAGACAGTCCACGTGAGAGAAAAGACAAACCCAGACACCGGGGGAGTCCCACCTTTTCACTGCACCATTACAGAGCTGTTGCTGCATCCTCAGGAGAAAGATATGTGGAAAATTCAAACTTTGTTCCTCTTTTGGCTGTCACAAGCTGCATGGATGGCCACGGAGAAGTTTAATGTAACAATTCATTTTAGCTCCCCTAATGAACAGGGACAACTCTCTCAAAGTAATTTAAGCACAATTTCAAACCCTGCCAGAGGTAAGTAGGTTAAAACTACATGTCTTTTGTTTCTGCTTGTTGGGACGATTTGATTTTGATGCGTTTCACTTCAAATCTTTCACACGTACAGCACATTACTTGTTGATGAAATTTGCTGCACAAAAAGTCTTCTGTGGTAACTTTTACATATCAAATCATTTGGGTTTGGTGACATGTACTCAACCCTGCAGCTCAGCTAGTGGGTTTACTACAATAACACTAAGATACTTAGTTACAGACTTTAGGGTTAAGGGGGGGCATGTTTTCAAAACCTTGTCTGAGGAGAAGGTCTACAGTTTCAGGCTTTAAACAAAAACCTAAAAACATATTTTCATTCTGGATCAAGGTGGTGGACCAACTAACAAAGCATTCAAAGCATGGCTTGAAAAGCCACACATCTTGGTTTTGATTGCAGAATTTTTTAATACCTGCTGCTTTTCAATACATAACCTTCCTTTGTAGCAGTGCCAAAGGTAAAGTTGAGGGCATTTTGATGAACTACAGATAATTCAAATCATGCATACTGTAAATATAAGGTAAAGAAATGTCCTCTAAGTGTAATAATCACCAAAATAAAATCATGAGTTCACAATGAGTAAGCAGAACAAGGAATACAATGTCTGCACAACTGCATAGGGGCCATTTTTTAACTTTTTTGGTTAGCCTGCAATTAAACTCTGGATTGGAATCCCTAATTAAACCTCTTGAAATCATCTCTCTCAGGGGATCACTCACCGTGCGGGGATGGCGCTGATGGGCTTCTTGTAGATGGTGATGAGCTTCTCCAGCACCACGTCAGCGCTGGTGAAGACGCGGTACGAGTGGAGGAAGGTGTTCAGGAAGTCGATGGAGAGGAAGCGCAGGTCGGTGAGCCTCTCCAACAGACGCTCCACGCTGGCATAGCGGATCTGCAGCACCTTGCAGGAGTTCATCATCTTGCTGAAGCGGATGTCCACATCATCGCAGTACAAGCTGGTGTCGGACCTGCGTTAGGATTTAAACTGAGGTTAGGAATGTGACTCACAGGGATTTAGCTTCTAGTACTTACGCAGCCCAACTCCAGCTTGTACACGTCTCTGGTCACATGTGGGCCAGTAGGGAGGGCATTAACATTGTTTGGGTTGGTTTCCCCCACTGGAAAAGAACACATAAAGCCTACTACTAAAGTCCATGCAATTATAAGAAAATACTTATTTTTTACTCTTATCTGGCTAAAACTGACTGTGTGTGTGTGTGTGTGCTCTTGTAAACCTTCTGAAGAAGAATTGTAGACCTTAGTAGTGCGCTTTAAATGTCTGTGAAATTTACCTCCTTTAGGGAATAGTTTGCATGATCCTGTTTAAATCAATATAAAATAAAAACCACAAAACTTTGACCAGTTGTTCTTTTTGCAGCTGAGAGCTAAGGCTTTCGTCTTTAGCATCATCCCGTTTGGTTGTACACTTAACAATATGAAGGTACATTCAATTATGCAACATTACTTTACATGTTGTGACATTGCGAAACCGTGTCACAATGTGCGGACGAGCAAAAGGATTTGCGCCAAAGGCTGATAATACAAAAATTAACATAACTAAAGAACTTACATTCAATAACTTGTGGAGTGAAGAAATATTTTGTATTTGTTTTTTGATATTTAGACATCACAATGAGAAAATGTATCAGTGTAAGCACTTTTGGTCTATTTGTATTGTATAATTCAAGGGTTAAGGGTCATATAAAGTTGGATTTAAGCCTGTAGTTGTGCCCTTTACTGCTGTAGCATGGGGAATATGTTATGTCACTGAGGGGTCTCATGTACTGTATAGATGTACAAATTGCATAAGTTTGGGCACACATGTTCATGCATTTTTCATGAATTTGTCATGTATTTATGTATTTTCTGCAAGGTGTCAGACTCTTACTTAATCATCTGAGGCACGGTGACTTTACTGTTTTCCTCGAAGGCGTTCATCATCAGACCATTGCAGCGGATGTTGTCAATGCACTGCGAGGCAAATAGACAGACAGAGAAAGAGCTTCCTTGAGTACAACAAATATACATCGTGAGTGAGTTCACAAAGATGTTAGACAATACAGGTTTCCACCGCGTCTATGAAAGTTGTTTTATTCTAATCTTAATTATTATTACACTCTGTCCTGAAATTTGGGGAGGGATATTTGCAGCCTACAGACAGTTTCCCCTGCTAATGATAAGCACTTTACTATTATGCGGTCTGTTTTGTTTCGAACATATTCAGTTGTAAATCACACAGGTGAGGAGGAGTACCTGGCTGATGTCGCTCGTCCACGCTGACTTCTCCTGTCGGGATGAAGCCACCAGGATGACGGTGTAAGGCTGGACGTCTTTGGGCTCCACCATCACTTTGAAGTCCAGGTTCTCTGTGTCCTGACCACTCCGCTCCACTTTGGCTGCAAGGCACAGATTTAACGAATTTCATTTTATTGTGGCAGGGAAAAATAAACATACTAAAAGGATATACTGTTAGAAGACAGAGGGAAGACATTGAAATGACAAAATATGAGAAAGAAAATAATCTTTTGGTTCCATTTTCTGATTTTATTTTGCCCAGACAAAACTGCTCAATACTGATGTTTCAACTGCTATATGGTAACTTACTTTCATCATCTGTCCCCTCCGGCTCTTCCATCAGTGTGCAGTCTATGAGAGAGGCCACTCCATTCTGAGACAGGGTTCAAAGGTCGCATGCAGTTTGTTATAAGCTGATCGACAGAAAAGGCTTCTGTATATTTAAAATCTTAACACTGCTGAAACAGATACAGACTTTACTAATATCTCCTCTAGGCCATTAAAGTTCAATTTGATTACACTGTATGTGACTCAAGCATTATCTGGAGCAAAAAGATGGACTTAATGATTATTATTATCTATGATTGTTTGTATTATATTATAATATAATGATCAATTCACATAAAATGTCTGGCTCAATAATGAGCTTGAAGTTTTTTCGGAATATTTTACTATATTTGCTATAATGTACATACACACTTAAAACACTAACAGATGACTGACAAATATAATCTCTATTATATGTGAAGGGTGAATGCAACATAACAGTTGACAACCTTTTCATTTGCGATCTCTCACCCCTCAATCACGGAAACTGTATTTCAAAACACCCAAATTGCTTGTATTAGCCCCTACAAGTTCAGAGAGGCCTGATGGGCTTTAAAGGATAACTCAAGCAGAACGTTTGCATCATTTTATTGGGTTTTGATTTCAAGTATCAGGTCCTGTTGATTACGATCTCACCGTACCTTAGTGATGTGAAGTTTCCCCCCGGAGCCGCGGGTACAGATGATGAGATGTTTGGAGAAGAGGAAACACTGTCTCTCGCCTTCTTTCTTCAGCGACAGAGAGCCCAGTCGGCCTCTCGTGATCTTTCCTTTTTCGCTCATCGGCACCTGGATCAGGGAACCTGTAGAGTGTCAGCATCACACAGGAAAACACATTACATTTTAGTTTTACCTTGATCTTATTATCAGGGTTTAACCTTCAAAACCCCTTGTAAGGAAATATTATAAGACAACCTCAGCTATTTCTGTACCTGAATGTTAAAGGACTAATGTACAACATGTTGTTTAAACATTCAGACTTCTGTTGATGGTAGTTTGCTGTAACAGGGACGTATAAAACAGGCTTGTGTGTGTGCTTCAGTAATTAATGGCTATATGTCTGCAGAGATGGAGGAAGGTGCTAAACAACTGGGAGAGAATACATGTGATTCATCACAACAGAAAAAAGCTGTGTGATGGTGAATAATAGTCAATGCTTTGACCTGAACAAATGATCAATTTATAAAAGGGATTGATAACCCTCACATCCATGGTTTGGATATGCAAGCTTGGTGCAGGGAATAGTGTTCTTGTATTGAGTCTTTGGAAAGCTGTTTGCAGTCAGCCAGGCTAAGCTAGCTGTTGTGTGGTCAGTACATCCCTCCAAATTGCAGGACTTGATAAACATACATTCCTACAATGTTTACCCTCACTTTGTTGCATTTGCTGAGCATGAAGTATTCAAATTACAAAATCAGTTTTCATATTTCATCTTACTTACCTTGTCTAACAAATGTCTGACTGGTGTCCAGCAGCACCTCACAGCCCTCCACAATCATCCGCTCTATAGCCAGGTTCTTCCTGATGTTCTCCGTCTCACTCACCTCATCATGCATGATTCTGAAAGATCAGAATGAATCAGGTTTTTCACATTTTAAGATGTATATTTGAGTATCCCACAAGAATCCCTGTATGAATTTGATAGTAATCCCTGTATTCATAATGTATTTTCTATTGCTTGATTGATGGACAGATGGTAGATCTACCTGGAGAGTTCCTCCAGTTTAGACTTAGCGTAGTCCAGACTATTTCTCTCCACGTGCTCATGGGGGGTGTGTGCCAGCAGCTCGTGTAGCGTCAGGATATAACGCGGGATCTGAGAAAGAGATAAAGAAAGTACATCTTTAAAATGTTAACATGGACATTACAAACTTTGAAAGGCCAAGTGATTTTTTGCAAACTTAAAAAAAGCAGTGCCAAGCACGTTGTCATGAAGCCTCTGTTGTGCAAAAGTGCAGCAACGGTTTACACGTTTTCTCATTACTGAAGATCAAGAAACACAGATATGTTCTTCCATGGTAGCTTCTCACAAAGGTCACATTTTTAAAAAAGTATAATTATTAACTTTCACACAAATAATAGACTGATTGCCTAATGGAGGCCTGGGCGGCTGAGATTTGACATGGAGGTCAGGCGTTTGTCAGGAAAGGTGTGAAGGAAGGCTATTGTGTGTTTGTGCCTGTTATACTGTACTTAAATGCAATCATCCAGAAATGATCGTTCTTTAGACCACACCAGAATGATAAAAACTGTGAAAGAGCATAAATGCAGCAGCATAAGTATAGAATAGAATTTTTCAAAAAAGGAACTGTGATGGAATTCGGAAATGTGGGTTGTGGCATAAGATTACTCTACAATACTAACAACAATCTTGCAGGAATTTGGGTAAACTCATGGTGTTGTTGGAGCACTTTCTTTTCAAAAGAGAGTAAGGTGTATGTGTGTGCACTAAACACGTGCCACAGAATACCTCATGAAACGGTGTGTGGAATTATCCTGCAGTTATCCACACTGTAGCTCTGAACTCTTACCTGAAACATGGGGTAAGTGAGGAAGGTCTCCAGTGTCCTCTCCTCGCAGTCGGGCTTGGCCTCGTACTGCTTAAGCAGCTTGTCGAAATCTCTGTTCTGTTTGCAGTGGGCCAGGATCTGCAGGCTGTACTGGTGGTTCCTCACAAACTCCTGGTAGATGTTCAGCATAGGCAGCAATATGTCGAACAAGTCAGCTGCAAAGAGAAACAGAAATCTTCTTCAGTGCATACAATATTAAATAATGATCCATGAAAAGGGTCAGTAGCTGTGTAAAAAAACTATTCTGCAAATACACACCTAAAAGAGGGTTTTTCTGTGCTATCATTAAGTAGCATTTTGAATTACTAAGAAATTTTAATTGTTTCTTATGAAATATAATTTGTGGTTGCTTCAAGTGCCTCAAGCCATGCTCTATTATACTGGTAAGTGAAAAAAAGTCTGAATGGGAGATACTGTATCTAAGAAAAATTTGATTTTGGGTGAACTGATCGTACTAACTCCAGATAAAAACAAGCCTAATGGTAAACTGTGTGTGTGACTGGGGGGTCGTCTCTGTGTCTCTTACCCAACACCAGGGTTGGCCAGCTGGCTATCCGTGCCTTCAGACCCTGGTAGAAGATCTGATGGAGGAACATGATGGTCTCACTAATAAAACACATAAACATTCGTCAGCAGCTGTTTTTTCTCCCTTGTTTCACAACCTTTGGCAATTCCCCAGCGCCGGATCACACCGTATTCTCAACCAGCCTCCCCCACCTGTTAAGGAAGATGCTGCTGACATCGTCATGGGTGATTGGAGGCTTCTTGGAGCTGGCGGCCATGCGGAGCGGCCGCAGGAAGTTGTTGACCAGGATGTGGAGTTGCTGGACGTATTCGGCCTCTGCTTCAAGCATGCTAAACACCACCTGGTTCCTCTTCCTCATGCTCTCAGCGTGAGGCGAACGGATGTAGTCCTGGATGATGGTTTTCCACTTCCTGCGGCAAATCCAACCTCGCAGGAAACTCTGGACCTGTGATGAAAAAAGTGAGCATAAGGTAAACTTAGATGTTTGTATTTTTGTGTGCATGCACTGACACAACCCAGTGTGTTTTTGAAGATGTTTCTCAGTTCTCTAACTTACCCTGCAACTTTGGGAAGGATTTGGGGGTATATCATTTTCACCATGATAGTCTTCTGATGTTACAATGTGAAATTAAAACATTACTTCATTTAAAACATCTCTGTATTCCAAGAGTCACATAGCTAATTTTGTATTTCAACTTTAACCAGCCAACTTATTAAAATGATAATGTTGAAGCATTGTTGGACAGCGATGACACTGTCCTTCTTCACTGCAAGATTCCTGGAAGTAAACATTTGGTGAACAAGAACACACCTAAAGTCAGAACAGAGCCATGTCTGTCACCATGATGAAGACGAGCTAAAGCTAGCTGTGGTTTGTCGCGTCACCCTAAAAGCTGCTTTCCAGAGCCGTATAGATCTTAAACAGCTCTGCTGCTTTCACAAGACAAGCGGCAAAGCGATTCTGCGCTGCCGTTGTGTTCCTCTGGAGTGCGCGGTGCCGCACGACCACCTCGGACACCACGCAAATTTGTCGCCTAGCGCTGCGCTCAAAGTTCAAATGATTTCAACTTTGACCTCGTTACCGCTGACCTTACGACACGCAACCAATCAGATTACAGCTGGCTGTTTTCACCTTAGCGCACTGCAGCCCAACCTGCAACCCGAGAACGTTGCGTATCATGTGAATGTAGCTTTAGCAGCCAGATTGCCAATTGTTTGAACTAACAACAGCACTAATTTACTTTTCAGCTCAACAAGCTGTTACCACAACACATGGTATTAATGTATAAAGTTACCATGGAGAACATGCAGGCAAACACGTTTTGTTAAACCATTGGAATAAATCCTGCAGACTATAGCATGTATATGGAGTTCTGCTGACCATGTAAGTCCACTATTTGCTCTTATTTCAGCTCTTTTGTGTTGGTAAATGTTCAAACAGCTACTTCGTATCTTTGTCTATTAGTAAGTGTGAATTTGAATGCTGCTACCTGCAAGAAGTGTTGGCTGGCAACAACCAAAACACTGAGCTGAAAAACACTAAAACGCTCTACAGAGAAGAGGGAAACTATGTCATTATTATCACCAATGTTTTTGCATGTTTAAAGTGCCTGGTTGGCTATCCAAATCTCTCCAAACTCTCCAGCTTTATTAAGCATATGAAGCTGCTTCACTCGAGCTGAAGACAGAATAAGGCTGTGGTGTAGTGGATAAGGAGCTCCCTGCTGTGAACGCCAGAGGAGTGAGCTTCCCTGTAGGTTAAAAATAAATCCTGCAGGTACCCGGAGATGATGTAGTGTTTAAAAACCTGTTTCAGAAACCATAAGTATCCCTGCACAGATTAAAATTCCCCTCCCGCCTGTCCTTCTTCATGACATTACTTAATTTTGTTCTTGAGAAAGATTGATTCATTTTTTTCTCCTTAAAAATGCACAGCACAAAAGCAGTGAGATCTCACCTTTTTGATCTTCTTGATCTCTGTGTCATCTTCACTGGGAGGTACCTCTGGATTAGACTGGATCTTTTCATTATCCTTGAGCAGTCCAGCAATCTAAAATCCCACACCAAACATCGCATTGATATTGCAAAGATGAGAGGACTTTACACTGCAGCTATAATCCTACTCGTGATCTCGCTCATGTAATATTCACTCAATGCACTCTGTGTTTTATTGACATTATTAAGATTCTTTATGTTTTTTTATGCAGAGTTCATCTTTTATGTGTTTTGTAACACTTTGTTGTTTTCCATTAGCTGGTTTCAAAGAATTCATATTCAAACAAACTGCACCAAAATGTTCTTTAAAAATGTTATTCATTCCTGTTTTATTTACTCCCATTAGAGTGAATGTGTATGAATAGACCAAAATCCATTACTACTTCATGTTTTGCCATGAAAAGTGAGACGGTTGATTATTATTTTGGAGTGGAGGCTGCAATATCAGGTACAATAGAAGTTGATTCATGCATATTGAAAACATTCAATTCAATCGGAGCTAGCCATTAGCACATTAAAGGGAGATGCATTTGATCTAGTTTAGACTGAATAATTAAGATACAAAACACTCAACAGTATTGCAGAGGCTATAACAAAGCATCCCGGGGGTGCTGCAAAATGCTGCGTTCGTCATGAACTCACAACAATATTGTTAGAAATCTGGGTTGTGACCTTTGTCCATTCTCCTTTCTGTATTTACACTGTTTCTGACTACTTTCACGTCCTTGTTTTATACCTCCTTCTTCCCTGTGTACCAAACAGTAACTCAAAACACACATGTATTACTAGCGTGAAATTACAAGGCAAGTTACCTCAGATTTTAGCCGCTCTATCTCGATTTCCCCATCTCTATCTGTTGTCGAAGTTGCTTGGCAACCGTTTTCTCCGTCTCTACTATTTGGAGTAGATGGAGATACTTCTGCATGAGGGTCTCATGCTCTGTAGCCAGGTTCCTGTAACTATACAGACACGCACACAGACATTGTAAGGACCTCATTAACGCATGTTTCGTAGGCTCTCCATAGATTTATCAAAGAAAAAGCAGACCTCTGATCAGCATATGTTTGAACCACAGACCTCACGTCTCCACCGAGCGCAGGCACTTATGCAACCTTTTCTTCAAATACTTACGGGCTTAGCAAACCATGTGTAAATCCTGCTTCTGCATGAGCTATAATTCAGAGCATTAACCAGTCCAACAAAGGGTTTTAGTTTAATTTGATCGCAAAACAGCTTGTTGAAGTGGAAATGTGCTAAAATAAAAAAACTTGGTTGCCTAAAAAGTAAATTCAGAGCATTGAAACATAGCATCTAGAAATCAAAACCCTTTATGAAAAGCAAATAAATGATATATAAGATATGCATTTCCCTGCTGTGGGTAACATGCTTACAGGCCAACTAACCCCTGTACAGTCAGTGCTGCTGTCTCGCCCGAACATTAATCAATGTAATCTTCAATAAGGCCAATCAATTGACCTTTCACCACGCAAATGCACACAGCTGACATTTAGAGTGATTCACTTGGATTTCATGGCCCTCTTTTGTGTCAGTCTCTTAAAGGGGAATTTCACTCAAAATGTAACACGTTTTTTTTTTCCAGAAAGTTAATGTTGTGTATCGCAGACAAATTTGGGAAAAACGGCCACAAAACACTATGTGGATGAATTGTAATGACTTGGTGATTTGCTGCTGTCTTTCTAAATCAGATTAAATGTGTAGTTGTCCTTTATTTTGTTTTATGGTCAAATACCAAAGCAGAAGTTTTAATTTTCTTAATTTAAGTGCAGGCAAGCATATTTCTTTCTTTGTTTATTTAGGATCTGAGCAGCCCACCAGTATGATGGCTAACTTGGGGTCTGTACATGCAACTATACAGGCTATCACGTTTCATTGTGTAGTGAGACAAGGAGTCAGACAAAAGGGACAAGATTAGAAAAAATGTTAACAAATAATATGTGATCTTGGTAAACATTATGCTATTAGCTATAACATCATCGTGTTAACATTGCTATGGTGCGCTTGCTAGCATACTGATTTTAGCATTTAGGTACAGTCACACAATCAATTCTTTGATATTGGATAATACTGATCTCATTTTCAAGTCTTATTGAAATCCTGTTTTGTCCTCTCTTTTTTGCCGTCCAAAATAATGTCTTTTTTATTATTAAAAACAAAGGGGAAAAGTGTTTTTCATCCCAATCAGCTCTAAACACCCTTTTTATTCTCTACAGCAGAGTACCCACACACACATTCCCTCCAAAATCTTCATCCTCAGAACATCCATAGCTGAGTGTGTGTATTGGTGAGAGGTCATGTGTGTGTAAGGTACCTGGCCTGTGTGATGGCTGCCACCCACTCATCACAGTCCTTGACGTCCTCCGTGCGCAGCTCCAAAGACTTCTGGTTGTCATGATTGAACGTGACAGGTAAAGTAGTACTGGAAATGGAAATGATATAAAGAGTCAAATATTTGTTCAGCATGTAATAAGACAATCAGAATATATTATAGCAAAGGCTTTTTGTGATACATGTACAATGTTGGTCTGCAGGAAACCTTATCTGAGGGGAAACCTTGCATGATTCGTCACTGACCGACTTTTCTTAATCTACATTGTGTTGAAATTAAATTATGTCTATACACATGCATGCCATGTCTGTGAATGAGTGGGAGAGAGAGAGATCCTGGGGGAAAAGTCTTGAAAGATTCATTATAAAGCCTCTGTGCATCCTGCCTGTAACCTGGCAACTCACCTCTGAATTGGTGGAAGCCTCTCGTCTGACGTCAGGTTTTGTTTTGCTTTGTGCCAGTGATTGAGCTGCGTTTTAGTGACACAAACACCTCTCACCTGTATTTACTCCCTCGCCAATTATCTCCCCTGACCCTACATCCTCAAAGGTTCAGCCATGGCAATTATGGCAAATGCGTATGTGGGAAATGTTTTTCTAATAGGCTTATCAGAAAAAAAACCTCAAATCAACAAAGTGGTGGTCATTGCAATAATACTAAAGACAGAGTGTTCGTGGTAGAAACGCATCAAGTTATGTAACACTGATGCATTGTAAATAGACCCCCACAAATCCAATATATTGGATTTTTTTTATCCATCCCAAATGCCAAGAGCAATTCATTTGTGAAAGGGAGTAATGTTCCATATTTCCTTATGGGCAACAGAAAGGGGCCGCTGTTAGAAAATGCGCTTCCAGTTTCTCGCTTACTGTGAGTGTCAAATCTTTTTTTAAATAACGTAGCCAAATCTATGAACAGAAAGTATTGAATTTCATCTGAAAGTGAGAAAAGATTTGGCACATTTTTTAATGAAATGTCTATGGTAATGTTGGCCTTAAATAACATTTTCAATTTTATCTCTAAGTAACGATTTTGAAGCAGTTTTTAATGTTTTTGTCCACAAGTCTCTGTTTACCACGTTATATCCATTTATGAACTGTTAATAAAAACATACAAAAGACAGAGATTGTTGCAGAAGTGAAATTTTTTCTTTTCATTTTGGTAAAAATTGTTTAATTAAGTGAAAAAAAATCAAGCATTTCGATTTCGCCCCCCCCCCTCTTTACCCGTACATTTCTCCTAATGCCCATATTTGCTGTACTTGCTAAGTGAGACACAATGCCGAGGCATGTTGTTGGACATTTCGTTGGCCCCTTCAAATGCACTTTTTCAGATGCAAATAGGGGTTGCCATAGTAACTGTGGGCTTAAACGTAGCTCGGCGTCTAAATGGGGAATAAGAACATTTAAAAAGTAGAACACTCCAAAGAATACAATGAGAACGGAGAGAGACAGACGGAGAGCGAGCGAGAGAAAGATCTTTTGCCTTCTTGAGGAGTCAGGGCTATAAAAAGCACCATAGCTCTGCAAGGTGGCAGTTGGCTTGGCATCTATTCGCTGCATTGTCCCTCTCCCTGTCACACACACACACACACACACACACACTCACAAAGATAAGATCCAGCTCTCGCCTGGCCATTCCTCCTGCAGCCTCCGACACACACTCACACACACAGTACACTGACACGCTCCACAGAAATCTGTTGTAATCTGCACATGTAAGAGCTTTAATGTCAGGAATGTACAGTAGCATTGCTTCGGGTGACCTCTGCAGTCTGCTCATCGACTCAAGTGTCATTCTTTGTTTTTCAAGAGAGGGGAAAGTGAAAAGGAAATCTGTATGCCCTCAGACACCTGGAGCATTGATTACTCTCGCTGTCCTCATTTCACCTTTAGATCAGCTTCGGCATTTCCAGTGAGACGCATACAAACTTCTAGCCACGCACATAGTCCCACAAGATATGCTAGCATGGTTAATTGCACAACAAAAAGCATGTATTTGTGCAAATAAGCATCCAAATGTTATATACGTGTGCACAACCTTTTACACCCCCACGCAAATAACACAAAACTGAGAGAATTTATTCCTGACACATATTATGTAAAGGGACACGTGCTGAACAGAAGACTGTGTTATGCTAATTGAAGGCTTTCAAATTCATTTAATTCACTGTTGAAATAAATTCACTGGAGCAGCCTGCATGAACAGCTGTCATCATAGATGTCACTCCGTCCATGTCCTCAGAATAGAGCTCTTGTCCAGACTGTAAGAAAAATAACCTTGACGGTGAACAAAGTTTATTAGTTCAAGCAGTGAGAGTCACCAACAAGTTCTCAGAAATGAAAAGCAATGTAAGGCGTATATCAGTGTCTCAATATCTCAAACCACCGATCTGTAAAATATGAGCTGTTTCTAATCTGCTTCCTTTAGTTATGGTCTGGTTCATATGAGTCAGGTAAGTCTATTTTTGTTTTTTTAAATACTGGAAAATCAAAGTTCACATGGCTTTAAATATTGCTTGTTTGGAAATTGACAAAAATCCAGTGTGTTTTTTCTACCTTCTGAGGACTATAACCCTAAAAATCTAAATTTGACCCCATTACATGAAAATCAATCATCTAGGGTTAAAAAACATGCATTTACTCGTCTAAATTCGGCTGGCACATCTGTTTGACGCCCTCTTGGTGACACTGATTCTAATCCTGACAGCTTTGCCAACAAAGAGCAAAGGGCAAGTGTCTGAAGAACGTGACGTGACAGCAGCGTTCAGCTCCGTGGACAGTGACACCAGGTAGCTGATGGAAGCGGCTGCATACAGTAAATGTAAGAGCCACTGTACAATAGTCACTCATAATTAGTAAAACCTGTGTCCATGCTTTAATTGTCATTTATACGGTAACATATAAATACCATAACTACAGATGGGAATCCTAAGATACATGATACAAGAGACATGTTCATTTAGAAGCGTATTTTTAATATTATTAAAGGTTTTCTTTAACAGAGGATTTGTAAAGAATGACAGGAGAGCATCCAAGGCAAATATCTAACTCTGATTTGGTTAGCTATATATTTGAGCTATTTATAATAAGAAGAACTTCCAAAGCACGGTGAAAATCAATCAACATAGTATATTGGAAAGATATGACATGCATTATATTTTAAAGAGGTTTTGGGTACATCCAGGTAGGTTTTTTTGCTAGATTCAGGCCATTTCAATGTTCCTCTGAAGTACAGATTCTTAATTCTATTTCATTTTCAAGCTGTTAATAAATGTTGCTCTGGAAATGTAATTAATACATTTTGTAACAACTATCATCTCAGAAAAGCAGAACAATTTGGGCATCCGTATGAGTTTTTGTCTTTTTATCTATGGTTAAAGGGTTCATTTCCTGATCATGACCCACAATGTGCCCAGCTCCAGTATGACAAGGGTCTCTTGTTGCCTGCATAAAAGGTCCAAAATGATATTCAAAAAAAGACAAAACACTCTAATGTCGTGACCCAAAGTTGAGCCGTGCTAGTGGGCAAAGTTGTATTTGATTTGTCATATTGGTTTTGTGTAGTGAAGGGTCAAGGTTTTTACTGGAAACGTTCATATGTGATTATGTCATATATGATTATACTGACTGGAGAGAAGAAATGAGCCACTGCTTTGAGTTCTGACTTTAATCCTGGATTGGCTGTGCTGCAGGTAAAGCAGAGGAGGCTGCAGCTGGCAGAGCAGATTTCAGAAGGTGACTGCAGTCATAGCTCACAGCAGCTTGACCACTTCTCTGGCTCGTAAATGCTTTTATGCCACAAGGTTTATTCCTTCCAGCTGCAGCCTTTCTAAATCCTCAAAACTGTTTCGCTGGAGGCAACCATGCTTTCCCTGAGATTATTTATGACCCTATTAAACTGGCATTATAAAAACAAAACAGTGGAAATTGTGTAGCCCTCACACATGTTCATCCAAATGCCAGAGGAATTAAAACGAATGGGGGGATGATGTGAAGAAAAACAAAAGCATGCCTGGGACATCGTTTGGGTTTCATTCATGGCTGTCGTTAACAACCCCATGATAATGAGAGAGCTATCAAATGAACCGAGCCGCTATGAACCGGGGAGACGCAGTTGCCAAGGTAGGATGCTATTAATATCAAGACAAGGAATTAAATCAATACGTCAAAACGACAGGGAAGGGGCAGCTCTCCTCCGCAAGATGGCAACCTGCAAAGTTTGGATGCTGTTTTTAAGTTTACTCCCTGCATATGAGCTGCAATCCCTGAACACTTAGGATATCAATAAATATAGAGTGTTATATAAAATAAACGTGCTGCAACACAGAGGCTCGTTGTGATGATAGAGACAACGAATAGAAGGTTAACTAGTTTTCGTGTTTGCAAAGTTTTACAGCGAATCGCATTTCACTTTAGAGCATTGCATATTTGTGTATGAGTTACCTTTGAGGCAGGCTATTTTAGTGCTGAAACGAGACAATCTGTGAGAATGACGCCATTGCGTAACTCTGAACGTCAAGTGAACATCTCTGGGACATTGTTTGCGTGATAAATAGATGTTGGGATAAAAACAGAAACTGTGTCGTTTGCGATTTTGGCTGCGTAAACATAATACTTCCGCTTGTAAACGCTTGCATCGAGTTGATTAAAGCAAGTTTTCCCCCACCAGGAAAGAGACAACAAGCTGCATTAATGAGTGCGTCCGCTCAGAGAGACAGTGTCAGTCAGTCAGACTTATGGGAGCTCTCCGTGTGATCGATATCTTACCTGCTTCTCTAAGCATTCCTTTGCGGAAAGAGATGGTTTGGGTGACGGTGCCCTGTCACACACACATCCTTCCAACAGGTACAGTCCGGAGGGGCGTGAGCTGGAGTCGTTCTCGAAATAAAACAACATGTTCTGCAACAAAGCGAACCACTTTGAATGCCATTTTGTGTTATCTGAGCTTTTCTTACTCAGGCAACCTCGCCTCGTCCCGTCCTTCTTTGCCAAAAGAGCCAGATAGGTGATGTGGCCGTCATTGAGTCTCATCCCTTTCTGCATGTTGGCTGTGAATCCGAGGATCTGCGGGGAAGCCTGCGGACTCTTACATGTTCTTTCTCCTTCTCAACACATCCGAAACACAGTCAGACTTGGTGGGCAGCAGCCCACTCCTGCTTGCCCATCCACAGTTGCCACTCTAATGCCTGCGAACTGGAAAGAAATCTGCTGAAAAAGAGAAGAACAAGAAGAAGAGAAGGATGCACGGAGAGTCAAAGTTACGCATTCAATTGCACCAAGTCCACGCTGCGAGTGTACAACAGCAAACCCCGACGCCTTCTTGGAAACAGCTTGAGGACTGAGGTGTCCCCGTGCATAGACTACACACACGCGCAACACAAGCGAGCGCGCTCACACAGCATCCTGTGCTCACAGAGGGAGGAAGCGCAGTCACGTGATCGGTCCCCGGAGCAGCAGATTTCAGCACCTTGGACAGAAACTCCGAGGAACAACAACACAGAGAGAGAGGGGGACGCAGCTTCCTCATGTGGAGAACCCCGAGGAAGATAAGGCTTATCAGGCAGGCCCTGCAGACCGACATTACACACACACACACACACACACACACACACACACACACACACACACACACACACACACACACACACACACACACACACACACACACACACACACACACACACACAAATTAAACTCAAAGATCTGAGAAGAGTGAGTTCCTTCTTAGAATTTGAACCACTGGTGTGTGATTCTGGGATAATGAATCAAGATGATCCTGGTAATATTGATATCTTCTGAATTTTGTTGCGTAAGTTATAATTAAGTAGTTTCATTCATTTTAAATATCCCTTAACCTGTTTTCCAGCTCTTTCAACTAGCTTTTGCACTGCTAGAATACATTCATTTACAATTAAGTAATATGCATAAGGAGCAATGAGTTCATTTTCATTACTTTTTACATACGTGGTTAATTTATTAGAGAAACAAAAGGAATGTATCTCAAGAAAGTGTATAGACTACCAAACAAACAATCTGTATGTGCTGCAATACAAACCTGCAGTTATTTGAGGGGCATTAATGGTTGCATGGCTGTTCATATTGTTCTGTCTTTCCTTAATCCAAAGGAAAAGGATCTTGATTGACGATTGATGACTGATGAAAATGCCTGCGACCAAATGCATGACATAAGACCAATATCACAGAAGAAAGTACAATATAGATATTACTTTGATTCTTGATATACTTTGAATCGGAAGTGTGTGTGCCTGCGTGTGTGTGTCTTCAGTGCAACTTTTTTATTGTTGGTCTAGTTTAGCCACAGTGTCTGAGAGCATCATGCGAAATAATCCTGTTACGTGTGTTTGTTGGTTATAAAAGTATTGAGTAATGCAGTTACAAGTCATGCTCTGTGTTTCGACACAGAGTGTAGGATAGAGCTTCATGAATTCACTACAACACTAGTAGCTTTATAATATGGATTGCAATAATTTTTGATGTAGCTTGCCCTGCATCAGCTGCAATACAATACATTCTTAATGACCCCTTTTCAAATGTCACAATAGACCCTTTGCCATCTGCTGATATTAAAATATTTGTGTTAAAGCTGAACATCTTATTTTACCAACACAAATCTTTATGTGTCTCTCTGTCTCTTCGTCCCTCAGCTTTTAAATAAGAGGACAAGGATGAAAGTCTTACAAGAGCACTCATCCTCTGGCTCTGCCCATATTCGCACTTCCTGTCTTATTAAATATGGGTGGTGAGGCAATTCCCCACTCATGCTGTAAGGGTGGCAGGTAGCCACTGATGGTGAACAGCCATATCAAAAACGTCTGGGTCAGCTGGTCTTACATTGAGTTTATCAAAACTTGCAGAGTGTGTCTTAATATTGTTATATTTCTGTGACACTGGCTGGTTTCAGTTGAAATTCCCTCAAGTCACATTACACTGATTTCTAGGCATCAATACAAATGTAATATCTTGACCCAGTGAGAATAGACCTTGTTTAATTCCAGCAATGATACAATAAATAATCCTTAGCAGCTAAACCTCTGTGTCTTTCTGCCCCATCCTACCACTTTTAAAGAACAGAGAGCAACGAGTTTACAAAAGCCTCTCAACGCCGTCCACTGCTGGTACATTTACATATCTAAGAGGGCGAGAGAGATACTCATTAGGGTTGGCCCATAATTAATCCTGGATTACCATATTGGGGCGAGGACACACACAATGGTTTATTTCATCACAGGGCATTTCACAGTGGGATCATAGTGTTTTGTCTGTGTGTGATCATTAGAAGGACCCAGGGAGGTAAGAGGGCATAATTGAGTACATTTTGCCTGCTCGAAATGCTAGATTCAACCAGCATTTTATTTTTTTTAAAGTCCACCATTCTTACGAATTTCATTTCCTTTCGATTTTTGTGTGTGTCAGGTACAGTAAAGAGTTGCTGGGAAGTGACAGAAGAGAGAGGCGACAGTGTGAAGTCGAAAATTCAACCCCATGCAGCCATTAGCGGACCGAGCAACCGGGACGCCCCAGGCTCAAACTGTGTTGCCGGGCTTCTTCCATCCCATAATCAGCCCCTCAGACAGGGGTGGTAATGACGTGGTGATTCTCCTCTCAGACTGTCACTGATAGTAAAGATTATTTTTATGACTTCCTTTAATAGACGGTATAAAAAGGAAAGTGATGCAGAAGATTGGAGAGACAGAGCGGTGATGACATTTGACAAAGGTCATGGAGGGGGAATCAGACCCATAAAGTTGTGACCAATAAGGAAGCAGTTTCCAGAAGGGGGGGAGCCCACAGCTGGAGGTCATCTTAGACATATTGTGCAACGTGATTTTCAGGACTCATGTGTTTTAATAAATCAGTTATTTGTCAACAGTATACAAATATTTCATCCTCCAATGTCGTTACCTCAACATTTCTCCAGTGTTCTCAATGACATAGAACTATACAAAAAATCTATTCAATGCTGCAAAGTAAAAAAGTCCAACAATTTGACCAATTTCTACACACTGTACTTGCTGTTTTTTTATTTTTTTTATTCAAACTAAACAAATCTTTTTGTTATTGTTCATGTCTAAAAATAAATTGTTCAATAAAGTTGGGAAAAAAGGAAATTTAGAGAACAAGATTTAACTTGGCTACAGAAATCCCCATTTCACAGCTCTTATATGTATATATCATGGAGTGTTGGGAAAAGTGTTGCATGCACACTTAGCAAACTTCTTTATTTATTGTTTTTTTGGCTGCCTGACACATCTGGGTCCAATATTCACACTCTTTTTCACTCCGATTGGTTTGGTTTCGATTTGAACTGATTCTGTGTATCTGTTTCATATTTGATCATATAATTGTACCTATGAAGTTGATTAAATAGCACATGTTCATGTGCTTTTATATTTGTTTCATATAATGATTAGGATTTTACAAATGTTTAGTTTTTTTTATTTAAAGTTACTGAAGTATCTCAAGTCCTGAAAATGGAGGGGTGCACTTGCTTTTTTGTCACTATCTCCTATATTTAGCTACTAAGTTTTGAGATTGTAAAAGACCACACATCCTGTCACGCCTTGCACCCGACTTTTCTCCCACAGTTATTGTCTGGAGTTTTGTTGCATTAGAGATGCTGTCAGTCTTCCTGGCACAGTAAAGTAATGCACAGACTTGCTGGAATAGAAATGTAGCCTTGACACTCAAATCACATTTGTCAATGAAATGTCAGGTTACAGTGCATCCATGTTTGGGCCATCCAATTCGATACTGTATGCCAAATGCATCTGCAATCTACATGTGAAAACAAGTCATTTGCTGCCGCTTTAGTCATGTTGAATGAAAAAACACAAATATGGGTTTTTATGAAGTGGATTCATTGTGCTGTGTTGGCAGGATGTAGCTTGCTTTGCTGAGGCTGCAGCAATCACCACATGTACAAAAGACCGTAAGTATGCACACTTAGACCCACTCTGTCTGTGTCTGACTGGAGTTGCCCCCAAAGACAATTACATTTCTGCTAAAACAAAAGAATGTGAGAAAAGACAAGTATGGTTTATTTTTTTAAGAGCAGTGGCAGAACATTTTGTCTTTTTTTTTTATAGGGAACAGCACAATTTAGTTCCTCAAATATGATATACAATTATGAAAATTACCCCTTCCAACTCACTCAAGGTGAAAACATATCCAGAATAGAGAAGTTGTTATTGGATTAAAGAAAATGTGATGACAGCATTTGACTTTTAAGCCAACCTGATCATTAACTGGAAAAGCAATTATCAACATGATCTGATTTCGACCAAATGCTTCACAATAAGAATAAGTAAAAACACAAAATCAAGCTTTTTATAGAGACACTGCCAGAGTGTTTGTTTGTGGCTGTCTATGTTCTCTTTGAAGGCAGATTGGTCAGTGTGGGCAGCTCTCAGACTGGAAGATTTGGCTGCAGCTCCATGCTCTCTACTGTGTGCCGGGTACTGCATGCAGGGTCACCACCTGCTGCAGCTTCCTCAGGCCAAGCAGCATCAGAACTGACCACAAGCCTGAGCTTCAGACAGGGACAAAAACCACCACAGATCTCACCCACGCATACCTTAACTGTCCCAACAAAAACAAAAGCAAACAGATGGGAGATGGAAATGTAACATTATGGAACAGGAATTTATCCCAGCCTTGCTCTCATGTAATTGTTAGCTTTTGTGCTGTGTCATTTTTTTAATATTACAAAATACAAATGAAAGATTACCTGTTTTATGTCGTACTTATATATATAAGAGAGGCTTTATAAAAATGGGTCAAATATGTGTAACAAAACAAGATATATCGTTGGTTCTGTTTAAGAGTGACGGTGTCTTATCTTGCTATAGAAGCCATATTTGATGAGTTTTTGTTTCATAACCAGTAGGGAGATGTAAAAAAAATGTTCTGCTGCTACAGTTCTGAAGGCATGATTGCTGGAAAACTTCAAGTAGGCTTTACATGACCTATAAGGTTTATCCTGTATGCCTTTTCTTAAGAAAACTGCATCTAGTATCTCCATTTTGACATATTTATGGTTAACTAAGTTGAAATAACTAGAGCGAAACAAAACAAAAATATAACCAAAATAAAAGTGAAGGTAAAATGTGACTTTATTTGAATGTGAACTCGATTTTACTTTCTTAAACTGCAACCAGCCCCTTAATTGCAACTGAATCTTTTCTCATATGTCCCAGAAACTGTCTTCCACCCTCCTCACCCTAACCTCCACTGTGTGAACAGGTGTCGTTCACACAAGCTCCGCTCACAGCAGCGTCAAACGGCTGGTCCTAAGATATATGCTAATGTCATGCAAATGCCATATAGCAAATCTGGAGGTGAGGCATATTAATGAAAGGTAAAGCATCATAATCAGCCACAGAAGTGTGCTGTCCTTGACAAGCGGGCCGTCACATCTTCAAATGTTACTGAAGGTCAGCGGACAGCACGTCACAGGAGACACTGCTGAGGCTTTAGGCAACATCTGCTGCAACACGTGGCTGCACGGCGTGTGCTCCTGAACATGTTCATTTACACTTACAGGCACAGACCATCATCAAGCACACACAGTGCTGGCTGTGGGATGAAGGAGGTTGAATCATGAAGGCATGTGTTCATTATTGAAATGTAGTCAGTGTGGAAAGAAGCTAAACTGCTCCTATTTTGGATCAGATGAAATGTGAGTGGTAGATGTTTGCAGACTGTCACTCTTTAATGTGAAGCATTGGTTGCACTGCTATTGAAACTTGACTTGAATTTGTGCTTGTTGCACTTTCAAGCTCAGTTTCCCAGTGTGTGAAACATAAAGTCAGAGCGCAGGGTCAACTGCAGGTCAGTATGGCGCATTGCAGCACTACAGCAAGCGAAGAGCCAACAGGAGGACCCAGTTCAGCAGCCGAAATGTCATCGAGTCACTAAATCTCCTTTTGATTCAGGGATTTTGCATGATGAAACTCTTTCAGAGTCAATGCTTGAAACGTGTAATACCTGTAAAGTAAAGTCATGTCTGAAGACTGTTTTGTGGATAATTGTGGAGCTTCATTCTTATATGAACAAGGTGTAGGCTACTTGCATGCGAAAGAGGTCTCTTCTAATGATGAAGATGGTCTGGTTGATTTTACTTTCCATGTTTTTTGCTTTAGGGATCTTAACTGCTCTTATTTCTGATTTATTTTATACATGACTGCAGATCTACATAGCTGTCTTTCAGCTTATTGTTTTGGCTTTCCAGGGCCATATATTTAACTTAGGTGAGGAGGTGGTGACCAAAAACAGAGCTAATACTGAATGTGAAATATTAGACATTTATTCATAAGATAAAAGCTGTGGCTCAGTGGATTAGTGCGCTGATCTTCGGATCAGAGGAGCACTGGTTCAATCCCCACTGCAATCAGCATGTCGTTGTGTTCTAGGGCAAGACACTTCACCCCATGTAGCTCCTGTGGCGATTGCCCACAGTATTGTATGTATGTCACTTTGGGTAAAAGCGTCTAACAAATCACATGTAATGTAAGACAGACAAATACACAATGTCAAATTGATCAAATAGGCTTATATAGTTGCTTTTTTGGCAGATAAGAAAATAAAAAATAAACCTAAACTTGTATTTTTCTGAATTCGGGGCCTAGCTTTAATGAAAGATAGTTTTATTAAGTTGATTTTTGCTGGAAAAAAAAGAGCTTGTTGATGCTGAATGACGATATATTTATTATTAACACACAGCTACAGAAACACTGAAAACACACATATTCCAGCAGAAAGTAACACCAGCCTCTCTTCTGCCTTGTTCCTTTTTATAGAAGCTGTTTGCTGAAGAGGACTAAAATTCGATCATGCATTTTCTCATGGCTGAAGCCCTCCATATTTAGAGAGTCTATTTGTGGCAGTGTCTCTCCACAGTTGCCTTTGCCATGCCCCGAGGAGAGAGAGAGAGAGAGAGAGAGAGAGAGAGAGAGAGAGAGAGAGAGAGAGAGAGAGAGAGAGAGAGAGAGAGGACTAATAAACCTCCCAGAGTATGCCTTGCTTAGTTTCAAAACTGCAGCAGAACTGGCAAAACCGCCTGCAGAGCACAACAGTGGATGAACACGGTGATGAACTGGAATAGGCACAGAGCTAAGGGTCAACATAACGGGAGGATGGACAGTCTGACCCATACTGTATGTCTGTGACTGAAGCCTTTAAGTGATATTGTGTTGTGATGGCTACAGACCTTCTGACTTTGTTTCGAAGAAGAATGAGGAGAAATACTTCTTAAATATATATTTGTGTCATGTTTTGTTTTGGTTACCATCTATGAAAGTATTCCTCACAGACATTAATGGTCTTAATAATTATGTTTTATAATGTATCAGTACCAGCTAGCTCTTTAATTGAATATTTACTTTTCCTATTAACAAATAAACTATCTGCTATTATTTTTGTTTTACTTATTGTGTAATTAATAACTGAAATACTTTTTTATTGTAGCTCACTTTATCTGCACTGTCCGCTGTTGTAATCATGTACATTTCCCCATTGCCAGACAAATAAAGGATTCCTGATTCTGAAAATTGTTTTTTTTTAAAACAATGTATGAAGCAACTAACCTGGGTCTATAATTAGATTATTTCTGTGGTTTTGCTAAATCACATCATTCTGCTCCTTCAGAGTAATTTTATTCATTGAGACCGAATTTAACAAGCTCTATAAAGGACTTCATGTACTCTACAATAATCCATGTTCTTAATTATGTTAAGTGGGAACATAATGTGGCTTTTAATGGCATAAAATAACCTTTATAACTTTAACACCTTTTGACAAGTTACACAACAAAATCGACTGCCAGTTGCTCACAATTCAGGGTCTCAATTAACAAGAAATATAACCTCTACACATCACAGATCAGAAGTCCCAGCACATCAACAAGTGGCAAGAACAGACAGGTGGAAGGAAAGGCAGTATAAAGCGTTGCAGATCAGGTAAAGGCACGGAGTACTTTGTGTCGTCCAGCTGTAGTACAATCAATCTGGGAAATAGCTCAAATGTAATGGGAAGAAGTCAGCAGTGTCCTAAAGCTGGACTGTAATATGAAGAGGTGTGGGGTTTTTTTGTAAACGTATCTGTAGTGTCTTGTAGAAATAACTTTACTGCCACTAGAGGATGCTGTTTACAAGTTTTAGGTAAGGACTATTGATCAGAAAAGATGATGTTGAGAAAGAGCCGGAAGGAAACCCATATAACCTCCTCTTGGAAACCTGAAGAGAGGATACACTATAACACACAATACCCAGAAGAGGAAGGACCCTAGGACATCCTTTACACAAAGAGAAGGATGGACACAAGATGATGAGTGAGAAAGAAGCAGGAAACATATAATTCAAGGACAGTTATGGCAACAAAAAAAGGATGTGATTCGAATTTTGTTTGTGCTGCCGCTTTAAATAAAAGAGAAATGCCTTTTCAGATACAGTATTCACATTACTTTCTGGGTTATATACAGAATACACTGTCACTGGCTTTCATGGAGTATTAATCGAACACATTGGCATTGAATTTTTAAATTAAACAATCAAAAACGTTCAATGCTGCAGGCCACACAAATACAATTCCAGATACACACTTTATCAGGGTGGAAGTGGAAATTTCAGAGCTATTGGCAAATACAAGTAAACCCAATGAAGAAGTATACAATAGGTGACAAAAGACCAGTACCAATAAGACCATGTAAGACCAATAAGAGGCAAACATGTGTTTTCTATGTTATAAGGATGAGGCAAAAAAGTGCAGAAAAATAACATGTAGTCAAATATTAAACTTCAATCATAAATCTGATCCATCATTAAAGCACGTTACAAAAAAAACATAACAAAACCAGGCTGTCCCTCCTTGTTGTATACTGTGAAGGAACCCAGTCTATTTGATTTCTCAGTCACTTTTTGATAAACTGTATCGCACATACAGTGTTCACGCTGTCCTCGAGACTCTGATAATCAAAGTGAATGCAGTGCGCGCCCTCTAGTGTTCACAGGCTGGCAGTGACAGTGCGTTAGATCTCAGCTCGCTGGCCTTGCCATTTCAACTGCCAGGGCCTGATGTGTGCTGGCAGCCCTCCATGATCACATTTCACCCTTCAGTGAGCAGCAGGGGTGTAGCACAGCACAACAACAGCAGCGGCTCAGGAAGCTCCACAGTGTTGCTCCTCATCTGCACACTGTGCTCAGGTCACAGCGAGGCTCAGTGCAGAATCACTGTGTCGCTTCCTGCACACAGTGAGATAATTACTCAGTTTATTTAACTGGGAATTAACCTTGTATTTGGAATCAGAGATGTTTATTTTTTACAGTGCACACATTGTGTTTCTACCCAAAGTATTTCGCTGGCTCACACTCACCTGTGGGTAAATCATGTTATGAGTCACATGAGTGCACACGCAGAGGCTCAAACATAACACTGTACTACATCTTTTAAACACACACACACACACACACACACACACACACACACACACACACACACACACACACACACACACACACACACACACACACACACACACACACGCAAAGCTGTAGTTTGTTGTCAAGGACACATTATTTCTAACCCCTCATGATCCGCGTCCATGGCAACTGAGTGCTGTTTGGCCCGTCAACATGGACAGAGGATGGTATGGAAATCATAAGAAACTCAAGGATCATAAACTGTCAAATCAAAAACAGAGGTACAACATTTTATCTGAGTAAACAAACCAAAAATAACAGGTTCAAGTCCCAGAATAAGTGATATCATTTTAATTATCTTCTGCAAGAACTGCATGCTGCAAGTTGTGTGTGTTTATTGTCATGGACTAAAATGTCTTCTTGTTTTAGTTTGGGATTGAATGCATTTTCTATGACATGGCATAGGCCTACTACCACATTTGCAGAGGTGGGAGAAGTACGCAGATCTTTTACTTGAGTAAAAGTAGAAGTACCCGAGTGTAGGAATCATCTATTACAAGTAATAGCCCTGGATTCAAAAGGTTACTGAAGTAAAAGTACAAAAGTATTAAGAAGGTCAAACAGCAGGGTTAATAATGAATGTGTTCAGTGTTCTCCAAAGTCCAAAACGATCATCTGTTGAAGCAACCAATCATACAAATTAATGCAGAGTGAAAGTCAGCTGCATTTTTTAAAAACGTTTTTCTTTTTAAAACATTTAGTGTGCTCTTCCAGTTTTCACTTTCGGCCACTAGAAGGCATTGCCCCCTTACATCAAGTGATGTGATATCTTATCACTTGCTTTCTCTTCATAATACTATTATGAGTTTACTTTAAAATGTTTTCACACAGTTGTCAATGCCAAAACTTTTTGTACATACTATATTTACCTACATTTCATTTCAGATACAAATCTAATTATTTTTACTTTACATAACAATCTGTATGCCTCTAAAATAAAGCTACAAGGCAAAATAAAAGTAATAAATTAATCAAAACATGAATACACACATGAAGACTGTCCTGAATTGGGTTATACACTACATTATAAAGCCGTTGGTGACCCGTCAAAACCATGTATGAGGAACGCTGAACGATCAGCAGCAAGGAAGACACAAAACACGATAAAAAAAATAATTAAAAAAACGTTCATGCTATAAAACTAGGATTTCATTTAAGTTTCCAGGCAAAACATAAATGCCCAGACCCAGAAAACTGTGACCTGGCAAACTCTGGTGCATTATGCCCCTTTATGGGTCAAAGATAGGTCAAAGAGGTCAAGTAAAAATATGGCTGTGTATCTCAGAGTACCGAATTGTATTGTGTCATATTTATTCGTTGTGAAAGAAGAGAAGGTTATTGAAACATGGCACACATCAGACATTGTGACATACCATGGCAGAAAGAGCGTAGGTGTTACTCAGGAAAATGTTGATGGCTCTTTTCCATTTCAGTGTTCTGGTTTCAGGGCCCTGCTGCCATTCTGCATGTGTGTTTCTCGACACAGGCATGAAATCAACATCAATGTGAATTTTCTGCTATCAAAATGTCTGCTAGACAAAAGTTTAATAAGCACATAAAAGAGTGTTAGACCATAAACATTTGATAGTGGGAAGCGAACAATCATCACATTTCAAATAATTGAAGTTGCGGTGAGAAAATGGCAGATTCCCAAAAGTATTTCATAACTACATCTCCCGTTCACACCCAGATTTATTAATTATTTTGAGCAGAACTCAGAGTTTCAAAAGCCCTTTCACAGCAGCCATTTTGCCTCGTCATAGTGGGGGCATGAACGTTACTAAATAACATGAATGATCAAGTCAGGACTTCAAATTCATCCTATCTGATATTGTAATGCCATGAGACAGGAAGCCAGCATTACCAGCTGTAGAGAACTTTATTGAAATCATTGATGTTAGTATTCAAAACACAAGTTTTTCTTTAACTGTTACACCTGTAAAACGTGTTCTGTAAAACTGCCTGCCTTTACCTTTATGAACAGAGGTTGCACAATGTGTTCATCCAGCAGGCCCAGGACAATTCACTTAAGCCATCACATCTGAACTCAATCAACACTCCATTCTCCAGGTCCACACAGTCACAATTACACCTGATAGAATTTCAGAATCAATAACTGGCCTGGAGGTAGAACGTGTACATCAGGAATCCTTTGAATTAGGAAAACCTTCAGCAGTGCTGGAGGAAGCACGAAGGGGACATTCCACTGGAGTCCATCCAGGGGAGGACTCATCACGCCGGGGGGAACTTCCCCCGCTGCCAGGCCTGGACGAACATCGCGTGTGATGTGTGGAAATCATTTTATGGTCTGTTGTACCCAGAACGTTGAAGCTGAGAAAAATAATATGATGTGAATGAGAATGTTAACACCACCACAGTTTAGTACTGAACAGTTATGGTTGATGAATTCTCTCATGTTTTTCACCCAACATCAGCTTATAGGACGGTCATGAAATACATCTTTTGAAATTTGAGTTGAAAGTTGAGTTTTTGTGTTTGGCTCTCTTGTAGTTTGTATCGCAGTAGAATACTGTTTGCATATAGAAGATATTTTTTTAATAAAACAATCTGGTATATTATGGTAACATGTTTTAGATGTGTACTAAACTGAATGTATTAGTTTGTAACAGGGCGAATGTGTAATATGTATTTGCTGATGAAGTGCCATTTTAAGCAACGTTTCATTTAAATGTAGCCTGTTTATTATGGAATAAAGGTTTGTACATATTAGCAAGTGTTTCTGTCTTCATAGTTCAAGGAAAAGTGATGTGTTAAGATTGAAAATTCTTCTAAACATTTGTTTGATATCACCTATTATTTGGATTTGGAGTTACCTGATAGTTCAAACGCGTCAGATTAAACTTAAAGAAGTCATTCTTTGTGTCTTTGTCTATAATGCCTGCTTTCATATCTGTCAGTATTAATGTGAATTAATGCGCACACATGGACATTCATACGCACATGTGAACAGAGTGATTGGTGGGAGCTGAGGTCAGGAATGTGTCCCCTCTAATCCCGGTGAGGGACAGAAGATATTTTAGCAGATCTCCTCTGGTCCACATGAGTGACCCCGGCGTCTGATGTCCCCACAAACTCCGGAACTGGATAAAGAGAGGCAGACGCGTGTTTGCTTTGCACCAGACTTTCACGCTGACGAGAGGAACTCAACTAAATAATCGACAACAATGCCAGCAGAGATGGCTACAGCCCTTCCTTTCCGGATGGTATGCGAAGACATCACAAAATATCAAGAGCAGAATGTCAAACCATGCGGAAAAGGGCTGCGCAGTAAAGCTGTTAGGCAGCATTGGAGTAAAACTAAAGGTAAAAGAGCACATATTTAACTATATAACATGGTGATTAGCAATAAATAATCAAACTTGTTTTCAGTCAGCCGAAAACTTAACTAAATTCTTTCATTAATTGTGAAAAAAAGAAATGTTAAAGATCCACACATTATGTTCTATGACAAAGCAGTCGTATTTTTTTAACTACGCTATCCTTTCATGGCATTTTAACCCAACTTTTAAAATCATTATGTGTGTAATTTAGCATTTTTCAACAATGTGTCTTTAGAAGCAAACATATTGAAACATAAAAGTACCATTTAAAGTACTATGGTGTACAACATAAGTAAGAAATAATTTAGGGACTCAATTTCATTAAAAAAAAATACACGAAATCAAAAATGTAAAATTGGCAATGTTGAATTCTACCTTTAATTCCCATCATGCACCGTTTGAAATGTGCGAACCGTGCGTTGGAGAGCTCGGAGCAGCGCAGCGTGAACTAAGCCAGGAGGACAGCTGACTCAGCACCTCCCTGTTGTCTCTTTGCTCATTCGACAATGTCTTTATCCCCGGCGACAGAATACAGCCTGAGGGTCCGAACAACCCTTACAACTATCTGAACCCCCCACCCCCACCAGACTGCGCCCAGGAATTCTTACAGACACCCCTGATCCGGATCCGGATCCTGATCCTGGTCCGGGAATCCGATAGGAGGTCAGGGAGTTTAATTCACAGTTAAAGATAAACAGTCATGATCACGTTTTATTGGTTATAGTTAGTAGTACCAAACACACCTGCTGTGTCCCACTGGTAAATCCTGCTGAAGCCAGTACACTCTTATTAACCCTTTTTATTTTTTGCTACCATTGACCTCATCTTTGTTTGGGATCTCACAGACCCTACGGCTGTATATGTGAAAGTAAAAATAGTTACCAAAAAATCCAAACGAAGTATATGTTAAATATATGCTTTTCTGTTTTTCAGAGCTTGTCAAAATGCAATTTGTAGCACTGTTCAAACGGTTACTCTACTTGTTGAAGCATCGGAGGAAAAACACATTTTAAAAGATAGGGTTACGGATGGAAACTAATATTTTCCCTGTGCTTACAAACAGTTACATTCACATACAAAGAAATGGAAATGTTCTCCTGCATCGCGGCAATACATGTAGTTTGACACAACTAAACCATAAGAGTTTGTCCTCTGATTAACAATCAGTCATAAAGCTAGAATAACAGAAATCCTGATTTTGGATTTTGGACAGTTATGCTGTGATTGAAGTAACACACACACACACACACACACACACACACACACACACACACACACACACACACACACACACACACACACACACACACACACACACACACACACACACACACACACACACACACAGAGAAACAGATGGAAATCCATTGTATTCTGTGAGAACTCAAACAGAGCTCTGTTCTCGTTCTCCGTAGAGGATTTGTGAAACATGTCACATCGAGTGCAAAATAATATTTGTAAAATATTAAACATCCTTTTCATATTTTTAACAGATGAAGTAAAGACGTATCAAGTTCATAACATCTTTTATCAACATTTCTTATACATTCTTAGCTAAAAAGTAACAATTGAAGCTTTTCAAAGATAATATTAATTGCATGGCTATTGAAGTGATCTACATTGTGTTCAGTCGGCAGGATAGCTTCTCATTTCCCCAGTACCACTTCAGTATTGATACTGAATAGTTCATTTCAGAAAGATTTTGGTTTTGTCTTTACATTTTTTTCTTTTCCTAACGCCACACTGTAAACAGATTATGTGTAAGAAAGCCAAAACCATCTTCTGGTTCATATGAACACCTCACAGAAAACAATAAAAGCCAACATGGAACATATACATATCACGGAATATAATGTTCCATAAAAATTAGGAAAAAGGTCAGTGAGACACTTTATTCTCCCCCACAACCTAAGCTATGAACATTAGTTTGCTTTAGGATGCTTTGTTACTAAACTCCTGCATAACTTGATTATATGACAATTGTCAGAAGTCAACATTGTGATACTATATGCCGTATTGTTGTAGTAGCAGCAGTATCATTTTCAATAGTGTGATGGTACCATTTCCGTACAGTAAAGTACCTTAATATACAATAATGAACAGAGGACACTGGTTTCAAACCTGTTTCTGGGTTTAGGATTTTAAATAAAAATAAAACAAGCATTATCCGATGCGATCTATATTATAGTAACTGGCGACATAGAGGAACTTAGTCATTGAGGCTGCTGTGATTCAGCTTATAACATGCACAGACTCGTCTAAAGGTAATCACGGCATGGGCTGCTCTGCTTGAGGCCGGTGAATGCCGCAAACCTGCATTTCTGCACCTGCCTGAGGCACACAGTGTTCGCTTCTGTACTCTGAGACAGAGAGAAAGGGAGATAGAGGGATACAGTGCAAGATGAAGGAGTGAAAGAGAGAGAGAGAGAGAGAGAGAGAGGGAGATAAAGGCAGAAACACATAAAGAAAATGGCTAGAATAGAGGAAGAGAGAGAAGCCTGCATACCAGAGGAGGCAGACTAAACAACCCTCCGCTTCACACACATTCTCGTTTAGGCTTTATGATCTCCCGAGGGGGAAAACAGACACAGATGATCTGATGTTCTCTGCTGGGGGGAGAAGCACATGCCACTGCCTGCACCTGTATGCTAACTGACTCCACATATGAGTGTGTTCAATGAAATGAAAAACTAAGGCGGTCTGTGTTTCCTGGAATACTCTGCAAAATTAAAACACTAAGTGCTGCTGTTGTTCAAATAGCTCACACGTGGTTTATAGTGACTCCCATGTGTTTACACTCCAAACAGCCTTCGAAGCACATCCTAACTCATCATTGGTGACATACAAGGTGCTAATGAGCACAAGGTTTGCAACTGAATGGCACATCATAACTCTAATGGAAGTGATGTACTTTAAGAGGGAATAGAGATGAACACAGCATCTGCAGAAAATGTTTGTGCAACAGAAAGACAAGTTATTTCCTTCTCCCTCTGCGTGGGCCCCACGAGGAGGAAAGGGGAGAGTGAGTGGTCAACAGAGGTCTCTCTAGGAGCAGCTGAATACCAGAGGAGCTGACAGGTATGTACATAAAGGAATGTGCTTCTCAGCCACACCTGTGGGGAACACACCCGCCAAGCCTGGCCTCTCTCATCCCACTGGCTGATCTCCCCGTGATTGACAAGTGGAAGAACTATTTGGCTCCAGTCCACAAGAGCCAGGGGGCAGGTATGGCGAGTTCTGAGTGTGAACCAATGGCAGCGGAGGAATCCCTCGGAGCCAGGCGGGGCTGCAGTCAAATAAAACTCATCAATGGGGTGTGTCTCAAAAGTTTGTCAGCAGTCAAACAGCGAGGGGCCACTTCTGCAGGAACCCACTCTGACTGGTTACAGCTTAACTAGTTCCTCGCTGCGTGAGGATCTCAGCGCGTTTCAAGAGACAGTAGAAATAGACTCTACTTTCCTCCATGACAGCCCTTTTTCTGCAGCTCAATGACGGAAGCAAACAACACATCAGGACCAGGACGCAGAGGGAAGTCTTCAGGCTGTCCATGGATGGGGACTTTTTAAAAACCTCTCAGGACTCACTTTTTCACCTTAGGTCCTCCATCAGCTGTTGTGGTTCTGTGGTCGCTCACATCTCCTTATCACTTTTCCAGCCCAGCTATAGATTATGTATCCGTTGGACGGAGAACTGATAAGGGCATGTGCATGACATTACCTTCAGATACTGCAGAGACAACATCTGAGTCAGAGAGCCTCGGGGTAAATCAGTAATTGAGTTCATTTTGGTGAACACTTTTTAAGAGTTTCTGTTTAGTTTAAGTGTTCAGCTTTTTTGCTTCACATGACTATAACTGTTATTAATTTCTTGTGAAGGTTCTTGAGAAAATAAGTGCTATGTGACATTTGAATGTTAACTTGTGAAAAGAAACTTTAGTACAGGGTCAAAGCAAGTTCATATATATTAACACTAACATGTAGGTTGCATTGTGATCTATTTAATACTTTGTGTATAATTAAAGGATCTGAAGTGTTTTTGAATATGTTGGTGCCAGATAAATGGAGCCATACTTTACATCAAAGGACTTAAAAGGGTGACGCTTTTTTTTTGCACTTTAGTCTTGTAAAATGAGAGACAGTGGAAGATTAACTGAGACAAAGAGTCCCTTCAGGCAGCACTGAGAACACCTGGTTTAAATTCATATTTCCCTGAAATATGTCAGAAAGCACCATTGGTTTTCCTTTGTGGCTTCAGGCAAGATCACATTCTTATCTCAAAAAGGCAGTATGTAGGCAAGACCATAAGAAGTCTGATCCTTAAAAACTGAATATGTTCGTTGGTGCAGAATCACTCAATGTGTCAGTGGGAGCATATAGTTCCCTTGAGTGTATTTAAAATGTAAATGAATGTAAAAGCAGCTGGGTACAAGTGAATTTGGACACCCATGACACAGCATGGCTCACACCATAAGAACACTGGGATGGTGCAACTAGTTACCTGGGATCGAACAGTTAGGTGAGTAATTTATGATGCATGCCATAACACTGACATGATTTTCACACCCAGCCCTGGTATTATTACCTTTTAATAACAGGTCATTGAGAGTTTAGTTTCAGTCACAACAATAAATCTCATACTCAACAAACTGAACTAGAAAAAATGTGTTGATACAAAAGGAGGGATTAAAATCAGACAAAATCAGACAGAGATAACAACTGATAGCTGGACAACAGAAAGCCTATGTAAAAGGAGTATGAACATGTATGTGATTCAAAGGAAAAACTCATGGCTTTATTTTAAATGTTGTATGAGAGCTGAGGGATGCTTCATTTGAACTAATTCCTCTTCAATATCATTTCTAATTTCAATAATTCTAGGGAAATCTTTTTTAAATAAGGGAATTTACAATAAGGAACTCAGAATGACATATTTTTAGATGCATAAACTGCTTTAAAACACAATACATGAAGTTTAAATGTGTTGATAACCTGGTTTCAAAAGCCTCTATTTGTTTCTCCAACTTTAAATGTGACTATACAAGACTTTGTTTCTGTATTGGATATTTATATTTTTTCTCATTCCCACCTATCAATAAAAATATTGCACCTGTAAATTAAAAACTGCCAGAAAAAAAACCTTTCATTGAGACATTTATTGCCCAAAGTCTTACATTGCTTAACAAAGACACACAGAACACAAGCAGAAAATCATTATACAGAAAACAGGACACACACACACACACACACACACACACACACACACACACACACACACACACACACACACACACACACACACACACACACACACACACACACACACACACACACACACACACACACACACACACACACACACACACACACACACACACACACACACACACACACACACACACACACAGCTGCTCTATAACTGCTGTCCCCCACCCGAGGCGTCCCCTCCCTCTCTACACCTGGTGGAGGATCCTCCTGAAGTGCATCAATCTCCTCTGTCAGCATGTTCTCGCTGTAAGGTCACTTTGCATGCATTTGCACAAACGTCCGCCTAAACAGAGTAATTCTTCCACGTCAATCTACGAAACAGCCTTTGACCTGCCTTTTCTCTTCTGAACTGCTCTACATGTTTTTATACTTCTTATGCAATGAGGTTGATATTGTATTGATCATACAAACTTTAGCATCATTTCAATGTAGGTATGCAACTGTTGTGAGAAGTCATGAATAAAAGCAGCATTAGGATTTGCAACACACATCATTTGATAAAGAAACATTTAAGCTTGTCGTGCCATAAACATTGTGGTATTCCAAACTAGAAAAGTCAAATGTAACAAAGCAATATCTCATGCAAACAAAATTCCACAAAGATGGTACATTTGAAGCGTAATTTTGATATAGCGCAGAGCAGCATACCATTGATAAACTATAAAGAATAAATGCGTAGTATAAAGATGAAGCAGTGCACCTAAGATTAATATCAAATAAACCGACCGATAAATAGTGCAAAAGTAGTACGCACAAGCAAATATGTCAGGTCTGAAACTGAAAATATCTTCATAATTAATGCCGTTACCCATAAGATATTAAAAGTAATTCGTTATATATTGAAGCTGGAGTGTTGTGTTTAAGCGAGCCCGACCATGGAAGCACTGAGGTCCCACAGCCTCTTTGCGGCAGCATCATCCAGGGCCTGCGGGGCCGGCCTCTTGGGGGCACAGTCACTGCGGGAGGAAATCAAAAAGGGGGAGAGTATCAACAAGAGTCCTGTAACTGCAGGAATGCAATACAGCTGCGTGTCATGGTCTACATGGGTTTATCTAATGAAGTTATACAAAATTCTGCTTGACAATGTTTGACAGTGAGAAAAACACAAGCAGATTTGATCCCATATGTGTGATGAACAGGTAAAATCCAAAGAGTTTAGTTTGCTGAAAGACATAAACCAAAAGATTAAAGAACACGGTAAGAAAACTGAGTGACTACACAGCTGGTCGAGCTTCCACTTTTCCATTGTTTAACAGAAGTAACGCAACATAATTACAAAAAAAAGACATTTAATGGTAACCTTAATTCAAGTGTCATCTATTTTGACTACCCCACTTCTAGTATACTAACATCCAAATGAACATGTAAAGGAAAAGGAAATCTATGACAAGGATAATGAGCAAATCCATATCTCCTGTTTTTGTACTCCAAGAAGTATACTATGCCATAAATGATTATTTAATTGTCATTCTCTGCCACTGTAGAATGGACAACAAATAGATAATAAATGGACTGAATTGTATACAGTTACAATTATAAACCCAAGTTTATCTCCATAGTGGGTGGAGTTTTACCAGCGCTGTACTTGCCTGTAGTAGAGGCCGCTTGTGTTTGCCAGGCTCTCGTCCACAGCGCAGTAGATGGTGGTCTGAGCTCCTTCCCAGGGACTTTTGACAAAGGTCATAACTGTTGCAGCTATGACCCTCTTCCACAAAGGTAAAGTAGGGAAGAGGTGGCGGCCTAGTTCGGTGCGGATGACCCCAGGGTGAAGGCTGTACACCGTCACTCCAGTGTCTAATGAGAGGGATGCAATGAAAACAAGGTTAGTTGCATGAAGCAGTATAAGACTATTTGGGAAATTAAAGGGGCAACCGTATGTAAAAAGAAAAAAGATTAAAAACTGGGACAATGTGAGGTGATTTTTCCATATTCACGATACCCTTACAGGGTTTCAAATGAATAATAGGCATTAGAGATTTTTGAACAACGCCTTATTAAGATTACCTTTCATTCTTGAAGCTAGTTCCCTGCTGAAGAGCACATTGGCCAGCTTGCTTTGGCGGTAGCTGATATGAGGATCATAGTCTTTATCCAGATTGATGTCGTCAAAATGTATGTGGCCTGTAAGAAACAATATCGTGTGGTGTCTGATTAGAAAAATACATCTAGAAACTTCAAAACAATCATGTAAGTTTTATTTTTCACAACAAACCAAAGTGTAATGTGACTCTGAATGAAGTAAAATGTCAGAGATAACATTTTAACCACAATTTGAAGGACTTACATTTTTGAAAACACAGCCTTTACCTTTCTCGTGTGCCAGACTGGAGACGTTGACAATGCGACTTGGAGTTGATTTCTTCAGCAGGTCAAGCAGAGTGTTGGTGAGGAGGAAATGCCCCAGGTGGTTGACACCAAACTGCATTTCAAAGCCTTCCTGAGTCTCCCACTTAGGACAGAACATGATACCTAAAAATCAAATAAAACACTTAAATAAGAAACTGCTGATGTCATTCGGACATATTTCGTAATGATCTGTGACAAATCTTGATCAATTAAACCTTTTAAATACTAATATTTACAAATCCATGTGTAGTGTTGTGAGAAATAAATATGGATAGTTTTATTTTTACTTTTATTTTTATTACAACATCTTAGCTTAGTTTTGATGATTTCTGAATGATTGGCATGAATTGCTTTTGATTAGCAGACCACCACATAAGAAACGATTATAAAAGAAACATTATCTACAAAGTGGTTGTAAACAGCTTGCCTGTAAAGTAAAATCTCACCCAAATTAATTCCACCGTGAGAAGGAAGGCATATCTAAGAAACCGAATGCCACAGTGTCTTCAAAACACAGGAAATGAATGAAACTGTCTTTCCACACTCTTAGTTGAATAAGAATACTTGAAGCAGTGGAAGCTTTTATGCTAATTATCATAGTTTATATAAAAATAGGATGAGAAATTATACTGTCTTGTTATCTGAACAATGAACTTTTAAGATATATATTTTTTTACCTTATTATTTTCTATTCACCCGGGAAACTGGGTTTATGTATGTACATATGTATGTGTATGTATATATAGCATTGTGTTTATTTGTGTGCGTATTTAATTATTTAAATCCTGCAACTGGATGACTAACGGGAGGGCTACTTTCTGTATAAACTATGCTGTCTGCCACCCCGCTTCTACTAATTTAGTTTGTTTATCGGATTCATAAATTGTCTGGATTAATATTGTAATAGTAGAACAAATAAAACAAATAATGATTTAAAAAAAAACATGTTTAGTCAAAAAGTTCAGGACATTTTCTTTTCTTTTAACCAGCTCTGGCAGACTAGCTTGCTGACATTTTTAGATGACATTGTCCTGCCTAAGAAAGCAGTCTGCGATACGATATTTATGCCCGTAGGTCAATACATCTGTTTTTTCCTATAAATGTATGGTGCTTTAGATTCATTATCATTCCTGTAAAGTTGTAAGGGAGAATGCCTGCAAAGTACCTGCATTGTTGATGAGGATGTCCAAACGCTCCTCATTCTCCTGGACTTCTTTGGCCAGGTCCCTGACAGACTGGAGCGAGGCCAGGTCCAGTTTCTTCACCACCACGTTGCCGTTTCCACTCAGCTGCCGGATCTCGTCAGCTGCAATGCGGGCTTTAGTCATGTCTCTGCAGGCCATTATCACTCTGGCTCCTTGATAAAGAAAACAGAAGAGTTGGTAGTATTGAGTTAGTAGTCAAGGAAGCAATCAATTAAGGGAAATCCAAAGCCTCTCTTAAGAGTATAGTGGTGCAGGAAAACCACAAAAACACATACAGAAAATAAAGGCTCACCTCGATTAGCCATATCCAGGGCCGTCTCCTTCCCAATGCCACAGTTGGCGCCAGTGATCAGGACTGTTTTCCCATCCAGCCTGACCGTGCTACGACACACTCCCCCAGCCATCCACCTTCGCAAGGCCAGTGCGCTTACCCCTGACGGAAGAACAAATAATAACATTAATGCCACATTTTGTGTAATCTGCCTGGTTTTGGTAGTAATTATGTTATTTGTATTCATGTATCTTTTTTATACTGTTTTCTTGGTTCTTATTTATGTGATCTGATAAACTGCTGGTAAACAACATATTCTTACAAGAGTTGCATTGAACCCCTGCTTTAGAATTTCAGCTATGGCTTTAGATTCAAAGAGATTATAATATAAGGTTTCTAATTTCAATATGCATTTGTGACAATACTCGAAATACGTACTATTTTATACTTGTAAAATACATAACAATGCTCAATCAATTAACCATTCCAATGGCATTTCTAGATATTTAAAAAGTGGGCTGCAGTCACATTAAAACATGGGCCATAGTGAAGCACATTTCAAACTTCTCTGACAATCATATTTCTGCCTGAAAATGTACCATTATATTCCAACCCAGTGCTTTCTCAGTAGGAAAACACAAACCTAGCACACAATATCCTTGAAAGAAGAGATACATTTACCTGCAACAAGAGCAACAGCGAGACTGGCTGCATGCTTCTCCACAAACTCCCTCATATTATCTGCGTAGTTTTGCATCTTTCAGCCTGTTAGTTATTATTATCCAACTACGATCTTTAGTAGAAAGAAGCAATCACCAAACTAAAGTAAAAATAATGTCTGCTCAGACTAACACTGAGCAGTTTATGGGATGAAACAACGAGGCTTTAAAAACCCAAAACACTTTCCCCTTCCTCGGTGTAGCAAGGACGATTTTGATTGGGCGTGGCGTGCAACGATTGGGATTTTCAGAATAAAATACCCTTGTCTAATGTGTACCCTCTGTTGTCATAACAAATGTTGTATGGGAATACAAGCTGCTGCTGTTTGGCTTTTATCTGCAATTAAAAGATTAAAGTTGCAGGAGTGATAATCACTTGCTAATGTCGGACACGTTTTGATAATCTTTTCCAGGCCCAATGAGAGCAGAGCAGCTTATCTGTGTAGCTTTCACACACCCTATACACACCCATCTGCACATTGCAGCCCGCTGACTCATTTCATCTACTGTGTTACATAAACAAACTGAGGTTTAGAGTTTGCTTAAATGCAACATCAGTAGTTTTCGATCTTATTAAATAAAGGCATACTTTTGAATTGGTCAGATATTACATTGTCCATAACAACATTAGTAAAAGAAGTATAATTTGAAGGTATCTGTAGTATTTTAGCTACTTAACATTTAAGTATTTCTTTTCATAATTCTCCACTACTGATAAAAAATATTGTACTTCCTACTTTACAACAATTATTGAACTGCTATATAACTTTCAAATTAAGATTATATCTCATTAAATTATTCAAACAAACAATATGTTTAAGTTAAATCCAACTTGAGGTAACATGTCAATGCACCAACAACAAGGGTCCAATATAAAATACAGTATTACATTGGACTTGCTTTTAGAAACAAGTGTATTTACTACTTCTGCAGCTTTACTTTAATTATACCACTTAAAATACACTACTCCTAAACCAGATGTGTGGGTTTACAAGTCTACTTAAAAATATTGGGCTTTTATTTTGAAACCTCAACTCCATGGCTGTTTGTGCTTCGTGTTATCATTGGCTATGATCGAATTGTCAATGCATTGCAGTCATTTTGTTTTTTGACTTGCTTGTGTCACATTTAGAGCTTATATAGTGTCTCGGTAACGATATTATATTACGTTTGATAACTTAAGTTAATTTTGTACCAAAAAATAAACAAACCTGCCCCGGAAGTAGTTCCTCCTGGTGCCACGTCAGAGCTGTAAACTCCTCATCGGTGCTGCTCCTAGCTGTGCAGCTCTCTGCATCTTCTTATTTCTGTAACCATGCTTTACCTGAGACTAAGCTGTTTTCTGCTGCATGTGTTGGTAGTGTTTGGGACTGAGCTCACATTTGAGCTCCCTGACAACGAAAAGCAATGTTTCTACGAGGATCTAGAGAAAGACGTGAAGTTTGATATAGATTTTCAAGTGAGTTACTCCGAAAGCTTCATCACTTCCGAGTAGGGTGTGTTTACAGGATGTTGCCAAAGTTGTTCCAAAGCTAGTATTTTGTCTGGTGTCTGTCTTTTGTTATTGGAAAGAGAAAATGCATAGTGTTGACAGCCTTCCTGTATTTATAGTTTTAATGTAAATATTATCCTACTTTTAAATTGTGTTTGCAGTAATCTGGATCTTCATACTGTTTATTTGTCAGATAGTCTATTTTTCAAGGTCATTTTGTATATAATTTACATTTTGTTCTATTATGTTTTCTGTTTTGAGATGTATAAAGTAAATCTTATCGTATAACACTTACATTTGGAAATAATGCTTTGGTAAAGGTTTGTTTTCTCACCCAAAGTTACTCACCTAATGTGTTTCCTGCATAACCAGTGTTAGCCAGTTACAACTGTTTTACTCTCATATCTGTTGTGGCTTTTAATCTTCTTTTAGGTCATTGCAGGAGGCAACTATGATGTGGACAGCTTTGTCACCGATCCTCTGAACAATGTCCTGTACAATGAGAAGAAAAAGCAGTATGACAGCTTCTCTCACACCACTGCTATGAAGGGAGTCTACAAGGTCTGCTTCAGCAATGAGTTCTCCACTTTTACGGATAAAACCGTGTACCTGGATTTCCGCCATGGAGATGAGGAGCCTATCATTCAGACCATGACTGCTCCGGTAGCACTGACTCAGGTAACTTTTAAAACTACAGTTTGCTTTAGGATTTGGTGTTGATATCTGTTAGCCGCAGTGGAAACCCTTTAAAGCTGTTGTTTATTGTAGTAGAACATAAATATGTGAAATGCAAACAGTGGATGGTTCACTTGGTGCAGCTAGAGCGGTTCTAGCTCCAGATAAGGTAAAACTTGATGTATCCTGAGGGAAATGACTGTACAGAGGCTGCAGGAGAAATTGGGAAAGAGTGCAAATATAAAAGTCTAACATAACAAGCATCACCATGTACTGCAAATATTGTATTAACCATTGCAAAAGTGTTTAATTCACTCTCCTTGCCACACAGTACCTGTAATGCCCTGCTGTGCTAATGTTTAAACCATAGACTGTGGGTTCATTTCAAATTTTACCCACACTGGAGTAAGTGTCTTGACCTTTTACATAAATATTAAAACATTTTCCATTGAAGTTGATCAACAACAAGCACTTTTGGCTAATGTAAATCCTGAGACTTGCAGGTAAAACTTTTGTAAAAAGTAAATATATAATATGATTCAATGTTTGCATATGTGTGACCTTCTTCTGTATGTTTTGCCCCAGGCTGTTCCTGTACTTTTGCTCAATTTTCTGTTGCTCTTTCTACTTTCAGTTGGAGTCGTCCTGCGTGTCTCTTCATGAGATCCTGAAGGTGGTGGCTGACTCGCAGACGTGGTACAGGCTACGAGAGGCACACGACCGCACAAAAGCTGAGCACCTCCTGGAGCGGGTCACCTACTGGTCCATCGGAGAAACCGTCCTGCTGTTTGTTATCGGCATCGGTCAAGTCATGATGCTTAGGAGCTTCTTCAGCGAGAAGAAGGGCTCAGTGGCAGCCCCAACTTAAAACTATGTTCTCTGATGTGCCCTGAGAAAGACCTGTTGAACCTCGTCCATGTGAACCTGTTTGCTTCATGAGATTAGCACACGTCTTGTAGTATTTCCAGCAAACCTTTTTTGTCAAATAGGTAGTTTGGGCAGTCTTTTTCTTGTTTTTAGCTGCCTAAAAAATGCCTCTTTCTTGTCTGTGTGAAACAGAACTCGCACTTGAAATTGACTAATTTCAGCCTTGCACATATTACCTCCTCCATGAAGGTTATGTTTACAGTTTATAACTTTGGGTCATAGGAAGACTTGCTCCATTTTTCCATAAATTTGGTGGGAAGTTGTGCCAAGTAAAAGCTTGTTTGATGTTTCAGATTATCTGATGTACACATCATACTCGCGTAAACACCCTTGGCGGAGGTCTGTGCTTTCTGAGTGCCCTTCTAGTATATTATATTTTATGGTGCAAAATAAAGAAATTCAATTTGATTCATCTGTCAATGACCCGGATTGCTTTTACAGAGTGTCATCTGAATATCCAGCACGTTGTGGCACATCAGTTTTTTCTGAATGTTATTTGTTCTTGTTTTCTAATGTTAATTATGTCTGTTATTTACTTAATTTATGTACAAAAGAATTGTTTAAAGAGATGTAAGAGCTCATGTCCTTCTGTATCTCATACAAAAGTGCCTTTAAAAATCTTTCTTTTTTCATTTCCTACCAAATTTTAAGTTTACTGTTTTAATTTCTGGTTTTGTGGTTGCATCTTGTTGTTACTGATTGGTTGGATTCTCAGTTTCTTAGTTTTTACATGCGGGTGTGATTACAAGTTCATGTTATTTCTTAAAGATACATGTTGACCAATAAGTATGGCTTTCACTTTTCACCAAGAAAGTTATTCTTGCAGTTCTTTGTTTGTCTGTATTGTCCCAACAACCTGTTAACAGATTTCAATAAAACCTGGTGGAAAGTATTTCACAATATTGCCAGATTATTATTTGCATGTTCAGCCTTTTTTAATGTCGATTGAGATGCCAAAAATATCAGATTTAGCTTTACATAAAAAATGTGTTTTTAATATTAAATATATCTGAAAGAAACCACGTTAAATTAAAATAATAAACTTTGATACTTGGGCAGCCTTGATGGATATCAGGTCTCGTGTATAAAAAGAAATGTTTCAAGCTTTAATGGGGTGTATTCTCTCTATTTCTAGACTGTGGTATTGTTACTTTAACCTAAGTGAAACATCTCCATATTTCTTCCACCACTGACAGTGTGGACAAAAGCTTACTAAAACGCCACCTGGACGTGCTGCTGCAGGAGAAAACAACGAAGAGGAACCTGAACTTGAATAGAGACTAATATCCTGGCCAATCAGAGTGAAGCATGCTCTATCACGCTGACGTGTACTCTTATCAAACGCTTACGTCAGCGGTGTCCCTACTTTCCAGGTCTCTCCTACCTGCGTTACGCTCATTCATAAGAAAAGAGGATACAGGTGTGTCTAACAGTCCGGGTAAACATGGCAGGATACCTGAATGCCCTGAGGACCCTGTCCAGAAGTACAGCCGCTGATCTGACTCTAAACCCCGCAGTGCTCGCACCGGCCGCCGGCTGCCGTCACTGGCTGCAGCAGAGGAACTGTAAGTCACCCAAAACAAATATTAAAGTTCAACAATATGACTCAAAATGTATTACGAAAGTGGACCTTTTCAGCAACATTAATTTGGCTGGCTGCGTGAGTGGGTTTTATGAATGATTGCTAATAGTAGGCTTCAGTAACAAGTATACATGCTAATTGGAAACTACCCATCAGTGAATCACACTAACATGTTTATGAAAGTATAGACAGTCCACATTCCTAAACACTTTGCATTGCACTTAATAACTGTACAATCTCAGAACAGAAAGTTTAGAAAACTTAAAATAAGGTGTTAGTAAGGAACCTACAATTAGGTTTTGCTATCATGCTGAATACTGAATCAAATGTGTGCAATGAAATGGATAGGAATACAGTAGATGGATCTTACTGTATGAACACTATATTTCGGCTGGTGCCTACCTGTCTGGACATGTGAGTCCATGTACATCAGAAGAAGAAAAAAGGCTAGACAGGTAATACTGGTATTATATTTGATCTGAAAACCACAGAGTTTCACTGTCTCAGTAAGAATGAACCCTGCATAACTAAATAGTGAAAGGGGTATTTAGCCAAATACTCAGTTTGTTCTCAGTTGTGTTTACCCTGAATGTTCAGCATCATCCCCCTGTAGCTTTAACCCACACTGTAAAACATGACAGTTAATGAAACTGTGATTTTCTTTGTTTTAGATGCCACACAGCGCATTAAGGTGGCGCAGCCGGTGGTCGAGATGGACGGAGATGAGATGACTCGCATCATATGGGAATTCATCAAAGACAAGGTAAATCAAGTTCTGAAAGTTAACTGACACTGATTTATACTTGTGTAAAAAAGCCATAGGTCGCTTTTACTGACGAGCAAACATGAGGATGTTTGAATTCAGAATCCAAAGGTTATGGTATTCAGAGGAGGACGAAGTTTAGGAATAATCTATTCACAAGTAAATATCCAGTATTCAAAATCCTACATGAGTAAAGGTACTCTGTGTACTAGTTTACCATGTATTCTGCCCAGTAGCTTATGAACACTTAACAAGGGGTCAAGAACATTTTAACTTAACCTATGACAATAAACAATATACTCCTTGCCGATTAAAGTTTGTATTTCTGAATCTGGATGCAAATAAGTACAATATAGTAGAAATATGAAATATCAGGAAATACAATTATTCAAGTAAATAAAAAATCCCCTACACTAAATACACTTGTTTAGTGTGTGTGTGTTTGTTTGTTTGTGTGTTTGCTGTGCAGTGATGCCCTGTAATGAATAACACATCAACATCTTGCACATTTATAGCTGATCCTGCCCAATGTGGATGTGGAGCTGAAGTACTTTGACCTGGGTCTGCCCTACCGTGACCAGACAGACGACCAGGTCACCATCGACTCTGCTCTGGCAACTCAGAAATACAACGTGGCTGTCAAGTGTGCCACCATCACCCCTGATGAGGCCCGAGTCGAGGGTCAGTTTGACATAGTGTGTAATTATATGGTATCTGTGTTGAAATACTGTGTTAACATTTGACAGAAAATCAGGCAGAAAACCATAATGGGTTTGCTTTAGAAAAAGGTCTGCCCTGTGTTTTTGAATTAACAAGATGTGTTTCAAAATCCCAAGAGAAGCTCTCATTTACTTGAGAGCTCGGTTTCAGGGAAGAAAATATATCCCATCTGTTTTGAAACTACTTTCATCATTCTGAGATAATTATCCTTCTAATCAGAAAAACAGGGCAAACTTTTTTCTGTCAAGGGAATGCAAAATACCTCCTTAGTTTCAAGCCTTATAACAATTGTTTTGCTTTATATTTCAGCATTTTACATTTTCGACCATGGCTGCCTTTTCTTTACAAAATCTGTTGTATATTTGCGAGTGCGTTAATAAAAGTACATGATTCTAGCAGGTAGGTATCCTTTCTGTTTGGAGACTTGCTTTTGGTCGTCAGATGGAAAACGCTTATAATATATATATACATTCTTTTCAGAGTTTAAGCTTAGCAAGATGTGGAAAAGTCCCAATGGGACCATCAGGAATATCCTGGGTGGCACCGTTTTCCGGGAGCCAATTCTTTGTAGAAACATCCCTCGTCTTGTCCCTGGATGGACACAAGCCATAACAATCGGCAGACATGCTTTTGGCGATCAGGTAAGAAATACAAAATGTGTGTTGCTATTTTTCTAAAGATGCCTCCAAATTGATAGAGGAACAATCTCACTACTCATGTTGAATGTTAAATCTCTCAGTACAGGGCCACAGACTTTGTTGTTGACCAGCCTGGTAAGTTCAAGATGGTGTTTGTCCCCGCTGATGGAAGCAAGCAGAGGGAGTGGGAGGTGTACAACTTTCCTGCAGGCGGCTGTGGGATGGGGATGTACAACACTGATGAGGTAAGAGTTTGCACATTCATTTATTCAAAAGAAGTTAATAAAAAAAAGTGCAATGTTTTTATTATTGCGTCTTTCTCTGCACAGTCCATCAGTGGATTTGCTCACAGCTGCTTCCAGTATGCCATCCAGAAGAAGTGGCCTCTGTACATGAGCACCAAGAACACCATCCTCAAGTACTACGACGGGCGCTTCAAAGACATTTTCCAGGAAGTCTTTGAGAAGTAAGATACTCAACAGATGAGGATTAGAACTTGCGTGTATTGGATTGTTTTGACCAGGAATAGACTGAAACCAGATGCAGAAACAGTGGATGGTGTCCAATTTAAATGTATAATGGTCAACCCAGTGAATTAAACAGTCTCTGTTATTGAGACAGGTGTTCCACTTTATACTGTCTTTTTTAGGACATACAAGCCAGAGTTTGACAAGCTGAAGATCTGGTACGAGCACCGTCTCATCGACGACATGGTGGCGCAGGTCCTGAAGTCTGCTGGAGGATTTGTTTGGGCCTGCAAGAATTATGATGGAGACGTGCAGTCAGACATTCTGGCTCAGGGTAAGTGCACGTTAATCTAATGATGGATAGGGAGTTGTGTGTTCTCCTCCTTTCTCAGTTCAAGCCCCACAGTCACAAAGATACACTATTTACATCTGGGATACGTCTGATTTTCTGTGTGGCATTATGTTTTGGATTGCCTTGTGATACCAGGTGCATCTGTGTGTTGTGTCCAGGTTTTGGTTCTCTGGGTCTCATGACATCAGTGCTGGTTTGCCCTGACGGAAAGACCCTGGAGGCCGAGGCTGCCCATGGCACCGTCACCAGGCACTACCGGGAACACCAGAGGGTAAGAACCACCAGGTCGACCTGCTGAGTGTTTAAACTTCAGGACCGAGTGTAAAGTTTAAAGAGGCAGAGAAAGGGATGTTTCATCTACAGTATCATCAAAGTTCCTGAATGCAAAGCCACCACAAGACTTGAAAATGACGTTTTCTTCAGCTAACTTTAACTGTGTCCTTGCTTTGTAGGGAAGACCGACGAGTACCAACCCCATCGCCAGCATCTTTGCTTGGACCAGAGGACTGGAGCACAGAGGCAAACTGGACGGGAATACTGATTTAATAAAGTATGTCATCTTTTTTTTAATTGTATTTACTCATACATAATATGTTATTTTACATAAAGTAATAAAATCCTCTGCATTGTTCCTCTCCAGGTTCTGCCACACGTTAGAACAAGTCTGTGTTGCTACTGTGGAAAACGGCGTGATGACCAAAGACCTCGCCGGCTGCATTCATGGCTTGGCAAAGTGAGTTTACATTTTTAGATCCCTCGGTGATGCTGCAGTTGGGGTTGTATGTGTTTCCTGCTTTAAGAAAACGTTTTCACAAGGGTACAAAGTTTACAATTTAACATAAATGTAACCTCTGTGCTGTGATCTTACAGCTGCAAGCTGAATGAACATTATGTCAACACATCGGACTTTCTGGATGCCATTAAGACCAACTTGGACAAAGCACTGTGTAAATGAAGATCGGACAACACACCAATTTGGAGAAACACACACTGTGTTTTACCCTTCATTAGTTGGAATTTTTGTACACAGTTTTTGAAGGACGCAAGTTTACTACTTTCCGTGCCATTTTTGTATTTGTAAAGCTGACTGACACACTGAGCTTATTCCTCTGCCACCTTCCTGTTTTGTGTTGCACAATCAAGTAATTTTAAATTGATGTTTATATTTTGTTTATAACAGCCATGTCAAACGAGTTTCAGTCAGAAATAGTTGATAAAAAAGTATATTCAGTGTACAGAGTGTGTACAAACAAGGACAGTGATGCCATGTTGTGCTTTGCATGAAAATAAAATAATAAGACAGTGATAATCACTCGTACGTGCAGTGTAAGGAGCTTTTTCTGCTCGATTGTCATTTTGTTCTGATCTGAGATTAAAAAAACAATGTCCTTTTAGGCTTATTTATATTAACTTTAACACTCCTAGGTACTGATGACAATTCAACCAAGTGGAATACCTTCAGACCAAAGAAGTATACTTGTCTTTTCTCACAGACGCATTATTACATTACTCCTATTTTCATACCTTTTATATCGTTTTTTGTTTCTGATTTAAAACATTTTTTTTAAAAAATACTAATGTATTTTGAGTCTGGGAAACTACAGTCAAAGGTTTAATAGGAGGAAAGAAATTGATTTTATGTTTGTCCTGGGTCATCGTTATTCATAGTGTCACACCGTCAGGGAGCATTGGCACTCATGATTTCCTCATGTGCTCTTGTGTCTCTAGTTTTTGTGTATCACTGCAACTCATTTTTCTAAAGTAACGTTTGTTTTATTCTTCAGATCTATGATGATGTAGAAAAGTTAACTTTTTTTTTTCTTAATTTTGTTTAGATGGTTATTACTTAGAGTTTGGTCCTAAGGGACAGAAGTCATTAGCCCTTTGTATGTCTAATATGTTGGTAGTAGAGGGCACAATAAATGTAAAGTGACAGAAGCCTACATTTCATTTGAGCAAAATATGTCTAATAATAGCAGTGGGAAGTATTGTTGGGGTCATAGTTAAGAGGTTATTAAGCCCTCTGGAGGATCTTCGGAGGAGATATTATTTAAGGAATGCCAAGTAGTGCTCAATTGAAAGCCTCGATAATATACAGGTCTGTAATGTTGAAGCAGTGTGAAATCCATAAACCCTCTAGAGGCGCTGTAGAGGTTTCCTCACAGGCGCTCCAGCAGACTCACATATCCAGATGTTGAATTCAGAATCCCTGAAAGTAAATGCTATCCAAGTGCAATTTCACTTCAGTTTAATTTCATGCACTTGCACATATGAGCCGCTGTCCAGCAGAGCACTCATGCGTGATGCTCATTCAGTGGTCGTCATATGCACCCTCCAGTGCCTGACAGTGAGTGGCGTTCGCACCAGCAGGGGGCCAGATCTAATGGGAGGTTTGCCAAAGCTCTCTGCTGTAGTTACAACTACAGTATCACACCAGCAGATGTCGACATGGTCACAGTCGGCCAGTTAGGTACTGCACTGTGTGTGAAAGCTTTAATGTACCACTAAATTACACTGAAACCTGAAAATCTAGGCAAAAAATTGCACCTGATGATTATTATTAATCGTTGTTTGAAACTGCTTGTTTTGCAGAATACAAGATAGAGAAGGTAAAAAATCACAAGTTCATTCTACCTTCTAGCAATGTCTCTCCCCATCTAAATAAGCTGGTGTTCATCAAAACATGTCTTTAGGAATTAAATGTGGATATGATGTTTGTAGGCGTACAGTAGCTGGTGATTTAATTTAAGGAATGTTGAGTATACAAACACTAAACAATATTTAGTTTGATATGGTGTTTTGCTTTCTGTTGATTCTCAATCTACAGCATTTAATACTTGAATGGCCAGGAAATATGCTCATGTCTCTCTCAGTAAAAAGTAAAAGAAAAGGAACAAGGTGCCTCTATCGAAAAAATTACCTGAAATTAGCATTTAGATTACGTTTTTCCTAGCTTTCTAATTTCCTTCCAGGAGGAACATTCCTGTGGAACTGTTAAGTGCTAAAGCAGCTCTCACTTAATATGATAGGCAGTCATAAAAGAGTCATATCTCTGAGCAAATTGCTCAATCACTTCCTGGGAAATGATTTCCTTCAGAAGTGTAATCCGTGGCTTGCACAATGCCAAGCATCCATGAAACAGTGAAGAACCAATCCATGAGAGCATACCCTAAAGCTGGAGGGTCTGCACTGGAGTTGACTGAGGCTTCAGAGAGACCCCAGACCGAACCCAAAAGTTGTAATTCAGTTTCCATCACAGGTAAAGCAAATGACTAACCTCCTGCATAACATAAATAAGACATCCAAAGACTTCCCTTTGTTTTGCTCTTTTTCTTTTAAAGTTGATGTGTTAACACAATCTTAGTTTAGCATGTTAGCCTTTTAGCATCTTCTAATCATCACGAACATCATCAGCTGAGGCAGATGGGAATGTGATTAGTTTTATAAATTAAGAGTAGTTGTTCACACCACTACATCTCAGTGGGATTGGTGCTGGATTAAAAACAATCAAGATGCAGTAGGATTTCCTACACACTGGAAAGCTCACTTTAATTCTACTAGCTACAATTACAGCTCTCGATATAGCAACAAGTACTATCTCTAATCCTCGTGCATTTTTGCATGAGAACAACCTGTATGTATACTAAAGTGAAACAATGCTTATCACATTAAATATGGGTGTGTTTCTTAGGTGCATGTACTGTTGTTATTTTTGTGTTCAATCAAAAACCAAAATGTCAGACACATTTCAGGTTAAGACATTTCACTTAAAGCAAAACAAGTCAGTCGTATAAAACCCCCGGGAATCACGAGTGTCTTACTAAATTCAAATTGATTCAATAATAAGTCTGTATCAAAGTGGTGGACCAACAAGCAGACGGACAGAAAATGTGGCTGAAAATACAGACAGATTAAAACACCAGTCTCCATCATTTAAACTAGAGAACCTTTATTAAATAATTCATGGTCATTTTCCATGAGGTCTCAGTTTGATTTTCCTCATCTCGAAGAAGAGCGAGTAGACCATCCCTCTGGTTTAGTGTGCATATCAAGGCTGACCTGCATGGCAGGACAGGGGGAGCTGACGGTCTCCCCCAAAACAGATTAATGGATATCAGGACAATTATCTGTCCACTTTCAATTCAATCATACAAAATGTAACCTCTCAAAAATGTATTTTCTTCTTTTCAATCTACTGATTGGACATCCACTTGGACTTTTTTTTCCAAATGAGCAGGGAAATATATTTCTGAATTGAGAAAGTGAAGTGAAAACCGCCCTGGATTAAAAATTCCTGAAACTACAAACAACAAAAAACCCAAACCTGCTGATTCTCCATACAAACTGCTGATTCTTCAATTTGCATTTAGACTGTGAAACTGCAGTTTACAAAAAAACCTACTGAGAGAGCATTTCTATTTGTGTTCAATAATATTGCTGTTATGGGGGCTTGAAAGATTCTACAATCTTAGTTCCCCCGGCTCTTCTCCTCGAGGCAAATGAGTTCACTCTTACTGAAGCAAGGTCTCATTGGAAAAGTGCTTTGTATTGTTCACTCATTAATTCGAAAACTTTGAGCAGTATATTCACTACACGGGACAGATTATTAATGTCAAGCTAAACCATGTGAGACAAAAGGTGGGTAAACACTGCAGAATCCTTTGTACAGTGACAGGGCTTTACATGTCGCTAACAAAGTCTTCGGGTATCAGCCGACATGGGACAGTAGCAACTTTGGTCGTAAGTGCCCTGGAAAGATAAAGGCTACAATGTCCTGTGCAGTAAAGCACACACGCATTGAACGAGCCTCCCCTTTTTGAGGGCTGGGCAAGTAACTACAATTAGGAACTGTTTAGTAGAAGCATTCATACCTATGAATATGTTGTGACTATGTATCAAAAGTTCGATATACAATGAGTAAATAGCTGACATGGTGGAAGCTTAGTTGCGAATGTATCTAGCTGGCACTTTCAGTCAAAAATATAAGGGCATACATCGGTGGTGAATGACAAAAATGGTAAACATATTTCTATCACATCAAATGTAACTGATGGCTCTGCAACTTTTTTTCTTTTCTTATTTTTTTTCAAATAACTGATACATACACACAACATACAGATTTAACTGTCCGCCAGTGAAAGTCCTTGAGTCGGTCGGTGAAGTAATCCCATAGAAGGAAGCTCCAGACCAGTGGCAACATGTTCAGTGTCTCTGCCCTCAGCAGTAGAGCTAACACGTCTCCTCTGACGTGCGTCTCCTTCCCGGCCTCCCATCAGAGTCCTTCAGTTCTGGCTCTTCTGGAAGGAGGCCAAAACTAAAACTAAATAATAACACGTCCCAAGTGTCTCCCATAGCCTTGACAACAGCTCTGTAATTTCCTTCTGCCTTGAGAACAACATGGTTCATCGCCTCTCAAGGTGTAGCGTAGCTGGTCGTATCCTTCCCAAAATTGTAATACTCCTCCATGTCGTCCATGTTAGCCGTGGTGAGTTTAGTAAGGTTCTGGGAGCCACCATTGTCCATATTGTCTGGCGATGTAAAGTTGAAGTTCTGTCCTTCATACTCCCCCTGGTTATCCATTTCCGGAAGGACTTCTTGGAAATACAAAAAAGAATTGTTAAGTACATTTCCATTACTACACATTTTTCCTTTTCCTTACACTAAATAAAATCCATGCTGGAGAAATGTATGGGCAAACTTTGTTTTTTAGGTTACCCACCATGTTTCACATTGTTGTGTTGCTTTAAGGTTAATAAATGAGTTGTTGCTGAAAAAAAAAAAACATTAACAAAAATTATTTTTCATATGTTTATGCTACAAAACCTTTGACTTTTATATATATGGTTATAAAAGTGTTCTCTTTTAAATCATACGTAGTTTTTCTATACCCTTCTGATTAAAAACAGCAAAAATTATACAATTTGTGGGAAAAACATAGGTAATTTTTACCATAATTAAGAACTGTGAGGGAATATTTAGTGATTGGGACATCTTTGCAAAAATATAATGTAGCAATAATTGTAAACATTACAAAATAAAGTAAATGTTGCCTGAAAAAGTTAAAAAGCATAAACAAAAGGAAGCGGATACCACAATGCAAAGATGCAGCAAAACTAAGAAGTGGGCCTTTTGTATGATTGAAAAATGTAATGCTTATAATGACATCAATTATTCATCTTCCAAATTGCATTTTTTTCTTGCAATGGTGCCTGGGACGAACATTCGTTTGTATCACGAAACAGGAGCATGAAGGCGTCCAATTATATGATATTTATACAGTATATTCAGGCTTTGCACACAAATGCTCTGTTTGGATCAAAATAGTTATACATAAAAATGTACTTTAAAATTACAATAACGACTTAACATTCACAACAGACACCGTCAATTATTTGAATTTGTGGGCATGTCTGTATAATATCATAGTTTTGATGTTTGCTTTAAAGCTGTCAGAGCAGGCAGTAGGTTTATAATTAGAGGGACACTCTGCTATGAATTGTGAACAAGATCTCATACTTTAATTAACCTTCACTGGATAAATAAGAGTGGTAAAATAAAATGTGAGAACACGTGCAGCCTCACCTTGTCCTTCTGGTGAGACATCCATCCCGTGTTTGACCTTCATGTGCCGGCTGAGGTTCCCCTTCAGGTTGAACTTACTTGTGCAGTAAGGACACTTAAAGGGCTTACTGCCAGCATGGAGATGCATGTGGCCCAACAGGTTGTACATTCTGTTGAAAGACTTGCCGCACACCTGGAGGAAAATAATGAAATAACATAAAAATACCGACATTGATTGACAAGGACATAAACTCATTTAAAGGTTCACTTCAGAGTAGCTTTTTGTAGTTAGAGATGAAAACATCCTGTCTTATAACGGCTGCCTCAAAGCTGATTGTGAAATTCTTGCCCACACTGTGAATTTCATTGCAGCAAAACCACTGATATCAAAGCGTATTATTCCCCTCACATAATCCTGTTATATTAAATGAAACTTAAAATGCGCCATGACATTTAATTTCACACCAAAATTGATTAGAAAATCGTACACTTCCTCCTATCAATACTCTCTTCTATCCATTCCCACCACTCACCTTGCATTTGAACGGTTTCACAGGCAGGTGGACGATCATGTGGGTCTTCAGCGTCTGTTTCTGGATGAAGCTCTTGAAGCAGACGTGACACTGGAAGGGTCTGACGCTGTTGTGGATCAGCATGTGTCTCTTCAGGTTGGCCGACAGGGTGAACTCCCGGGAACACACGTCACACTTGTGGCCTTTCATCCCCTGCGGAGTCAAAACAGAAGGAAAAGGGTTAATAGATTAAATACTGCATTTCTTTTCTCCTTGTCCCATTGTTCACTGAAAGTAAGACAGTTGTGTTATTGCTAAATTCAGAGGCTTTGGATCTGTGAGGGGAGAGAGTTAAAAGAAGGAAGAGACTGAGGCAGAATACTATGCAAAGTGAATGAGACAGGTTCAGGGCGTTCTTGTGAGAAATAGGTATAATAATTATAGTATATTTGCGACTGATTTGTCCCGTTTGTCGACATATTCAGTATTCGTAACTGTGGCAGCAGCAAAGGCCTTGAGCTCATGGAGGGATTTAAGTTGCTTTAAAAGACTTAGCACCAGGTTGATGCGATACATCCTAACACAAACACATAATACGCATATTTTTCTATTTCCAAGAATATCTATGTATCCAATGTTTAGTCATCCTAAAAAATCCTTTAAACTTGCCTGACAAACATCATATATTTAAGTTTTTTAAAGTAATTCAGTGAGAATTTCCAAACATCGTTGAGCACATTGCAGACAAGAACAGCTAATAGGTAAATCAGCACATTTTTTAATGGCGCCTTTTTGTCAAAATGAAGGCTTAAAAAACGTAGCCCTCTTCGTAACTCATAGTGGATCATGGCAACATTATACTCCTGTCACCCCAAAGCATGATGGGATTACCAAATCATTGAAAGATGGTAGAAGTAGGAAGATAAATAATAATATTGAGGCAGAATTCATTGATATAAACTGTTGTCTCATGTTGTACCATCCATATAGATGTTTTACATTACATTAATGTGCCAGTATCTCAGAAACCTCTATATCATCTTTGGTTTGGGGGGCACAGGTCTGTGAGTAGACCCCAAACATTACACTTTGAAAACCTCTGGCTTAGTGACTGTAAGTTAGTATCCAATTTGATCTTCAAAACAACAAGGAAGGAATAGCTGCAGAGAGCAAAAGGCTATAATGGCAAAGCAACCTTTAGTTTCGATGTCACAGACAGTATTAGGATTTTATCGTAACCATATTCACATCCTGCCAGTGAGATGTTCCTCATTTGTTTGACCATATCAAAACCTACGGCAGCCATTTTGAAGTGTACCAAAAGAGATTACTTTAAGTACCGAGAAACAAACCAATCCTAAGCTACTCATCTTTATTTGGTTCCAGTAAAATCAACCACAGGCGACAGGACATGTATAAGCATTGAGCGGCAGGTCAGAGAAGTAGACAACATCTACGGCCTTGAGGCTCGTCTGCTGCTGAACCACACACAGTTGTGTTGTTAATGTCAGCACACACACCAATTAGTTTGGATAAATGTATTCTGGTTCATTTAGAAGAACAACTATGGTCGCTGCTGGGTCAAGTAACTGTGTATAAGCACACAACTCTGGCTGACTGTCAGCCCCCCCAATGTCTGCAAAACAAATGTGTGGTGTCGCTGTCGTCCACCAGGGGGAGCAGTGAACAGACATCAGGCTTAAATACAAAAGGGAACATTCTCTCCACTGAGAATACCTCTCTCCCATTTCCGTGATGACTGTGGCTTAGTGTTTTTGTTCTCTGGAAAATAATCAAATTTAGATAAATCCTCTGGAATTCAGAATTTCATTTGTCACATTTGAATGTGATTTCTACTAGAAACTCGATCTATCCGTTGCTCTGTCTATCTTTAGGAAGTGAAAAGTCTGGCAGTTGTATCAACAATGCCTCATCCAGATGGATGTGGTTTGTGAAGGGAAATGTCAAGATGTCACATGTCAAGTATTTTAGTACGACCTCAAACTGAAGAACTTGGGAAAAGATAGTTCCGTAATAACATGTAATGCATTGTGATCGCTCAGAGTCATCGTCTCTCTCTTCCCTACCTGTGTGTGCGACTAATTGTGAGTAGAACACACGGGGGCATATGCAATTACAGACATTTTACTCAGATGAAACTATAATGAGGAGTACATGGAGAGGCTCAGTATTGCGATTATACAGAATCAGATAGTTGTGACTATGCAGCACTGAACTAACATATGTACTCCTCTTATTTCTTTAAATGTTAGCATGCACAAACCTCTGCATGAAGGATAAACTCGATTCTCTCCAGGGCACTGCCTGGAGCTTGCTCTATTAAATACAGAATGGGTGATTAACTGTACACAGGGTGACTGCAGGTGAAAACGGGGCACAAATCCTGCTTATTAGCACTCTGATCTAAAATGATTTGGTTATGGATAGAAGAGAAATGGAAAAAAGTATTTCCTTGGTGTGGGATATTTTGCTGTTTACTGTATACTCGTTTCTATACTGACCCTGAAGCTACTGTAGTTTTAGTAACAATAAAAACACAGAAAATTAACAGAGGGTTGTTATACTCTTCTAAAGGCTAGGCAATATGAGGAAAATCATATAACCCGTCGTTGTTGACCAATACCTCGATATTGTAAATGTGAGCATATTGCAGGGTTCACCAATGAACATTTTGATAAATGCTTTGTGGATATAACAGTACATTCATTTCAGAAAATATATATCACTTAAAACCATCTAGTACTTCAATGAAACAGATATTTTACCCAGCCCTAACTCTACTCGCATGCCTTTTACATTACATTACATACAAGAGGAAACTCTCCACAGTCTAACTATCAATGCACTGAAATATTGATAGTGTGTTTTTAACAATCAGTCAGGAAGTCAGGATGTGAGAGGTACCTTGTGTGTGAGCGAGTGCTGACGGAGGTGGTGGAGCTGCACGAACTCCAGGCCGCACTGGGAGCAGGTGTAAGGCCTCGGGCTCTGGTGCTTCAGCAGGTGGTTCTGGAGCTGGCTGCGGTACGCGAACGACTTGTTGCACTCGGTGCACTGGAAGGTGTGGGGGCCCTGGTGGCTGGTCTGGTGGCGTTTGAGGTGGGCGTAGGTTGGGAACTCCATGCCGCACTGCGAGCACACATGGCATCGCCCCCGTTCGTGCTTCACCTCGTGGGCTCGCAGCTCGCTGGGATAGGCGAAGCCACGGCGGCAGAAGCGGCAGCTGTAGGGCTTGACGTCTGTGTGTTGGAGCATGTGTCTCTTCAGGTGGCTGGTCTGGGTGAAGCCCTTCTTGCAGACGGTGCATTTGTGCGGCCGCGTCCCTTGGTGGGTCAGCAAGTGGGTTTGAAGATGACTGGGCTGCTTGAAGAGCTTCCCGCAGTGAGGACAGGCGTGCGGTTTGATGCCGTTGTGGCCCAGGATGTGCGTGACCAGGTTGTACTTGGAAGTGTACGATTTATCACACATGCGGCACTTCCAGCGCTTCAGACCGTCTCCCACGTCTACGCAGTAAGACTCGTCGATCTGGATGTTGATGTCTAGCCGGTCCACTCTGCGGCCAGCCGTGCCGCCGTGGAGGCTGGGGGTGCGGAGGTTGCTGGTGCTGCGCTGCCGTGTTCCCGTCCGTCCACATCATGTTCTGGCTGCTGTCTTCGTACTCGCTCGCCATGCTCATTTCTGCTGAATCATAGCTGCCCACTTCGCTGGTCTGGAAGTAGCTGCTGATGGCCTCCTCCTGCTGCGTGGGCTTCATCATGTTGTTCCCAGGGTGTTCCACCTCTTCTTCGTCCTCTCTTCCACCTCGACCGTGGCCCCCCATCGGGCGCTGGCCCTGCAGCCCTCTGTGGCCCTGCTCCCCTCCTCTGTGCCCCACCACCTGAGGCGGAGGAGGGTGAACGTGTGTGTTGGCTTGCGCCTGGTTGGATACATCCCGCTCACACTCTGCACAGTTCTTGTTGGTGCCTCTGAGCGTGGCCGGGTCCACTTGTACTAATCCGCCTCTGGGAGCCATATTGTTCAGCATGTGGACACAGGAGGGCATCCCAGAGTTCACCACTTCCCCTTTCACATGTGACGTGGAAATGTCAGCGCCTTGAAGGCTGTGGCGATCGGGGCCGACCATTTTTGTGTCGGGATGTTGAGGCGGCCCCTGCTGCCACCTCCTCTGACTGCAGCTGGGTTGCATCTGTCCGTCTTCTCCCAAGTTGTCTCCGAGGTAATCTCCGTTGGCTCCGATAAGCTGGTCTGCGTACTCGTAGTCGACTCCGTCTACTGTCGGTGCGGGGGACTCTTTGGGTTCGCCGGTGTAGAAGCCGTTGGGTGCAATGGTAGCGCCAAACACTTCATTCTGGGAGATGAGACCTAGCACGGCAGCCTGGGCCAGGGACAGCACGACTACTGGATCTGTCTGTGTGCCTATGTCCACCAGCCTGGCCATTACCTTGGGCTCACATCTACCCAGGCGCCGGCTCGCCTCCTCCTGGAACAGAGAGACACAAGCAAAGACAAGACATCAGTACTGCAAGAAAGGAAGTATATATATATATATAACATTTATATTTGAGTTGTTCAGCATCCAGTATGGTATTATAGACCAGCCACCAGAAACATTTTATTGTAGTTTCACCAATTTTATGTCCTCCAACGACAATGTGTCATTCATCAAAAGTGATCTGATGAAGAGAAAAAGGTGTCGAAGCACATCATCCAATCAGAGCTTTTCTTTGGGTTGGTTTTCCAGAATGAAGGAAGGAAAAGAACACTTTTTGTCCTAAGGAGCCTCTTATTGCATCACAAGGAAGGAAACCACTAAACACACAGATAACATTTCCTTCTGCAGCGACTAACCACCTCACAAATCAATGTTTGTGGGACAAATCAACCTGAATCAAGACTGTCTTCAGACACATCTTTGGATACAGTGACTGAGACACTGGAACTATGAAAGGCACCACCATCCTAATCCAGCGTGCTAACCATCTATGGTGTGTGTGTGTGTGTGTGTGTGTGTGTGTGTGTGTGTGTGTGTGTGTGTGTGTGTGTGTGTGTGTGTGTGTGTGTGTGTGTGTGTGTGTGTGTGTGTGTGGTGGAGGATTAGATGGCCTACTGATCTACACACAGCACATATTCAAGTGCAAGGGGGGGAAAAGAGTAAGACTAAGAAATAAAAAAAGAATGGAAAAGCAAAAGAGAAGACAAAAACACGGGAGAGCAGAGAGAGAACAGGGGGGAGAAAGGAAAAAGCAGAGACAGAGGGAGGGAGGAGAGAGAGAGCTTAGAGCAGGCAATCGTCTAGTGGAGGGGAGGGGGGAGAGGGAAGAAAAGCAAAAATGAAAGGTAGAGGGATAGTAAAGGAGAGATAAGGAGGAGGAGGGGTGGGGGAGGAGGGGAGGAGGAAGGCTGAGAGAGAAGAGAGAGACACTGGAGAGGGAGGGGAGGGGAGCTGAGTGAAAGAGTGAGAGGGTGAGTGTAAGGCAGCAGTCAAAAGAGAGCAAGAGGAAGAAAGAGAAAGAAAGATATATATGTAGAGACAGACAGAGAGAGGGAGGGAAGGAGGAAGGGAGGGAGGGAGTGAGATGCAGGGAGCAACCAGGAGAAAGAAAATGACAAAATGAAAGCCAGACAGAATGAAAGATATAAAAAAAAGCAAAAAGGAGAAAGAGGAAGGAAGAAGAGTTAAAAAAAGGCGAATGGAGTTCACGCCAGACACAATTCTTAATTAGTGAGGAAGATGAATCTGCAAATTGCAACTTTAAAAACAAAGAACAACTACAGAGAAGCCTCTCAGACGGCAGCTTTCTACCTGCCTCTCAGCTGTGAGTGTGATCAACGCAGGAACTACCACTTAACATGCTACGAGTGAGAGCCGATGAACTCACCACGCTCCTCTTGCTGTGAGGTTTCAGGTGCTTTAAGGATCTCATTCTTCACCGGAGTGTTGAGTGAGAACAGGCTACGCTCCCCTCCTATTTATACGTGAGGGATGAGAGGAGGCGGGGCTTACATTTGCCCGCCTCCAACCCTCTTCTTCTTTTTCTTCAACACAGTTTTCATCTTTGGTCACACCAGCACAAACATAGACCAGACACAAACAAACAAATGTCCTTCCGACAAATAAGCATGAAGGGGAGTAGATTTAAAAATAAACAAAAACACTTCTTTATGATTGGCTTGCACTTGGCTCCTTGATAGTGTCATAATTAATGGGCACCTCAAACACCTTAAAACTGAAATTAAATGCATATCATATCAATATGAAATCATGGATCCTCAGGCTGGCTCGCCTCACTCTACATCTCCGTCTGTCATTCTTTGTCTTTGTTTCTGCCTTTCCCTGTCTGCCTCTCTTCCTTTATCTGTTTCTTCCTGTAGCTCTATTTATTGCCGAGTCCCTTTTCTGTGCATCCTAAATGCATCTTTCTCTCCCTCTCTCTTTGTCTGTGCTTTTGTATGTTTCACTCTCATTTATCAAGTGAGGTTTATGAGTAGGAAAAAGTGTTGGAAGATTGTTTCATGCACAGACTCGGATGCAAGTGTGTGATAGGGAGAGGGAAAGAGGAAGAGAAAGAGATGGAAGGTGACTGACAAGGAGATGAGCGAATGAAAGAGGGAGGGAAGGTAGAGAAAAAGAGGAAGAGGGAGTGAAAAGAATACTGAAGGAAAAGAGAGGGGAGGGGTGGATGGGAGACAGAAAAAAAAGAGAGAGAAAGAGACAGAGGGGGATGGGAAGAGTGGAGCAGAATGCGGTAAAAGAATGAGAAGAAATGGAAGATGGATGAAGGGAAAGAAGCAGGAAAAATGAAGGTAAAGAATAAGAGGTATAGTGCTGCTGTTAATGATGAACACATCTTCTTCTCTCCTTCCTTCAATCACACAAACAAATGAGTCTTCTGATGGACACCTCAGAAAACAGGTTTGAGGTTCGAGTGCGAAAACTTCAATCTCTTTTCACGTCATCTGGTGACAAGCCAAATTAAGAAAGCTAGAGAGATGTGATGGTGACAGCTGCCTGAAAGTTCAAAAAGGTCATGCACATCCAGCCAACGATGATTCCAAAAACCCAAGCTGCAAATTATGGAAGCAAGAGACAACTGAGCAACACTTCCTCCAAAAACATCAATTGAACACCTTCATTCAAGATGCCTTGCATGCATTTTGCAAACATCTCTTAGTGTAAACTAATGTTTGGACTCAAGAAAGGTTGCAAATAGACAATCTCAAGAGCTAGTTTCTTTAGCTGGAGGTTCCTGAAATGATGTAAGTCAATAGAAGCTGTCAAGAGGGAATTGTTGGTTGATTTTAAATGTAAATGCTGTTTAGCATTATGTGTTTTCTCTTTGCAACATGTTGTATGGCCACAGCATTATTTTCCACAGTGTGACGCTCATCAGTTGAAAAATAATACACCCTCTCATGGCACAGAGCAAAACTAGAGCACAGTCTACCAACGGTCTGAGCTATCGTCTGATTTAATCTCAATGTGCAGAGCAGCCCTGTGTTTCAGATGGCCCGGACAGCTACTGTTTTTTCTTAGTATTGTCCATTTTCATGCTAGAGTAATTTTGATCGCATGGAAGATAGAGTGAGACCCTTTGACTCTACGTGTTAAAGAAGTATCGCCTAAAGGTTCAACAAATGGAAAGGCATCTATCAGAAAGCAATGATCGGATTGGGGGGGGGGTCAGATCAAAATGTATGAGATAAACTTAGTGTAGAAAAACAACAATAAACTAAAGTTCATTCTGTTCATGTCATACATTTAATTACATCTTGAAATAAAGAAAAATAAAAACACTAATTAGGATTGATAGATCAGAATTGTAGCTTGAAACACATTTTAAAATGTGTAATTGATAGGTTGATTCTTGGACATTTGGCTCAATGGGCTCTACACATTATAGGAAATTGTCTGACTAAATGTGTAATTGTTATAGATAAAATAATCAGCACATGTAAGACTATTAGAAACACTTCAGCATTCCCTGTCTTTTGGCTTCCTTTACGAATTGTTTCTAAACTAGCAATCTAAATGTGGCAAATAGAAGTACAGATTGAGAAATATGGCAGGAGCTGAGACATGACAAGTGTGTGTGTGTGGGGGGGGGGGTTTTTTACAGAATAACACTTCCACAAAAAAGTACATTCTTGGTGGAAATTCAAACTAGGGTCAATCGCAACCCATTCGAGCACAAAACAGCACACAATGCTTCCACTGCACATTAATTTCCAGGACTTAAATTAAGTCCTGGAAATTAAACTCTAGTCATGCTGATAATTTCTATGCTTTATTTTGCATTGTTCCGTTTTAAACTCCAAATGAAAAAAGCCAATTCATTTATCTGAAGCTATTTTAACTGTGGCAAAAGCTCCCATTTCCTTTAAACTGACCAAAGCCCATCAGATAGATACACTTTGACATATACAGGAAACTAAATCAACTTTAAAAAAAAAAATGCAGCTACAGTACAAAACACGCCTTGGGGTGTGACTTATATTTCTCAACTAGAAGATCTCCCGGTCCCTTGGGTCCTGTTAACAAACTCAGCATCGTAAAAATGTGATCTGATCAGGGGAGGGCAGATTTGAAAATGAGTAACATAAAAAAAAAATGGTGGGATCCAACTAAACAATCACATATGTTGTAGATATATACATGTACACATAGCACATGCATGTCTCAAAGCGCAGCCAAATAGATTTGGGTAAAGTTACTGCAGTCTGCATCTGAAGCAAGGGACCAACATCCCACTGCAAACCTCTTACATGTTCAAGAGCAACATGTGGGTTTGTTCTGGCCAGCAGCCGTCACAGTTAACAGGAGATCTGACCAAATGTGGCTGCTCAAGATACAGTATATTCTGATAACAGATGCAAAATGCTGTTTGTCTCAACTTTATCCAGACTTAATCTGAATGCATTCAGATAAAAACACTGAGGTGGGAAGGAGGCGACAGACAGAGCTGGCTGAAGGACTGTTTGGCCATAACTGTCTCTACACTAGATGACATCACTTTGAAACATGTTTAGTTGAACAAGGGATTTTTAAATATTTAGTGGAGTTAATAATAATAGTTAGAGGTCGCATTAATAAAACAGCAGAAGCTGCACTAAACAGAAAAGAAATACATGAAAATAAAAAGTGAGAGCCGATAGGAATGGTACCCTGCCACAAAAATCTGTTTTCTCAAAACAAATAATCTGATTGGATGTCTCTTGCCAAAATGCACTCTGGGAGATGTAGTTGACTTCTCGCAACGTGTTGTGTATGTTCACAGTCTTGGATATTTGACTTTTTAAAAAGAACCATGAACCATTGTATATAACAAATTTGAATGTGACTTTTACTTTCTCACATCAGCAACACTTTGACCTGCAGTTAAACCTCAACATGCATCAAACCCATCTTTGAAGCTGAAAGGTGAGGCCGTCACCTGGGTCCTCTACTTCACATTCCTGAAAAGACGATGACTGTCATTTGCGGTTCCTTTGTAGTCCAATTTAGCCACTTGTTGAACAAGGACAAAAAGCCACCAGCATGTTGTGGTAAACGGCCAGCTTTGGGGCAGATTGCTAAGGGAGGAAGGTTTTTATATTTCGGGTAATGCGAATAACAGAGGCCTGTGGATAGTGCCACGGATGGAGGGGTTACAGTAAATAACATACAAATATGTTGCAATGGGAAAAGCAAGATAAAGCTATTCTGTAGAATCCGAACAGTCTCTAACCCTAATGTGTTTTTGTGTGATAGTTTTTTTTTAAATAAAGTTTGTATTATAAATGTCATGGGTGAGTGTGATAAACAACAGGATAGAGAGAACATGGAGGAAAGAGAGAGAAAGGGAAACGGCAGAGGACAAAATGGGGGCGTAATAGAGGAAGCAGAGAGAGAAAGAGAGAGAGAGAACAGATGATTGCATGGAATGAAAGAGGGATTGAAGGGGGAGGGAGGGGAGGAGATACAGAGAACAGGGATGGGAGGGGGAGTGAGAGAGTGAGGGAGTGAGTGAGTGAGTGAAATGGTGGAGTGAGAGAGGAAAGGAGAGAGAGAAAACGAGAGGCAGCAGTGGGGGAGGGGAGGATGTGGAGGGAGAGCAAGCAAGAGAAAGAGAGAGAGACAGAAAAAAGAGGGAGGGAGAGAGAGATGGGGCAGGGAGCAACGTGAGAGCAAGACAGAGAGAGGGAGGGAGGGGCAGTGTGCAACGTGAGAGAGGGAGAGAGAAAGGGAGGCAAAGAGAGAGAGGAGAGGGAGGGGTAAAGCGTGATGGTAACGAGAGCAATAGAGAGAAAGGGAGGGAGGGAGAATGAAAGAGGGAGAGAGGAGGTAAGGGGAACAGAAAGAGAAAGAGGGAGAAAGAGGGGGGAGGGGACGAGAGCTGGAGAGAGAAAAACAGAAAGAGGGAGCAAAAAAAAAATAGGGAGTGAGCGAGGGAGAACGAAAGCTCAAAAATCTCGTCTATTTTGTGGTTTCAAAAACATGGCTGCAGTAAAAGAAGAATGGAATTGTTGTTTTTACAAGTCCTCTCTCTGACACACACACACACACACACACACACACACACACACACACACACACACACACACACACACACACACACACACACACACACACACACACACACACACACACACACACACACACACACACACACACACACACACACACACACACAGTAACATTATAATTAACGAGCAGCTGTAATGACCAATGTTAATCAATGTGAGGCTAAAACTGCCCCATATAAGTGTGCTGTGCGGTGCTCCCCTTACTGAAACGCTTACTTTTATTTTGATGAGTACAGATAACATTTTGGAAAATTGTTCCTTAACAGAGATATATATTGGTAACCTTTATTAGGGTGGTTTTCAAAAAGGGCATCCCCCTCAGATATTTTGTCCTCCCAACATGCTCCTTAACTCCTCCTGTTTTGCTCGATATTCAATCATGTCATTTTTGGGCTACAGCTTTTTTTGTCTAAATTTGTTAACATTTTGGCAAATTGGCAACAATAAAATATGCCAAATTATCTTTTAGCAGTTCATGTTTGCAATGTACTCATGGACGCACAGACAACCATCACAATTGCAGCGATACTGAAGAAATGAAAACTTTAAATTGATCCTCAGGAAAGTTCTGTAGTGATAAGCAACATATTTGCCCTATGATTTCAAATGTTAATTACAATGGGCAACAAAGTTAAAGGTATTCTCAGAAAGTGTTCATAATTCCTCTAACCGTCACATTTATTCAGTCTTTTCAGGTCTGTTGTAAGCCACACTGCACTATATGAACATAAAGTTTGATCAGTACTAAAGGATCAGTACAAGAAGAAGTTGGTGCATTAATCTGAGTTTTCTTCTGTTACCTGTTACAGAAGTTATCCTCATCGAAAACATTATGTAACCAGAGTGACAAAAACAAGTATTCATGGAAACATACACATCAGGGATGATACAAATACCTTTGGAAAAAATACATAACCTCTGAGTTGGAATTGATGACACATTTTGTCATTTTAAGCCTTCCTAGCACACAGGAAGTGCAGAAGAAGTCAAGCCGATTCAGTATTCGTTTGAATGCTAAAGCCTGAGCAACAGCATTACCACGTGATACTGTCTCAGCTCTCCTATGTTTCTCTCTAAAACTCCGATCATAAACTGTATGTTTAGAAAATATGTCAGTTGGGCAAGAGATCCAAACAGCATTACAACTCAGTACCTCTCTTCCTAATGTGACCTCTCCGAAAGATGAGAAGGTCATGACACACAGAGCTGACCTCGAAGAACTAGTGCCAACAAAGGCAAGGAGGATATCACTTGCCAGGAGTTAATTATCAGGGTGGTTAACTAGAGAGATAAACATGCAACTCAGTCAAACTGTGTTTTGTTTAATAATCATGTTACCCAAAAAATGAAAGATAGTTTCTAAAAAGTGCTGGTTGTGTCATCTAATAGCAGTTAACTGATTCAAGTACTTTTGTCCAATTTTCAATAAAAGTCCCAAGCAATTTATTCTCGGGGAAGTCAAGTCAACCCGAGTCAACTTGTATCCAGGTCACATGACTCAAATCCATGTTTTCAAGTAGCTAATACCACCTCAAAATAGATACGTTTGGAAATGGGCAGTGCTCCAAGTGTCCTAAAATGTTTATTCCTAGGCAGTGGTCCAGATGTTTGGCAGCTTTTGTCATGTAAGATGTTGTCCAATTTAAGGAACAACGTTTGAAGTTGTCCTTTATTGCTCTTGTTGCTACGTCACTTTTCACATGCAAGAGCAACCATAAGTGAAGCAAACTCAAGAATGTATTGTGTTTTTTCTAGTCACTATATACACGAGCAGGCCAATAGATGAGGTTGCTAAAGAGATGTAGTGACAGTATAATCATTCACTATTTATAGTAATAGTAAATACCTACATTTTGGAATCTAATGCTCACCACCATTATTAGTTATGGGGTGTTAGAGAACTCAAAGTTCTGCAATTCAACACACCCACATGATACTGGGTTCAAATGATAACTCGTAAATAACTGAGCCCTGATAATTAAAGTTCATACAGAGAAGGGATATTAAAAGGAACCACCTGAATAAAGTAGAGGCCTGTAAGAAATGCAAATTCCTCCACACAGGGCCCGACGGCTCACTGAAACAGCCATTTTCAAACTGTTCAATCAAAGTTGTGAGCCCTAAAGGTCGAGTATCACTGACCATGGGGTCAAACTGCAGCTCAGTGACCCGTAAGTCTCTGATTCATTTACTAAACATATCCCTAGATTAAAGCAAAACAAGTCTATAAAAGTAGAAGGGCAGTTGGAAGTGCTTGTTAGGGGACAATACATAAACTCTCCGTCAACCATTACAGGAGATTTAAATGGCAGATTTAAGAAGCCTACTTGGAGAGCTTCAGGCAAATACAGTATTATTTATTTATGAAGAGCTGTCCCTCAGGAATAAAGTCCTGAACTCCCAAAAAACTTGCGATACACAATAACACACATTAATACTAGTGTTCATGTCGATATGAATGATGTGGGAGTCGAAACTTGTTATTTTTTAGTGCTTATCAATTAACCTTAAAGCTTTTAAAAGTCAACCCCAGGTTTTCCTTTTATTCCAACTATGTCTCGCTCTTACTGTACTATATGTTTCACTTTCAAAAAAGATTAATTAAAATGTCAAGACACAAAGCTCTCAAACAAATCTCTTTGAATGGAATTACGACAAACGACACGATTTAAAGGCTCAATAAATGTCGGCTCTGCTGCTCTGGTAAATGCTGCTGTGGGTCTGCCATTTTCTTCCAGTGTGTTGTAACAAACAGTTTCAAACTACCTCACTCTTTATCCTCCTCTCTCCCATTACTCTTTCCTCACATCTCCATGGATACACCCCCTTCCCTTTTCTCTCTCTTCCTTTCACCCCCTTTTCATCCCTTCCATCATATATTTTCTCTCCCAGGATAACCCTAACCCTCATGTGTCGCTGATTTTCTACCAAACGAGACTCTCTCTTACAGATCTTTAGTAGTTAAATACAAATTTGGTACAAGTGTCCAATGTAAAAATAGAAAAATGGACAATAAAAAGTATAATAATGCTCTTAAAAGAAGATTATGGTTATATACCAATTGTGGGACATTCTTTTTTTTTACTAGTTTTCACTGATCGGAGATGAGCGACACAACAGCGCCCCCAGAGATGAGAAGGAGAAATAGTGCCTTGCTCAAGGACACTTAAGACTATTTTACCTTGCTCAACTTTTTGACTTCTTAAATGGGTGGGTTCTTAAATATTGTAACTGAGTGACAGAACAGACAGCTGTCAAAAGACCTTAAATAACAGCAGCCATGCACTTAATGTAACATAAAGGGAATACATTTGTTCTTAAGTAAAATATATGGAGGCCTGTGCGTTACACAAGTCACACACAATGGTGATTTAGCCAATGGCCTACTTATGAGAGCCCTGAAAGGTCACACCTGCAAATACACCTTATTGCTCTAAGTGAAACACAGGTCTTCGATTGTTACTTCTAAGATCTTTACTGTTCAACTTTCAATGACAGTAACAGCAAAACGCTTTCACCACTGCATGCAACTTAGTGAGTCCATAACAAGCCACAGTAGAAGGTAAAGTGAAAAATAGGCTGTCATAAAACGCCAGGAGAAGTGATGTCATTTAAAAACGGTAATAATTTACACATTTTCAGACAGTCCCTCCAGGAAGTCATTCACAGTGTTCAAACCGTGGCTCCTTTCTTAAACACAGCAAGTCAAATCTCTGCATGAAGTGTATACGACTGTCAGTAAATAAAATAAATGTTTTTGGACACCTTCCCGTCTTCTCCGGATTTCTAAACTGTGGAACAGGCCGACAGCAGTCCAGATGATGCATATTGGCAGATGTGTGACAAACATGTTGCCCTTCTTCCATAAAATGTTTCTATAGTGAGTTCAGCCTAGATGCTAAGCAGTCATACACCTTGCAGCATTTCTTGGATTGAATCTGTTCAATGTGGATTTATTTGCATCACATTCATGCACTGCAAGCTCCCTCCTCACATGTTCACAAACACACAACAGTGTAACAGTGAACCCAGCAGCAAGGTCAGAGACTGTATGCACTGAGGCAAGTTGTGAGGAATTCACTGGGGCACGTGTTTGTTTCAGTCTTATTTGTATTTTAGGATTTGATGGCTTGGTCTTGGCATCATTTTTATTTATAGAAAATGAACAATACATTACCATGAACTAAATATGGCAGTCAACATTCTATCTATTAGCTTGACCAGATGTTTATTTTTAGTCTTTAAATGGATCCAACTGATTTGTCTTTCCTTTGATGTGGCACAGAAATGGTGTCTATTAGTCCTTATACTCATTTGATCGGCAACATACTATTAAACAAGCAAGTTCATTGTCAATTTCTCTAATCCAGCTACTTTTCACCCATTTGCAGCCTTAGCATAACCAGATATCAGCAGGCTACAACACAAGGTGTCAATAAAACCGATACTCAAAGATGGCTTTCCTGTCAACTCCTTGAAGAATAACGTTGTCCGTCCATCCACAGAGGGGAAGCTAAGCTGAACACATCAAACTTCATAACTCCGGAGGCAACTACCCCAGCATCACTGCTCAGGTACTGCAGTGTCATGACAGAAGCCTCATTACTGACAGAGAGAGACAGTAACAGTGTGAAAGGACAGAGAGGGAATCAGAGGACGGGAAACAGAGACGATAAGAGAAGTAGACAAAACAGAGAGGCTTCCACAACCACATACACACAATGCCTGCACTCAAACACACACATGGCTAAAATTACATTCAAGAGGGCATGAACTAGGCCACTGCTCTGCACTAGGCAGGAAAGTGGTAGTTTGCTAAGTGAACAGAGGCTTTCAGGGACATAAAGGTTGCAGGCTAACACTGGATGTGGTTACGCATCTGACCGAACAACACACATTATCATTGTCAGCCCGGCAGTTAATAATCAAGATCTAACCAGAAGATAGAAAAAGGGAAAACGTGGAGCAGTCAGTCGTCGTTATACATGAGAAGAGCATACTTTAACTTTAAACTACAAATAATTTCAGCGATAAAATAATGACCAGATCTGACAGACAAACCTGACAGGCATGACTCGCACCTAATAAGCATCACACACTGGAGTTGTCTATTAAAAACTCCTTCTGCTTACACTCCATGAGACTGACTTCACATTTATAAAAATATGTATAATGCACCAAATCGCTCGTGGGAATTTGGGGAAGAATATATATTCGACATGACAAAGCGCTAGATGAAAAGCTAAGGGATTACCAGAGGTATAACAGTTTTTATATCCATGTATATGTGCACCAGGTATCATGGAAATCCTTTCTTGTCCTTGTCAAGTAATTTCACTCAAGCCCCAAATGTCCATGTCATATTGCCACTTGAGAAAAAGGGATCACAGTCTGTTTGATTCAGCCGTCGGGACCAGGAATGTCTGCACAAAATTGGTTGCCAATTTATCTTAGAGATGTTGAGATGTTTCGCAAAACAGGTGAAATCTTTGAACTGCTGGTGGAGCTACATGAACATTTAGGGGATCACCATACTGTAGTCATACTGGATCGTCCTCTGAGGATCATGCATATCAAATATCATGGCAATAGATCGAGTAGCTTTTGGGATAGAGATCCCTGGCATTACCTCACATACTGGGTAAAATACAAACATCGCAAGAGAATTTGCCATTTTTTGCATTTCTAAAATCATCAAAAAGTGAGTGTAGTTCAAACCAGATGTTGTACATTATGTCTAAAAACAACAATGCTGTTTTGTCATAATCAAAGAAAAATGTTGACAAGCCTTTACTGCTTTAAATCAAAGTTATATTTACCATAACATTTATTAACGTGGCCCAAAAGTCAGAAAATGATGCGAGCAGTTGTGATATAGCTAAAACATTGAATCATGCCAACGATTCAACAAAACGTCATCTGCTATGCAATGGGAGAATAGCATGTTGCATTTATTATTAATAAAGCCATATAGAGTCAGCTGTTAGCCCACTTAACAACACAAGGCTAGATTTCAATGTCGTTTATGATCAATTCAATGTTGCAGGCCTCATTTTTCCAGAAGCCCTTGGTATTGTGGCAGTCCAATAGGCACGATACACTCATACATACATACAAACACAGTGGCATTCAACTCTGGAGGTCGTTCAGCACGGCTGCAACAAACAGGCCCTACACATTAGGCCTTTGTGCTTCGAGAAACATCAGCCTCTTTTTTTTTTAAACCCTGCCTGCAGCACAGCCGAGCACTGAAATGTGCTGACACCATCATCAGCTATTCTAAACCTTTACCACAGCTATATTCCCACATCCACAAAAAGACAGGGGGAGAGAGAATATAGACAACTGCTAATTTCTATTTATCTTCATTAACAAGACGCGTCTAATTTTCAGTGTCAGTTAGGAGGATTTATTCCGTTATTTTATGCACTTTGTGGCTGTCCTGATGGGCTTCTGTTTGGCTCTGCTGGACCTCATTCAACATCCTCCCTGCCCCTGATGATCCACTGACGGATGGCTTATGATCCCCTGAGAAGCGTACACATCGTGTAGCAGCAGCAGTAGCAGCAGCAGCAGCAGCAGCAGCAGCAGCAGCAGCAACAGCAGCAGTGTAATGACACATTATCGATTTAAATGAAGGGATATTCATTAATTAATTTACACCTCAAGCTGGCCAAAAAAAAGTAATATAAAATGTACTGTTACAGTAGGAGGCATATATTCCGCAGACAAAGTATGAGCCAATGTGAAAACTTGTCAGCTTTTTTAACAACACTATCGTTTAATCCAATTATCAGATGATCCTACATTATGTCAAATACTATTCTAGTGTCATCATTCAATCTTTCAACACTACATATTAAGTAAGTCCTGTCAAAATAGCAAAACAAAGCGCGTCCATCCTTCTCAACGACGCCAAAATCGCTAAGTTTTTTAATAAGCAGATCCGTATAGACACCATTAACACAAGGTTAACACATAAGAAACCAAATATAGCAGCCAGCTGTGAGATGGCAAGTTTGCAAATTAATATTTGGCGAGATGCCTTCAAGTAAAAACAGACTGGAGAGGTTAGCATCAAACAGTCAAGAAAGCCCTAAACTGCATTCAGGGAGGCTGATCGCTCCTACAAACAATTTATCCATGGCCGATCATTCACTGGAGCTGCTCGACTATTTGGGAAAAAAATCCAGTAACAGCCTATGAAAAGCATAGGCTACTTGAGAATACAGAGGTTGAATCTATGAGGAGAAAACACCAGGCCATCATCACTCACCAGTTTTGAATCACTGAGGTATATTCAATCTAAGAGCCGCGATGAAATACGATCTTTTGACAAATGGATACTATAACACTAGGGAAGTCGAGTTGGATAGAGATGGTTGACGCCCTTCATTCCTTTGGGCACCGAGATGATTAAATCAGTTTAGTCAAGGTGTCATTTCAGGAGAAACTGACAGCAGAAATGGGTCAATCTGCAAAACAGTGAGATCTGCAGCAGGAATTAAGATCTGCATGTCAATATTACCTGGGTTGAACAACGCTGAGTCATTTGAATATTTCCATCTAAATGACCATCAGTCAGATGACCCATAGAACCACTTGGGGAGGATGTCTTTTTAATTACTCTAAGGCACTGAAGTGCACTGACACTGAACTGCATCGGAGCACATCTATAGGCCCGGGGCTGAACAACTGGTATGCACAGTATGCAGCTGTCTTGCTGCATGCAGTGCACCATCCACTTTGCATTAGGCACTGCATGGCGCCAGGTGTGCTTGAGGACAGCATTGTTGATCATTCTAGCTTTGCACCTAAAATGGCACTGAAGCAGTCCTAAATAAGAGCATACAAAACCAGACACATACAGTACAGCAACATCATATCCCTTTACAGACAGTGTGGGACGCAGTGCCCTCATTAGAGCAGAGGAGGGTACCTGTGGCCTATCAATGATCTCGGTGAAGAGCCAGCCTGGCCTGTCTCCCCACAGGAGGAGCAGCCGGCCGGGCTACAGGTTATCTGCTGCAGTGCATCTCCCTGGTGCTTCAGCTGTCAAACATCCGCTCTGCACTGACTACAATGTGCACCACACTGAAAGCAGTGCCAAGACAGCAAGTGGCGAGCTTTATCTTGTGGACACTTCTGACTGTTTTAAAAAAAAAAACATTACCCCCACCCCTCCTATGAAACTCGCACTGTATCTTTAAAAGAGAAGGGCCGACAACTTAACAGCAAAAACTTTGTTCGAGACAGGCCTGCTCAAGACATCTCGGCCTGCTGTCCTGACATGGAGAGGTGGGTAATGTTGTGTGTGTGCAAGGTCCGGTTTAGTGATGTGCAGACCCGGGCTAATGTGGCCTGGTGTAGCCCCTACTCCTTCATGCATCTCTTTCCCCGTTCTCTCCATCCCCCCTCTCGACGCCATCTGTTTGTGGCATGAGAGAATGTGGAAGTAAAAAAAGAAAAGACGACATTTTGACTGTAGTTGCTGACCTACATCGACCATTTGTTTCCAGCGCAGCGCAAAAACCGCACCGAAAGCTCATAGCGAAAACGCACAGGCTGTTAAAATCGCCAGACATTACGCGCATACATTTTGTATCCTGGTCAGGAGGAATTTAATAAGTTACGCTTGAAACACTCCTCCGCCTCGCCGGGCCGGACAAGTCAACGCTCCGGCGGCACAGACATTTCCTCTATTGCCGTCAAAACCGAGAGAAATATGAAATGCTTAACTCACCTGATTCCAAAATCGGTTTATGGTGGCGACGTGATTGTGGTTAATTTCAATATGGGAAAAACAGTTACAACGGTGGGTCCCCGTTGTGTGTAGCAGGAAGGAGGGAAGGGAAGGCGAGAGGGGCTGACGTGAATGAATAAACAACTGAGCTCCTCCTCAACGCCACAAGTAAAGGCGGAATGTGGCTGACTTAGTGCAATACACCACCACCCATTAAAGCCTCCCCTTAAATTAATCTTTAGCAGCAAATACTGATGTTTTTAACAGGCTTTAGAAGCCTTTTTCTGATTAGTAAAGCCAAATAGAACATGCTGCTGACTCAAAAATACTGAGCCTAGTTTTTATATATGATATCTGCAAGTGTTTTTAATGCATAATTTATTCAGCATTAAGTGACAAAAACCTAGCTTTTACTGTAAAATACATATTTTGTATAGGAAAACAAAATCCAGCAGGTGGCGCTGCCTGCACCCTAAAAACTGGACTGCATTTGACATTCAGACAAAAATCCATTAAGACACCCTGCAGACAGAATAAAGCCCCTCTTTCGATTGATAGCACTTTCTTTGAAACAGTTCTTCAATAAAGATATCTTATCTTATTCAAAAACATAATTGATAAACTGCATAAAGACTGAAAAATCTAAGAAAACCTATTTTTGAAGGGATTGTTGGGACTAAATGTTCGGAAACCAACTGTTTGTCTCCATCATGTCACTGTGTTCACACATTTTACCCCAACACTGAGTTCTACAAGTACACACACATTGATACACACATATTGAATAACATTGTGACAAAACCACATTTAGATACAAGACCAATTACAAACGAAAGCTGCGGCCTGTGTTTTTCTATGTTATCCAAGTGACTACTTTACCTCCACATTAGATTAAGTCAGTTAAATAATCATTAGAAATGTTGGGGGAACTGCATGAGGTGGAAAAAAGGGAACTGTAACCTTTTTACCAAATGCCGTGAAACACCTTGATCTAATAACAATAAACATTTAGATATTCCATTAAAAGCTATCTCCTTTTTTCTTCAAATGAGCTGCTGAAACAGAACTGTTTTAAAGTTTTGAAATTCTGCTACATTAAATAATATCCCAAAAGAAAGACAAAGATCTGACACTAGAGGGCAACAGCACTCCACTTAATCTCTGGCACCAAGCTGAAGTACAGTAAACGTCTTTGCAGAGTCCAAACAATTAATGTGTCCTATGATTCCCTAATTAATCAATCCCCCTTAATGTTTGAATAACTACATCAGTGTTTGTCTTGTAAACTGCTAGAGAAGATCAGGACAGACCTTCTTCATTTTCAGTGGTAAGCTAATAGTTTTACACCAATAAAGGAAATGATACTCAGTTGATCAAGTTAATTGTTGCTGTTAATCACAAAATGATTGATGTATTGGCTGTAAAACTGTAAAAAAAAAAAAAACGCAGACGTGCTCTTAGTATCTGTGTGTGTCATAACTGTTCCTTCCAGTCCTATTGTAAGGTGCTATTAGTCTCCACACACTGCAGCCTGTGATTATCCAGTGTTATTGACAGAATGCTCTTTTACATAAAGCTGCTGCTGTGACGCCCTTCAGCTTTCAGAGGCCCGTCGATACAAAATGCGTTGTGAATTCAAATGTCTGTGGGTTGGGGGTCTCAAACCTAGGTTAAAACCGTGTCAGCGAAGTGAGATGAGTTTTTCATTGATTTTTTTATATGATTCAAGGGTACGAACACTGCAGGCATTATCAGAGGGGAAATCCGTTTGTTTTCTGGTATGGAAAAGCACTGAAGTGTACAAGCAGACAATGTGGGGGTGTTTGTGAAGGTCAGAAGTCACACTTGTTCTGACCATTTGAGGCTTTCTTGTCATTGCATACTGCATGTCTTTCCTTTGTTTGTGAGCAAAACAAGTGCTGTTCACATAATGAAAACACATCGTGATATACTGCCAACGCTTTGATTTACAGTAACACATGCTCCCCTTTCCCTCCATGCCAGCGTATTAATATTCTAGTCTGGTACTGTTGGTTCATCATGATGCGCTACGGCGATAATTTGACTGCCTGCTTTTCGCATTGCAGAAATCTGTGCTGTGGAGTCTTTGAAAAGGCTTCAAAATGTTGTTCCTGTGGGTGGTTGATTTAGCAGCAAGGCCTATCTCCTTCTCACCTTCCTCCTCTCTGCCCTGCCTGTCTAGACTGTGATTACCATCTGCTTCATCACTTTGGAAGGTGCTCTCTCTCTCTCTCTCTCTCTCTCTCTCGCTCTCTCTCTCTCTCTCTCTCTCGCTCTCTCTCTCTCTCTCTCTCTCTCTCTCTCTCTCTCTCTCTCTCTCCTTCTCTTTTAGAAATAAGATGCTGAAGCAGAATTTGTGCAGCATGTTTGCCAACAAATCCAATCTCCTTTAATCCAATGTATCATTGAATCATAGCAGTAAAGGCTGGTGTATTTCCAGAGTGATGCAAGAATAGCGTGATGAGTGTATGACTGTATTTGATTCTCAGGACAAGATGTTGCACAATTATTAATCTAAAACATATTTTCTTAAAGGAAAACTACATCAGAGAGAGAATTTGACATGTGCTTCTTGTTAAAGCTCCAGCTTGCTGAGACCTGCTTTGTGATCAAGTATAATTTTCTTCTTAAAGTACACATAATAGAGCCAATGATGATGTCATCTGTGAGCCAACTATGCAACAAGTTACTGACAGTGAATGCAAGAGTTTAAGACAGAGGAGTTTAGGCATACCTGAAATATAATTGTTTTGCATGATTCTACAGAAGTCAAACTACACTTTTAGTCCCATAACTCCCCCCCAAAAAGTTGTCATCTTTGTATCTTGATTACATAACAGATCAGAGTCTTTGTTGACATCTCACCTTGCATGGTACCAGGTTTGCTTACATTTATCTAACTTTGTTTTCAAGTCTCAAGAGTGGCAAGGCTCAGGATCCGTCACTTTAGTATGATCCAAAATGTCTCAACATCTGCTGGATGGATTGGCGGAATTTCTTTGTACAGACGTTCATAGTCCTCAGAGAATGCATGATTTTCAGCACAAGCAGGTGTTCATTTTTGGCTGTTAATGAAATATCTCAAAATCAGGATTAATAGTAATCATTTTGGTGATTCCTTCCAGTTATCCCCATCAGATCATTTGTTTCCAAAGCTTTGGTTTAAGACTTAATATTTGCAACACTCATGACATTCCCATCGGCAGCACCTGCAAGCCTACTTTGTGCTTTGTGCTATAATGGTAAATATTATAGCCTACATGCTCAACACCAACATGTTTGCATGCAAATGTTGGCATTTTACCCCAAGCCTAGGTTCCAAATGAGGCACTGGCATTGTTTTAGATGTTTAGACTTTTTCGAAAACGAGAATAAATAAATGACACAAAATGTTAATCCAATAGTTTGTGTCCTTCACTGAGACTTCAATGACACTTCATGTCACTTCATATTTAATTTCACAAACTTCTGAGGGCATACACATGAAAGAGCATGTTCAATTTGCTACTCTAGTGAATTTGAAATTGGGCTCCCATGTGTTTGCTATTCATTCAACACAGTGTAGTACTCTGTTTTCCCCGGTACTTGATAGTGTTTTTATTGGGGTGTAACAGCATTACTTCATCCATCCTCTGACAGTTAGCCTCCGAGCTTTCAGTGCTTTCAAGAGATGGACATGCAGGGCGTGTTGGGGCAAGTGAAGTTCACATGTTAGAATTCAAAACTAATCCCAGTAGAATGCCAGGCTGTTACGTAAGAGCTTTTTTCAAATAAATATCCGGTGTTTTCAAGAAGCATTGAAAACAGAGAGCTTTCTTTCTGCTTTCTGGACAGCTGTTGCACGTGTGCGCAGATGTGAATTTAGATCCTATCTGTTCATGTATGCTTCTTTCTAAAGTGCTAAAGAAACTGTGCCACATTGACAGAAAGGTGTTGGACTCACATTCCACAGTATTGTAGGAGTAGTATGTGAACTATGACAGCAGTGTGAATGCCACAGTGGGGTCAAAGTGTCTGAGGAATCCCACTCCTGTGAGGAGTTTTAATATAGCCGGGGTCCCTCTCACCCCCTGATGAGAGACCAACACAGGAGCATCCTCCTTCTGCATGACTTACTGCCTGAATACCCCAAGCTCTTTGGCCTATTTCAGGAAATACTGCTCCAGTTTGTAAAGAGTGTACAGTGTCAAATGTATGCGGCTGTGCAGACAGACTGTCCACAGACAGACAAGAACAGGGAAGTCTCAATCGACAACTGGGTAGTAACCTCAACATATGCCGAACATCATGGAGGTTTGCGTTTATGATGTTCTGCCACTATGCTAATTTCAGCCAAACTGCTCCTTCATAGTAGCACTTTAGCACAAAACCAACCAAAACCCCTCAGAAGAAGTAATCCTAACCATCCATTTAGTTATAGAGAAAGGGTGTTGTATTTTGCTGCATTTAGCATTGCAGTTGCAGACTTAAATATTGAAAGGCTTTGTTGTCATATACACAGCAGTAAATGCGAAGTTGTTGGCAATAAAAATCACAAATCCCAGGCTCCATTTCCCCCCTGAGTACCTCCACCGCTCAACCTTTGCTATACTGCAGCAACAAGCCACCATATGCAGTAACTCTCTCAGAAGCTGTCCTCAGCAGCACACTACTTTAAAAGCAACACGATGTAGGCAGCAACTGGCGTCAACATATAATTACAAGCCTGTCGAAAGATGTACAGTAACACTTATGGTTTTGGATTTGTCTGAACAAACTAACTGGACCCCCTCTTTATGTAGATTCATGTCATTTCAGTTGATTTCCAACTCGAGGAAACATACTTATGAATATCATCTAATTTCTGCTAATAGAGCCCTCTAAATACTTCACACTGGCCCTTTGAAAGTGAGACCTGCGTGATGGCTGCTCACTGCAGTACACTTCCACTCCATCTCATGATGAATAACACTTGAAAGAATATATCTGACATTTGTTTTGAAAACTGCACTTGATTTGATTACTTGAGTGCATAAAGTACTTGATTTGTGATTTTTTTTAGCCAACTTCACAAAACAGTTACATCATTCACCAGCTAATGTCTTACATAAACATTACGTCTGAGCCTCTGAGTCCAGTGAACGATGGAGACGTTTAAAGGATTTAAATGTAGTCTCTTTATATTGTTTTGTTTTCAACAAGCAGGAATCAATATGGCTCGCACATTCTCTATTAATGTAACCTATCTTAATCCAGACAAATTATACCCCTGTTCGGAATTTGTAGTGCACAGCCAGAAACACAACAAACTGAGCAACAAGTCACACTCTGACAAAAAACTGATATATTTTATTCAAAATATCTGATATTCCAACATTTTCTTACCAATGACAGTCCCAAAGAATAAACTACTGTGAGACACATCCATCATTAAAATGTACACATTATTTTATCCCAAAACATTCTTAGTTAATCAATGGCATCTTAAATATTGTTAATGAATATTGACTGAAACAAAACAAGCCTTTGAAAAATATGTGTGTCTTCTTTGAAATGACTGACACACGCCTTTACTGCCTGAACATGTAAATATGTCATTCACCTGTTCTATTTCATCGATTGAAACTGAGACTGCAATTGGGTGCTTTTGACCGGGGTCCCATAGAACCCCAATACAAAATTAAGACAGAAACAAACAAAAAAATAATAAGTCAGGAACTCTTATATTAGCATAGTGATGACACATGGTAATTATAGAGTAAAACATCTGGAAGACATGACAAAGAGTAAACATCTGTCTGGGTGGTACTTAGTATGATGAGGGTTACATCCACTTCCATTAAAGCTGACCTCTGTACACACATTTGCATGACACATGTTCTACAGGTGTTTCCAACCATTCGACACCCTTTGAGGTTTGAGTGTTCCGTTAAAGAGCACTGCTGATGTAACACCGGATACTTTCTAATTGCTGAAGCTCCTTGTTCACTGAACACAGACACTGAACAAATTGAACAAGCATTTAATCCCTAATTGGTCCCTCCACAACTATTTCTGTTCTACTTTGAATGCAAATTTGTGATAACCTTTTTTCTACCGGCTAAGATAGCCTTGCTAAGCAATTCAAATATTATGTGTAGTAACTAAATCACTTAATCACTGAATTTGAGATAATCCTTACATTTCAATGGTTGATTTAGCAACACCTGTTGTTACTGTGGTGCGCACAAGCAGTTTAATATCATGATAAAAGTTTGTCGTTACTTTAGAAACTTAACAACCACAAAATTGGGTTTCCTGTTGCTTTTCATAATAAAAATCAGCCCCTTTTCAGCTGTGAATGTTTGTAATAAGATGCAGCAGCAGTAACTTGATGCAGTTCAGGCAAGAAGCCAGGAGAGTAAACAGTTGAAAGTGAGACTGGATTTTGTAGTTTTTTGTGAATCTTTCTTGCACCTTAAATCCAGTTGAGTCCACCACCGATGTTGACGACTAGAATGCTGAATGGGAACACATGAATTTCAGGAATAAAAGATTTGGTTGTTAAAAAATGTAAGGATTATAACTGAGCAATGATTTTAAATTCACTCTGTGTCTCAGTTTTATTCTTGACAGTACAATGACGTGTTGTATTTAAGCTAATGTTGCAGTTCCTTTTCCTATGTTGGAAATGTGTTCATTTCTGCGAAGGATATCCTCATTACATGGTGTTGGAAGTGGCACCGACCCAGCAAGTTTCCTTGAAAGCTGCACTTGTAATCAGCATGGAGACTGCCGAGCACCTTATGGTTCTTGTGTTACTTTTACCCTTTCAGAACCTACTGGTCATTTTCAATTGTTTCAAAACAAGAAGAAACTTTTTCAGGCGCTCAGCTTTCCTGTACAGTTAATACAGCAACAGAAGATACCATAATCATTTCAATAGTATTGTCTACTCATACATCCCTACAATATAACAACTGTTGTGATTGAATCAGTCACCAGTTCCAAAGGCTTCCCTCTCGTTAAATGCAATACATTATCACTTAGTCATTCTGAATGTGATGTGAATGTATACTGCATTGCCCAGTGCTGGGTATCACAGTATATGTGTGAATGAAGGTACAAAAAGCAGAGAAAGGTGAGAGTGGCTTGTAGATTGTAGCCAACCAACATGAAAACATTGGCAATTCAGTAAAACCTCTGCAGAAACTGAGAGAAGTCCCCAGGTTCAGCACAGAGAGGCTGCTGGCTGTTCTATACACTAAAGTGAGTGAGTGAGTTCCTGACTAGCACTTCCTGTTTGTGTGGGAGTACAGTTGATGATAGCTTTGTAAATAAAGACAAAAACATGTTGTCTTTTTAAAGAGTTCGCCAAAGATTTAACCTATTATTGTACTCCTATAACCTATCCCTTTAGTGCTGTCAAAGTCACAAGAATGACAATAATCCAGGAGCAGAATTGTCATTGTTGTTTTATTCCACGCTATATTCAAAACCTCACGCCTACATGATTCAAAATGCAACTTAACCGCCTACATTTCAGTCAGATTTTCCAGTGTATAAAGCTGGTAGCCACAAGCAGCACAAGACACAGAGGAGCTTTTTTTTTTGTTCCCTGAGCTTGTAGTCTCAGACTCAACAGATGTATACTGAGGTCTTTGCAGAGCTCTCCCCGGAGAAGAGTCTTTATTCAACTTTGTTCATGTGTATTGCTCGCCTTTGAACAGACCTTTAATCAGACTTAGATGTTTAAAATGGGTGGGGTTTTGCTGTATAGATAATAAAAAGGCTGTAATTACTATGAGGGTTTCAACAACATGCTATTACATTTCTCTTATTGCATCAAAAAACTAAACCTATTGCTTCTTGTCCAGCTGAACTCTTGCAGGATATATAAACCACCCTAGAAGCAGAGAGCAACTTTTATGTAACAGAACGGAACGTTCATCTGGGAGAAAATACATTTCAGTGAGGTTGTTGGTGTCTATCTGGCTCCTGTGCAAAGCTTTGATACAAGTCTTGTGATTTGGTGGATGGGAGGATGTAAGCCTTGCACCTGTTCGGGGTTTCTCCCCTTACTCCTTCAAAAAGAGAGTGTTGTGTAGCCCTAGGTGAGCAGTGAGCACAGGTGCTGCCTCTGTTTGATGTAGACACTGAGACTGGGGGAAATCCATCCACCTGTAAGATTGCAGTTTGAACCAGGGATGAGATGTTATCCTGAGGGTTTCTTTTCCATGGAAAGTAAGGGTTAGCAGAGGTTCATGGACTTTGTACTCAATATAATAAAGGGGTTTGGTTTCATTTTCAATAAACAGCAAAATACTTGGACATTAGAGTATATGCAGGTTCTTTAAACATGGGTCAACCCGCTTAAACTGGGCGATAGACTCTTTTCAATTGCCAGCGGATGAGTATGCCTTTTTATTCTTTTTTGCCTGTGTGTCAAATTATTCTGACCTGCATGAAAACTGGGTCTGTACACGGTAGAAAGCAGTTACCACGGTTGCCTCCTCTTTATATATATGTATCATATTCAGTCTCTGTTTAAAAGTGACCAGTAATGTGATTTTTGGACTCACAAAGATGCAAAATTGAACGTGTCCAATTCATGTTCAGCAGTCCAAGCAACAGCTGATAAATACCTGTGAGTACTGCAGAATTGTCCCAGGAATTAAAGCCGAATGGAACCTTCATACTAAAGACAAAAGCCAGATGTTACTGCATTTATTTGTCCAAAAGAAAAGGATTCAACCGCAATGTCGTTGGATTTTCGAGATGACTGGCACAAGCTTGCTGTCATTAAGCTTTTCATCTGTAGTTTGTTAATGCTTAACCAGGACTCATAAATTGACTATTCATAGTTTTGGGGTTGCCACACAACTTTGCTGTCAATCTATCTGTGAATATCCATCATAAAACATGAAACCTTCAACATGGCATACCCAAGAATACGTTGGAAAATATCTATATTGTGTGATTTTGATAAAGCTGTCTTGTATGTATATATTTATTACATAAATAACTCACTACATCTATGTAGTGAGGTCACATTTAACACGTGGCTAAAAATATGAGATGGGTCTTTGGACTGCCTAAACACAGCTGTACTTCATACTCAGGAGATCTCACGTGTCTGAAAGAGCTTGCACAACCTGTCGATGCTATCATTCAGCTGTTAGTAGTGAAAATAACTTTTTTGAAAACGCTTTTCTTCACCCAAAAAAAATGTTGCACATTCCAATTGCCTTCCCTCGATTTTATTCTGCATTATTTTATTTATTCCATTCTGCAATCCTTTTATAAACTTCTAAATAGACCAAAAGTTAAGGTTTCATAGAAAGGAGAGAAAAAGGAGTAGTCTTTAACCTTACCAGCTCACATCAGCAAAATGCACATCCATTAGAAGTCGTTAAAGCCTGACACTGGACATTGACTCATATGTCACTGAGACACAGTCCTGTGTGATAGCTTCACACAAGCTTTTATGCATCAATTAAATCCCATCAGTCAAAGGTTATCTAATACGGAGCGGGTCAAAGGATGAGCCTGGGATGAAACCTCAGCACATCCTGTTAGCACTGACTCACTTTAACAATGAAGGACCAATTGTATTCATTAAAGAGAAGCAAAGTGTCCCACTGGTCTGGTTGCTCTCATCTTCATGACCCTGAATGATGGGTCATTCTTCTCTTTCTCTCCTAAAGGTGCATTAAGCCATTAAAGTCTCCCACTGTTCAGTTTTTGATGTCGGCATGTGTGAGGTGAGAAACGCTGTAAATGTCAAACTTTGGATGAAATGTTTTTTAACTGCACAACAAGATAACTGTTTTGTGTCTCAAGCAAAACTGCTTGTTGTTGAGTGGCTTTCAATAAGAAATGTTTGGACTTTCTGGGAAAACTGTTTGGAACTTTTGATGTTACGAGAGATTTCCCAAGGTCCAAACCAATAACTCTGACTTTTCGGTACAGCCGCTGGACCCAGAATTGAATTCATATCTGACAGGGGACATATCAGAGGGCTGATAACACCAACAGACTGTACTAAGATTGCAACACTCTGCGCTCTTCCATAAATCTGTTCAGTTTTGCCATAAATCAAGTCCATGTATAAAAAGCAAAAGCATACTCTTTTGTTATTGGCCCTATCTTTCTAAAACAAAAATGCAGGCCTTGAGTACAAAAGAAAATCCATAGCAAACATCCCCTTAATGAGACATTTTTCCATGCTGACGGTGGTATGAATTTACCTAAAGGCATGTTCATACCTAAAGTCGTACAATGTAAACTTTGCAAGGCAAAAACTACATTTTCTATACATTTAATCTCAAAGCTTCTCAAATAAACATTAGTAATTAATCAAATGACAATGTGTGATGAAAATATACTCAAAGTTTAGATCCTCAGAGAAACGTCACACTTTTTAGCCTTGATGTTAAACTAAAGTGAATATTTAGAGCTTTATCCAAACTACAACATAACTAAAAGGAAAGTTGGATTTACATTTTTCAGGTGGCCCGAATCACAACTTTGGATAAAACCTCTTATTAATGAGTTCAAAATACATAAGCAATCACCTACGTTGTGGTCATTATAGAGCAACCAAGCTGCGAATCATCAATCATTTTGATAGTGCAGTATAATGTTGGCTTACTACCATGCTACATTGAGGAAGCAACATGTGAATGGGTGCGCCACAAAGCTCCCAGGGATCTGCAAAAATCTAAATTTCATCACTAATCAGAGATTAATTGGCATTAGGGTGCTAGAGTACAGGATATGACGCATGTTTCTGGAAAATGACTGTTTGTTATCAGAGCCCATGTCATGCATTGCATCACATCCTCTCTTCCCCCTCTGGGCTGACTGGATTCATGTGTGCTGGGATGGGCTTGGCCGGGCTGGACAGCAATGATTCTCCCACTTCTCAACAAGGTCAGAACTCCACCGTGTCAGAGAGTGTTTTTGTTGTCTGCTCTCCGCTGACTCTCCTTCTGTCTCTCTGTCTTTCTTCTCAGATGTGTCACTCCATCTATGATTGATGTCTCCCCCTAGGACTTGACTCATCTTTCACCTGCAGCCTGCCTCACAGCTGTTCAGTGAGCTCAGCACAGACCCACATGCATGAACACACAGCTCTGCACACCATAATATAAGCTCCTCAGATGCTTTGTGGGTTTTGGAGAGTCCGAGGGCTGATGTATCACATGGCTCTGTCTCCTCATGAATCATCTCGCACCCAGTGTCGTTCTCTCTGTTGAGTTTCTTCCTCTGCGTAGTCGTTCTACTTCTTTATGGATTGGGAGGAGATTCAGGAGTGACAGATCCATCCAGATGCTTGCTTTGCTTCCTTTTTGCCTCTTTGTATGAGAATCAATGCTTTTATTCAATGTATGTCCCACCCTTTATTGCCATTCCCAAGAGCACAGAAATAAAAACCCACTTTTCAGCTGCAGAGGCTATAATTCCATGTTGTCAGAGCCCATTGTGTTGCAGAAGCTGCATCTGCTCTTGTCTCGTATTGTCTATTGATGGTGTGGGAGCGGCAGGCGCCTCGGGCACAATTATACTGCTTCACAAACTAGCGTAACTGCATTTCCCTACATATGGGTCAGTGTTTTCTTGAAGTCAAAGGTTAGGAAAGGCAGAATAAATATGTTTATCCTCTCCGGCAATGGACCTCAAAGCTTTATATGCTGCTGCTCAGCTCCACAGCGCCTACAGTTACATATTCATGCAAATATGATGAGCAGGTCACATTATCAACACTGACTCAGCTACGGTATCATTTTAGTTTGTTTGGCCTTGGGTTTTGGGTTAGGGCAAAGATTATGCTTGGACAAAGTTACAAATTCTTGCCATAAACAGACAGAAGAACTTGAGTTTGTAAAGAGGTCTGCAGAGTATTTGAAGAGTCTTTTGAAGATGTAAAGACTATTGAGAGCGAGTATTTTGTATAAACTCCACAAAGGTGATACTTGTAACATGGTTTGGTTGTTTTTGCATTAAAGGGAAATCCAACGAATGTTCAAATCAGGGTCTGTTGACAGGTCTTTGTACTAAGACATTATGTTAAAAAAATGCTATTGTGGCTCCAGGGCAATGGGCTGGGTTACGTCATTGATGTCAGCCTTACTCAGGTCTCAAGACTACAAATTTGGTAAATGAATAAAATATCAGAATGTGAAGATCGAAAGAGTCGACCACCCCTCTTTAGGCTACTCATTATCTCTGCTTCAAGACAACACTAGCTACATTAGTCTTTATTATGTGATAGCCTTTGACTGATCCCCTATTGTCGTTTGCTTTTCATTACGTAGAGTACCAGGGTGAACTCATGCTAGATTCATCCTGTTAATGTGGCCAAAAAGAAATCTCAAAATCTCAAAACACATGCCTGGCTGTTACAAAATGGACTGGATGATTCATGTATTCACATCAGAGGACATGAAACAGATCACCAATAGTCTCATTGTTTATTCCAAGGTTTCACTATTTGGCTTTCCTTGTGTTTGGAAATATTCAAGGTTCAAAGAAAGGAGAGTCAAGCCAATTTTTGGAGAGTCACGTTTCCTTGGAAAAAAAATAAAACAACTCAGGATTGCTTTACTGGAACTGGACAAACAAACATCAGGAATACATGTGAATTGAATTACTGTTCTACATGGCTGGTCCTGAATCAATTTGTTTCTAGAAAACTGACACAGTCCTTCAGTCCAGCTGGGAAGCAGTGTGCTCTGACTGCTGTGCTTAGTCCCTGGAGGATTTACATAAAAAAATAAAACACTGCTTCACATTTCCACTTCACACGTCCTCTTAGTATTTGTCCAAAACTAATTTTCCTCCTTTATGCTATCCCTTTTTTTGTTGAATGTACAAAGGATTTTTTTTTTTTTTCCAATTAAGATGTTTGGTAGGAAAATGAGAAAAAAATAATATCATAAAATATGGATTTTTCCAATTTTTGTTGACTAAGAGAGCTTTTTCCTCCCTCATTAGTATCCTTTTTGATCTGTGCTATGCTACTTTGGGATGTTATCTCAAACATAATGTTTGGTTTGATTTTTACTTGAAGCATCCAGCATCCGCTGCCAAACATGACAAAGATTACTTTATTTTCTCGTACATGTTCCTAATGTAGATGATGATAAAAGCCAAACCAAAGGAATTTAATAATAAGTCGACTACTGCCTCAAACCACATTTCTTTTGCAATTACATTTGTAAATAAGAACAGAACATCAAACATAACACAATAAAATGATTTGCTCCCAGCCGCAAATTCACTCTAAGCTGCGGATATCCTTGTGTCACTTAATTTATTGTTGATATTAGAAACCATAGTCGAGGACGTCATCTTGCCAACTTCAACAAACTGGTTTGGAAATACACATCTGTTTTGGCATGTTGTCTCTTTTAATTGCAAGAAAGGCATCCAATACAATCATTTTATAGTAGTCACAAATATTACATAAGCTTACATCATTCTTACTTATTGACTCTGAATGTGTTCTTTGGACGGTTGGGTCATCGTGTTCTGATGTCACCATGTTTTTGCAGTTCTTGGAAATCCAGCAGTGGTGTATGTGCTGAAGAGGAAACCTCATGCAAACGCACACAAACACACACACACACACACACACACACACACACACACACACACACACACACACACACACACACACACACACACACGCACGCACGCACGCACGCACATACACAACTTCAAAAATCTCTGCAAATGGTGCCTCCCTCCGAGTCTAATAGAAATGATTAATGAGTTTAGAAAGAGGGCGTGGTTTAAGTATCATGGGCCGGGCTTACCCCTTACCAATAAAAGTCAAACTCTGCTGAGATAAATGAAGCCTCCCACTACAACAAAGGATTTCTGACTTTGGCCATGGCATGTTAATCTGTTTAGAAGCGTTGAGCCTTTTTATTATAGTCCATTCTCAGTGCCACACCCCCTTTTTGAAAAGTGACATTAACACAAAAGCACATCTTCACACCCACACAATTGAGGGGGAATATTGTGACGGCCGAAAGACTGACTGACCAAACATTAGAGTAACTAATAAAGCTGCCGGTCCTCTAAAAATGTGTTGCTTGTTATAATAAAAAACAATCATATGAGTCGGAATACGATACGTCTCTGACCTTGATGCTATTGTATTGAATATGTTATGACTGGATTTTACATTTGATTAAGCATTTGAAGTTAAATGAAAATAACTCACTTAATGTCCACATATTTAGTTGAGGAAAAAGTACAGCTGCCACAAAGCTGAAGTCACAAGAGCAGATTAAAATGACTCTCCACCCTTGGTATAAAGTCAAAAGATTGCTTAAAAAAAAAAAAACATGCAGCCAGAATCTGTTTCCATTTAGCCAGGAGGAAGTTGACCTCATCAACATGAGAACCGTCACATGGTTGACATCAGGGGGAACCGAACCACCGCATTAATAGTCCGACTGTCACATCTCAAAGACTTTCCTCTACCCCTAGTTAGTGGGTTTAGTGCACAATATATGTGTGTATTCTTTCCTGGAATGGCCCCTTGCAGAAAACGCTATTGAGATGCATCACGGGTGTCCTCCTCAGACTCCCCTTGACGTCACATTGGTCACAATAAGACAATCAACTGCCTGGCCTTCCCCTACGGTGCAGTGAATGGACGTCTGCCACTGCTTGACAGGTCTTCTTGGTTCTTGGAAGTTTAATGCCCTTAACATTTCACTAGGTCCAATGTGGCTAAGCCGACATTTGCACATGACCCTGACAGATTTGAACCAGCCAATCACAGCCCGGGGACAATGAGGTCTTCATTGTGCCTGTCCAATGGACTCAAAGATGTACTGTAGATTATCTCTGTTGTTAATGGTTGTAAGTAGGAGATTTGTGTAAAGCATGTACCAATAGAGTGGGACTTCAGGTTGTTCAGAGATTTAAACTGAACGCACTCACACAGGAACTCATTTACACATTAATGAATTCAAACATTTACATCCAGACTATTTCTTCCTCTCTGCAATCCTGCTGCACTGAGTAAATTGCTTCAGATCTATGACAATATTTATCCTCATTGAAGGAAAACCTGTCGTCAGCTTTTTCCCATTTCCCTTATATTCCCACTGTGTCATGAGTCTTGTGGATGACTGGCTGCCGAGCTGATTAATAGGCAGGCTGGCTGCTCTGCAATCCGACTGTGATTGTGTGACTGGCAGAGGCACAGAATGAATGATTGACCGACTGTACAATTAGTTGGCTCTTTTGCTGACTGACCGCCAAGGTGACCGGCCGGCTGGTTTCCTGGCTGACTCTCATCATTTGCTTTCACTCCTGATTTCAACATCCACAAATGAGTTAGTAAGGCTTGCCTCAAAATGTTTTATTGTTCCTCATTAAAAAACGAAACCAGCAGCTGTTTGTGGCACTAAGCCCGAAAAACATTTGGCAAAATGATCGTGAATATATATATACCTTCATTGTTTTTCGGGGCTATTTTCAGATGTATATGCATTAGCTGCAAAAGTGTGTAATTACTTTTGCAGTGCATGTGGGATTGACTGAAAATAAAATACAGGATGTGTGTTCATGGTAATCAACTCCAATTTGATTAAAAAAGCACATTTAGAAATGCTTGACCAATTTTCAGCCATTATATATAGCAAAACCACCACAAACAATAAAAGCCATTGAATGAACATTTGTTTTAAAGGCAGACGATTAAAAACAGATGTCATAAAAGGCAACAAAATGGAAGTTCATGGCCCGAAAAAATAGGACTAATTAGGCTTGGGTCAATTCAATTGAGTTTTCATTCTTGAGATTTGCTGACAATTACAAATGTAGAGAAAGACACAAGACGTACGATTTAAAGTCCATGAAAACCCCTTTTTACAATTAACGTATTGGTATTAGCCTACATATATGCAATATTTTACCAGTTGTGCTGTAGGTAAACTTTCAACCAAACAAGTCCATACATTCCTGATGAAGTAGCTCAGATAACTTGATAAAAACAACATGATGTCTTGAACTAGTATAACCTATGACATTACATTTTTGATTGTGCTAAAAAAGGAAACAATAAGCGATCTGGGTTTAAATCAACTAGATTATGTTACTACAAGAATCACAATCCCATAAAAGGTTAGGTAACAAAGCCTGGGAGTTCTCAGTTGTTGATAAAGATCCGTCGAGCTGATGGAGGTGAGGAAAAGAGGTCAGGAAAGGACACATTATCTCGTTCTCCTACAGCCTTTGCTCCAGACATTGTTTGTGTTTATGATTGAGTTATTATCTCATTATAGGTTACTTGAGTGATTTGTGTCTCTCATTGCCAGTGTCAACAAAACGAGCTGTTCCAGATGATCTATCTTCCTTTCACCTCCCGCGGTCACAGTCAGGGATCTCTCGCAGAAAACTCCATATTTGTCCCTTTTCTTTCCCTCCTCAGCTGCCTCTTGAAACAGGGTTAAGTGATGGTTTAGGGTCGAGAGACATCCTGTTTCTCTCTCCCTTCCTATCAATTTCACTCTCTTGCATGCACTCAATCATAAAAGGAAGCATCTGTTTCAACTCTCGCTGTATCGGATAGCTGGTAAATTCCATCTACTTAAGTATTTGCATACTCCAAATCAAAACAGGTTTAATATATGCTAGGATAAACCCTTCAGTGTTTGTGCATTGTTTCTGAAAAGGTATACAGGACGAAGTTCAGGCTGCACCTGCCTCCCAGTCTTTGTTCCTCTAAACCTGAGAAGCCCTTGACCAGACCTTGGAAGATCTTGTTAGGAACAGAACAATTTGTTCCGCCAAAGGGGAAACAAACCACACACACACACACACACACACACACACACACACACACACACACACACACACACACACACACACACACACACACACACACACACACACACACACACACACACACACACACACACACACACACACACACACACACACACCATCAAGTTCCTTCAAGACAAACCAGGCAATTAAAGCTGATGAGTTACAGCTGAAGAGACAGAGTGATAACTGCTCTCTTGACACTTTATTAAATCACTCCAATCAGAGCATGGGAAAGGCCCCTCGGCCTCTACACATTGCATTGTATGATGTTGATGTTCTGGTAAAATGGGACTACAAATGACAAAAACTGCCATCCATTTGTCCACTTACATCTCTTTAGCTCTATGTAAAGTCCAATTATGTTTCAAAATGTAGATGATGGCTACCATAATGTGTCTATATTGACTCATGAAATCTTTAAAAAAATGGGTTTCTACTTTATTATCCTTAAGACGAAAAAGTAAGTAGAAGAGAAAAGGCAAAAGCAAAAGTGAATATTAACTAAATTGGTCCTTTAAAGAGTACTAGGCATTGAACAATGTTCATTAAAGCTGTTAATCATCAATTTAGAAAGGTCTCATATCCCCTGGACCAGCAACATGGTGATTGAAAGAAAAGACAAATTATATTAAGATATCTTTGATATAAATGTAAATTCTAGAATTATATAGATTAGACATTTTGAAAACAAGAAACTTAAATGCAAACCAACATTGGGTGTCTGCTGTCCATAACTATTAACCAAAATGAGTACTATTTTGTGGTGTCTGGATTATCATTTGTTTGATTAACTTTCGAGGAGTAATCCTTTAGCACTTTGGGAGAAACAGTTGCTTACTCTCTTTCTGCAAAACGGATGAGGGAATTGAAACCACTCGAAGGGTATCATCTTTTCATCTCACTCTCTGAAAGAAAAGAATGTTGAACTATTAAAAGCTGGACCTTTTTTGTCCTGAACAATGAGATTTAGCTGAATGGATTAGGCTGTGTATAAAAGCAACAGAGACACAATGTCTGTGCTTACGCATTATCGTAATGGACACTAATCTGACACAACACATCATTGTATTCCTGTTCGGCACTCCCCGGAACAGATTGCACCTTTTTGACCTACAAAAAACTCATGATCTTTAAAAGCATTTGGCTTTTACGCTGCGGTCTCCAGAATATAAACTTGTTCAGGCTTCATTCAGTTTGAGTTGAGCTTTTATTCTTCTTGTTTTTTAGTCACGCAAGTGTCTCATCGGGCAGAGAAGAAATGGACAAGCATGTACCTTTTTCCTCTGCAAAGCCCTAGTGAGTCCCTCCTCAGCTGCTCGGGGGCAACAACAGAAGTCCCAGTGTATCCAGAGAGAGGGAGGCCTGGCCGTAGGGTTGCCACGGCAACAGGGAACAGTGCAGGCATGGTGGAGAAAGAAGAGAGGGTCTGAACTGATAGCTAAACTGGAGACGCCAGGGGACACCTTTTGTGCATTAAGATACTCCACACCCTTTTGAGGGGAAAAAAAGAGAAGGTCCTTTTTGTTCTCCTTTTTTTTTTTTAAACCAAACTAAATTAAACCATAAATAGTGCTGCTTAGGCTGTGTCTGAAATTGAAGAGCCCAAAATCAAGGAATGTACCTCACGGGTGGTAAATGGGTACTTTGATCTATTTCTCACGTCTGCTTTGTTGGATATGTGGTCTCCAGTGGAAGGAAAATGAACACGCTTCAAATGATGTGCAGTTGTACAAATCAATGTGACATAGAAAGAGATGCCTGATCTGCATGGCTTGTTCAATTCTATGTTTCCTGACTAACCAGCTCTGATAAAAACGGATTGAGTTGTCTTGTTTTGTATAATGTGGGTCGGTAGGCATCCAGATATACGCAAATGCATGGGCACTCGTAATGAAAATGTTATTTATTCACAAAATGTCCCCTTAAACTTGAAAGAAAGTGGTCCAACCGTATTGGAATAAGGTACACATATGACATACTGCATACTACATTTCAGACATTCCTATTTCAAGAAGCAGTTGATGCTTTATTTAATCAAAACCATCTATATACTGTTTTGTCCAGGGGGTTTATTTTTACTAGGTGTTTGCAATAAATGTTCAATGACATTTCTAGATCCAGCTTTGCCTTGACTAAGAGATGCTCTCTTCTTGAACTCAAACGTCCAAATGTCTGCAAATTGATGGAGAAGGAGGACTGTGTCTAAGGAAAACATTTTATTGTACAAATTGTAAAAGTGGCAAGACTATAATAATAGTCTTGCCACTTTTATACTGAAGCAGGTAGGACTTGAACAAGTGTCTGGATAGGATAAAGTGCAGTGGACACTTAGACGATTGCCGCTAACAGCATCTGCCAACCAGCCAGAAATCACCATGGTTTTTGTTGCTTCTGTTTACATTCCTCCAGATGCAAATTGGGGAAAAAAACATCACAAAAGGAATGCACCACTGATTTTGATCTGATTGTTTGGCTTGTTTTTCTAGTGCAGCATACGTAAGCTACAACTATATGTTGTTGACAATTCATGATCCTTGAAACACGTATGTGCACATGCCATACTTGACCCACTACGGTTTGGCCTGCCATCCTCATGTCAACGGTCTTAATCATTGCTTGGTTTCCAGAGCCTGGGAACCCTACCACCGTGTTGACTTTAGATGTGGCCCCCTCCCAAACGGGCATGCTTTTGTTTTTGTAGCACTAGGAAGATACAGCTTCACTGGAACTCACACATAACAAGCTTGCCAGAACAGACAAAATATGGCCATACTTTAGAGTAATGTAAGCAGCTTCAGGGTGCTGTCTTATCTTCCATTGAAGTGTAAATGTTATGCACTTCTAAGACTTTACCAAAAATCGAATAATCATGAATCCTACATGTGTGTTTGATCCAATATTCTGGCACCGTAATCCTCACACTGTAATAAATACAGATTTCACACTGCATTTATCTGGATTGAATGAATGTGAAGTGTGTAATATATAAATGTCACTTCCAGTCCGTCACAGTGCTTTCAACAAAAAAGGTCTCAATTTAAGACGTGTACATGCTATGTGCAACATGTAGCCTTAATGAGTCACTTCCTCCGGTGTGTGGGCACAGGTCCATTAGCCTTTGTCAGATTTAATTTAATGAGTTGAGAGGATCTCTAATGGCTTGTGGAAAATAAAAGGTCAACCCTTTTAAAAAAATTATCACATGACAATGTAAAAAGCTGAAACTCTTGTTGCATTATCACTTCACCTTTAAAATGAATCCAGTTGAGTTGAGATGAATTGAAAAAGCAGCATTACCTCTGACATGATGGTTTCCTTTGATAATAATCATTGCTGTGAATTACATTTATTGGTTGTATTCCAACTGCATTGCCCGTCAAATACCTTGAAATTAATTCAAATGAGGCACAATTTCTCTGATCTTTGACACACTACATCACAAAAGATGGATGGAGCGTTAACAGTCAGCTATTCCTATGTGGGAGATGAGAGGACAAAGACATAAAGGGGGACCATTCTTTAGCCAGTTACTGATTATGGCCAAAATCTGCTCTAACTTGAAACGGCAGCGGGGATAATTAGGGGAATGTTTGTGTATGTGAAATTATCCTGCATCTCATGTAATTGTATTGGCAGCTGGTGCGTGAATGGCAGCACTTCTAAAAGCTGATAAAATAACAAACAATCCAGAATATGGTGAAAAGAGAACAATCTTTAATCAATTCAAATAACCTTTTTTCTTTTGTTTCCCTGTTCAGTTTTTATGGTACTTTAAAGTATTCTAACTGTATTAGTTTTGCATTAATCTGTGCTACAGATGAATCACTATGCCTGTGATCTTTCAACTGTAGTCCTGCCATCACTCCTGTAGTATCACACGTAAAGAACTTGTCTTTGGTCGGACGTCTCCAAAGGCCTGGACACAGATTATAAAGGTGTAATGTTGTGGGGATTCATTCATTCCAATAGAAGATTAAAGTATCTGCCCTCGGAGGTGAAGTTTGAATATTGTCTGAAAAGCATGTCCACACATTTTCCTTAATTGAATTTCTTTAGCAATTTCCTTCTGGTTTTGGACCAGCTGCATAAATAACGTCATCAACACACCCACTCGCTAACGGTGAATGTCCCTGACCATAAGCAGACCTATTCACATGAGCTCATTTACACACAATATAGACTTTGTACTAGGTTGCTGGCAGGGTAAAGTGGTTCTGATGTCAGGGCCGAGTGATTCTGACATTTACGTGCTCATATGAATCTACAGCTCCTCCTGATAATGTCTTGATGGTTTCAAGGTTACAGTGCGTGTGTGAAAGGGTCTGTTGAGTTCAACTTGGGTGAAGTTTGACAAAGAAACTTCCCACCATTGACCAATAGCAAGCTATCTTGGGAATGCCGCCCACGTCCAAATAAAGGAAGTTATTACTATGAGCGCTGTTTTACTACCTATTTAATCTCCTCTGTTGGAGTTAAAACTATCCTGACAATTATGAGAAAGGGGTACATAGTTCAAACAACAATTTGTTTTTGATATAAATGTAGCGTCGCATTTGCCACCGAGCTGAGCTAGCGAATTTGTTAGCCAACCAATTGCATGCCTGTTAGCTGGCAGAGCTCTTCTTCCTTATTAAATTCATAAAAAATGCTGTGTAATGGTGAATTTCCAAAGTGAGACCAACAGAACACTAAATAGAAAATTGAGACGAGCTCTGGGAGCTTCATGACTGACTAGCGCTAGCCCTCTTTGCCACCTAGCTAGTTAGCTGGTGAGTAACATCAGTTCAACTAGCCCTAAGAGTACGTCGTCAAACTTCCAGCCGCCCCTATTTATGTGGACAAGAAAACACCACTTTAAAGTGTGAGCGCTGCAAGAGAAGAGACATGATGTGGGTAAAGCTGCATCCTGACTGAGAGCGCATAAAAACATAGGATAAGTCACACAAAGCCTGCAGGGCTAAACACACATAACTTATGAAAATTAATGAAGACAGCTGGGAGGAAAGACTTCCTTATCTAAGTGCTCCTGCCACCTGCATTGCTGCTATCTCGTTTTCTGCCTGTCTGGTGCCAGATTGGTACAGACAGTGCAGAGGTTCAAGGATGACCCTGAGCTGTCATTGTTTTCCTACTCACGCCCTTCTTTCTCACTCCCTCCTCCTCTCCATTCTTCTGACTCTCTGTCTCTTTTTAGGGACGGCAGGCTGCACAAAGACAGGTGATTGCTGCTGCTATAGGGTAAAAAATGGTGTGTGTTTTTTCTCTCCATTTAGAGAGCCACTATGTCAGAGCAGAAAGTGTTTGGAATCACTCACCTGAAATGTCAGTGACTTCCTAACAGGGTGTCCATCAGTGCTTTTTCAAACTGACAAGGGAGCCATTAGCTGGTGGGGTGGTGTGTGGTGGAAAGGGGCGAGGGTTGGGATTTTTTCTTTTTTTTATGTCCATCTGCAGAAAACTGTTGGCCAAGTAAAATCTGCATCTGGAAGATATCTGTACATGAAAACTGTAAGACTTATTTATAGTCACCAGGAGGTTTGGGTGCATGATGTATGAAATGTGGTTCAATTATTATACCTTCTTGATTATAGCTGTAGTTTATGTGTGTTTCACCAACACACACACACACACACACACACACACACACACACACACACACACACACACACACACACACACACACACACACACACACACACACACACACACACACACACACACACACACACACACACACACACACACACACACACACACACACACACACACACACACACACACACACACACACACAGGTGCAGCCACTATGACGACACTGCACTGTATGCAGCACGGACACAATATTTAATCATCCTGTGGTCCGCTGCAGAGGGAGAATTTACAGTGATGGGGATGCAGACAAAAACACAAAAACAAGAACACACACACACACACCTTCCCCCACCCGTATCCCACCCCCTGCAAACCTACCATTCCCTGGTCCATGATGTAATGCTATCAGACCCCTCCTCTGCTGTCTCTCCCTCCCTCCCTCTCTCGCACACTCCTCTCTCTCTCCTCTCCTCATTCTATTGGTGGCTCCCGCCTGCATCTGCTGGATCAGCTCTCACTCCCTGCACACACACACATACACACACATTCACACACACATGCACACTTCCACGCTCCCTCTCACACACTTTTACACATACACTACCAGGGGGATTCCTCCACCACTGCAGCCTCTGCTCGCTCCACCTGGCTCCTGTCTTGCACCGTGGGGGGAAAGCACGGTGAGTCCCTCTTTTCTTTTATGACAGCAGGCGATGGTGCTTCACAATAAGACAATAGGATGAGAGGTTTTTTTTTCCTGCAGAGAGTGGCGGACAAACGCCGGGAGGCATTGCTGCAGCCTGGAAGGAGAGGCTCGCAGCTGAGTTTGTGCTTGGAGAAATTAAGTGGTGTGAGGTTGCTCAGTTACTACATATACCGGTCATCTAGGCGCTGGGTGCCATGGCAATAGATTGTTTTCAGTTTGGCTTATTGTCTGTGTGTGTCCTAGTAAGGTGCTGGATCAGAAGTGAGGTGCACATGTGTGTGTGTTTTCAGTGATATGATGAATCTGTTTGTGTGCATATGTGCAGCCTGACTTATGCAGACTAAACATGCTCCAGGGTGTTGTGTGTTATCTGGTTTCCTCTTTGAAAATTGTCAGTCACTGTGCTTTGAGATAACACAGAAGATCACATGAATGCAAAGCAAAGCTGTGAATGCCTTGAGTTCCTGTGATGGTTTAGTTTGCTCCTCTCCTGCCCGCTGCACTGGAAGGATAAATTGGCTACAATAACGCCCTGACAGTCTCATTATGTACGTATAGATTGTGCCTGTTGTCTGTCACTGACAAAACAGGGTGTGTGCATATGGTGTACACTCGTGTGGCTGTGACATTTGGACACTTGCAATGCTCTCTCTGTCTTATCCTAACCCATTATGTGCACTGGGCTCTTTTACTGTAAGGCTCAATGACATTGAGTCTAATAGGAAAAGTAATTCTATTATTGCCACAGCTTTGGACTGCTAAATGACACAGTAATGATAACAGAACGGAGGAGTGAAGTCACTGGTGCATTTTCCTGTCTGGGCCAGAGGTTGACTAAATTGCATCTTGTGTAGCAATGCACTGCAACCTAACCTTTTAGGTCCAGTGTGTTGTCATGTTAATATTTTATAATGGTTGGTTTACTCCTCATGTAAACACTTTCATTACTAATTCATCCAGATTGTTTCTATTTCTTTATCACAAGGAGCTGAGAGGAAGTCAGACATTTGTATTTGGAAATATTTCGCTTTTCCATTTCAATATAAATTCCACATTTTAGTTCATTTTCTTGTATCTTAGTACTTTTTACTTTATTAGTGCATCACAGAGATCCATAATTCAAACAAATATGGAAGGAAGGGTTATCCATCAATTGCCACCACATCACTGGCCGCTAACCAAACAATATATTTTATACGCTAGATGTGCATGCCATTCTTCAATTAACCAACAAACAAATTAGCTTTGCAATGCCTTTCAACTTGGTCATTACTATCAATGAGTGCTGCAAATTAAGGATGAAACCCACAATGAGATGGAAGTCAGCTGGCCTTGTTCAGATTCTCTGCAGTCCCTCATCGAACAGTGTGTGCAAATATGTTGGTGGATTTTTTAATCAATGATTAGCACATGAAACAGCTCTTCCCCGAGGCTGTTTAACTCTGACATATACTCTCTGTAGGCATAAATAGAAAGTAATTAGGTTGGTGGTCCAAAAACAAGACAATAAACCAACAGGCGGCATTGAGGATGAGCAGTGCATAGTAAGTTCCCATTGGCTGTTCGAGCATTATTTAGGTGCTTAAAAGGTTAGTGTGTGGTCATACTGAGATAGTATATTGATTTCTTACTGTTTGAATCCCTTTACAGCCGTGATTGTGTTCCCCACCGCCCCAAAGACCTTTCAAAGTAAAACCTGGAGCTAATATTGCACTCATACTCTGCACTTTGTGACCCTGTCAGAAAATCTGAAAGTTAATATTCTCCCTGAAGCAGTTCCTCTGTCAGTCCCTCTGAAAGCATCTTCTTTATCTGTTTCGTCACAATTTCTGACTTTTCAGCTTCCTGTGAAGTGAATTTGAGGATGCACAAGTTGTGCTTTTGAAACCTGTTCATTTTGTACCTGCCATCACAGGATGTGCTGACGTCAAACACATCATTGACGTGAAAATGAATATTAGAGTAGTTGAAGACTAGGGAGTGTCAATTCAATCAATATTTCATCACCTCTGCCAACTTTGAAACCAATTTGATTCAGAATACATCAAAGAAAAGGATTCACATAGCTTTCAATCACTATTTCATCGTATTCACCGTGCATGTGTGTGTGCTGCTTGATTGTACATGAACACTGTCAGCTGTTATTTGAATCAATAAATTGTGAGTGCAGTTTTCCCCATTCACTCGACAGAACACCTAGTGTATTACTGTGGATAAAACATGTGACAATGTGGGCTTACTTGTAGAAAAATCCACACCCAGGACAGCTGCTCTGGTTCAGACCTTTTTCACACTAACTCATGCATACTGATTTAAAAGAGCAACTTTAAATCATATTTTTAATTTGGAAATATAAATGTTTTCAGTCTAACCTAATTATGGGTTTAAACAACAAAACATACTTCCAAATCAAAAGCTGTTTGTCTGAAAATACACAATCCCGAGCCCAAGAACATATGGTACAGTGTTTTAACAGAGGCTAAACACAGAACAAAACTGAGATAAAATAAACATTTGATTCTTGTTTAATAGGCGAAAATCTATTTAGTTCGTTCGTTCCTCTGAATGTGATCTAATCTAAAAGTACTAAAATAATGTGCTTAAATGTTGCATTGCTATCCAAACAGCTGAAGTTTAATTGTATTTGAATGAGCTGTTTTTTTGGTCATATTCCCAAACCTCAACACAGCATTACTGACAGAGGAGCAGGTCCAAGTTGTGATTTTCTGGCTCTTAATTTCAGGAAAAGAACAAAAACACACTTAATGGAAAAAACCTGCCATTAGACCTGAGAACCACCAAAGCAATTTCGTACATTTAATGATATTTTCCTTGAACGCTGGACTATGTTTAAAGTCAAGATTAATAATGTTCTTTGTGCTGATAAATTCATAAAAAATCAGAAACTCATTCATTCATTCCCCGTGCCTGGAGGCTTCCTTCCACACGCTGTGCAGCTGTGCAAGACCTTCACCTATGCCCTCTTACTGCAGCATCCACCGCCTCCCAGCTTCAAAAACCACCAAGAATGAGCCAGACAAAGAAAATCCATGCATTAAACAAACACACACACCGAAGACTTCCTTTAGACTGAATTGTCCATCACTGACGTCACTTCCCCCTAGCTCTCATGGGAAAACTGGACCATATTAACGTGCATTAATCTAATAACATCCTATTGTGTTTGTATTAGAGCCACATGTCAGCCCTTCCCCCGGTGTGTGCATAGAAGCTGTCGGACAGAAGATATGTGTTCTCAGTCATTATTATAAAATGAAAGGGGCATACAAGCAGTTCAGCTCTAGTACGTTCTCATGGCGTTTAAGGATTTCAAGACCTTTTGCTATATTTTGCACCATGCCAGACCCTTTCTTGGTCTGGTTGTTTTGTTGTGGCTCTAAGATTCAGTCAATTCTTTCTTATCAAAGGTTTTTAACAAACAGGATACCCTAAAGAAAATTCGACCATTGCAGAGTGTTGATGGTAAAATCAAGCCTTCAGTCTTCATCTGATCCTTTTTTATATGAGGAGCTACATGTACAAGACATTCTGTAAACCTCTGAGCATTAATTATCTGTTGAAACCAAAAACCTTGAAACTCACTCTGAGATGATTGAACATGTCAGGAATGAAAGTAAGAGCCAATTTATGCAGAGGACATGATTTGCACCTCCTGTTTAATTATTTTACCTGTCACTATAAACACAAGCTGACTTCTGACGTGTGTGTGCATCGGACATCGAGAGAGAGAGGGGGCAGGGGGGGCTGCAAGGAGAGGATGTCTTTGATTTGGACATGAGCTGCCATCTTTTGTAACAGTGTGGTTATTTATTTTCTAACTGAAGGCTGATTAGCTGAACAGCAAATCTACCTGGACATGTGTTAAACACCTTCAGATATAAAGATTTCTGCATGGACCCCAATACAATTGAAAAGGAATTGTGGGTTGTGGAGCAGCCTGCATGAAATATAGCAAAGCTCACAACAACATGCCTTTCAATCATAGAATAAATGCCTGCTTATTTTCTGATTTAAATATACATTTTGAAGCTGTTTTATTTCCAGTCACCTCCTCCGTTCTCTCTCCATCTTATACAAATGTTGTGCATTAACATCACACTAAAGCATTGACCACATTTAGTCTGTCTGGTTGTTGAATTCATTGTCAGTTTTTAGTTTAGCTTAGAGTCATGTGGAATGGATTTGGGACACAGCGTTTGTGTTTAATGCCTATTAGCATACTTTAATGCTAAACTCATATGGTACACATGGTAAACATAACATCTGCTAAACAGCCAGAGTTATCATTGTGAGCACGTTAGCAGCTCTGCTGTACAACCTTGAAATAATTTATTTAGTTGATGTCAGAAAAACTTTCTACAGTAGAGGTCAATGACAAAATGTGATTATTTGCAGCTTTGATTTGAACTGAATCAGGGTCCGATGTAGTTAATTGGCTGAGTTTTGTTGCATTAGACACTCATTTAAATGGATCATGATGGTTTCATGTGGCGCAAAAACGTAACACACATATGGTGATCCTCTCAAGAAATATGAGTTCACGTCTGTTTCCAAATATGCATAAAACACATGTTCACATCCAACAACACTTGCACTTAGATTTGAAGTTATCAAAACAGCAAGTCATTCCTACCAATGATAAATGACTCACCCGTCAAAACAACTCAGCCCATGATCATTTATAGAGGAGGCAAATGGGACACTTTCAGACTCAGGTGCATGCCGCAACAGTTCATGAATCATCAGTGTGAGGAGAAATGCCTCCTGCGCAGAGAGAGAGAGAGAGGGTGAGTGACATTTGAGGACATTTTTGGGACTGTTAGTGCAGAACAAGGTGTGAACACGGCGATGAGTCATAGTGCTGTTAGCTCCGCAGGAGACACCTGCTGCTCTGACTCACGGACTGTAAACAAGAAGTGGAAGTAGTCAGCATGAAGTCCCCTATCTGTTTGTGGGCTACTGTTTTAAAGCCTTGACTTTTGGAACTATTTGACCTTGCCATCTCAGAATGCTGAACAAGGCATTTTTTCACAACCATGAAGTTACGATTTACTTTAAAGTTCAGACAAAAAACACCCAAACCAGAAAACACAGTGGTAGTTATGTGTAAATCAAAAGGTTGCCACGCCCTAAAGCATATCCATTATTTTATTATTATCAACTTTACTCTAAATGGAGGCATAATTGACTAAATGAACATCATGCTGAATTAAGGAAGACATGAGGAAAATATTCAATGAAGAGACTAGTCATTTTCTCATAGACTTCTATAGAATCAGGCTACTTTTCAACCTAGACTTTGTTGGCCTTTAGAAATAATGCAAGTTTTAGACGCATCATAATTCTCTACCTCACTTTACTACAAAGCCAGTTATTGATAAACCCAACTAAAACCAAACAGCCCCTCCGTTGGCACTTTTTGCCTTTACTTATGACCATGTACGTGGCTAGCATGGAAAGTAAAAATTCACATTTTCTTTACATTTTGCAAGTTCTTATTGTTGTTGCCTATTCAGATAACACTTACCAATAAACACACAATATAAGGTCCTCTACACCTAGAAAGCATGACTTGCTCTCCTTGACACAAGCTTATTGGGTAAATTCACAAATTATTTTGGCGAATCTGATAATCTGATGTTTAGTATTATTTACTGAAAGAGTCTGTCATAAGCTTAACCCCAATAAAATCCCGACGGGTTACCATGACCTCATTATGAATGGCTGCTGGTGTTCCCTGTGCGTGCCAGGACAAGCGGATATTATTTTAATACGGCGGCAGATTAAGGGTGATTTGATCAACAACCACTGAGCGTTTGTGAAATGCAACCCTCACGACTTAAAAAACAGCCGTAATTGAGGATTTTTACACTTTGATGAATTCAAAGTAAGAAATGCTACAGATAAACCCCGCCATGCTCATTACCAGGAGGCCACTTAATTCTTATCAAAGGGCTTCACCCAAAACAGCAAAGTGCTCAGCATCTTGCTTTTGCATCTTCAGTTTGGGAGAGCCAACATCTGACTGTTTGCCACTTATTTTTTTCCCTTTTCAGTGTGAGATAAAGTCTAATTTACTCTCATAATTTTTTTTCCATTTGTTTGGGGTGAACTTAATAACTTTGGTTGACTCGGTGGCTTGATGGATTCATAACTTATTGCATCATATATCACTGCAGAACATACAGAAAAGCAATAGAGGAATTCAAACTGCTGAGTGGCCTATCTGAGCCCTGTTGTCACAACCTGACTTTTGCACAAGTTGGATGATTTTAATCGGAGTAATCCTCAATTGAATTTGAGGGATTACTCGGTGCCTGGCAGATAAAGGAGAAGAACTTTGATTTGTCGCTGTCTTTTATTTTAGAAGAAGAATAATCGAGAGAGGGAGAGAGAGACATGCCTACAGTCAGAGAGATAGAAAGACAGGGACAGAGAAAACGAAGTGTCATAAATTTAACCCCCACCTGTCACATATTTTTCCAGTGGGGGAGGGTCAGCCTTTGCTTCATCTGTGTCACAGTCATGCATAAGAAGTCAGAGAGTGACAACATTTCCACAATAAAGAGTCAGGGTGTTGAATCAGGATGCAGCCTCGAGCATTCTGCGACTGGCTTGGTTACTGCCATCACATCTCTTGGTGTTAACAGTCAAAATATCTGACGAATTCTCACATTGTCGCATGTCACTGAAAGCAAGGAGCTGGATACTAATTATTAATGTTTCTACTCCCAGTGGGTGTGAAAAGTGGTTCTGTGTTATGCATACAAATTTGTTTCATGTCTCTCCTTGTCAAGGAAAGATACATTTTATTGGACGTCAGCAGCAGAGCAGACGGTGCAGCCAGGCTGTTGTTTATGAGCGTTTAAAGAAGAAGAAAAAAATACATACACACAGTTCATTTAACTACATTTGGGGATAAAAAGAGATTACTTGAATGACTGAGTCCGGTTATGTTTAGGTCTGTGCCCTCGTACATAATCCCATGTAATTCTCTTTGTGGTGGACGCTCTCAGTTGTCATTCATTGTTTGACAGCTGCAGGGCGCTTTAAGAAGAGAGAGAAAGAGGAATACTGATGCCCAAGAGAGGAAGACTTTCTCAGCCAAGAAGAATTGTCACAATCTGAGAGAGTGTGCTTTAAAATTTGAGTCTCTCACTTTCTGATAGGCCATATATGTCAAAACATCTGCTTTTTTTTTCTCCATGAAAATTAATTTCCTCTCTTTTTGCTGGCCTTTGCATCGTTTATTAAACACTTAAGCTACTTGGGCTTGCATTGTCGTGAGACATATAGATCTGTGCCATGTGTTGTTCCACTCTATGATAGGCTATAGTGTCAAACAACTATGCAATTATTAATAAACAAAAAAACTAAACGACTTTGGGTAAATATCCAAAAACAGACCTTGCAACAAATCATGCAAGCGTTTCCAGGAATGACATGTTACATTACACAGTATATACATTTTTTTCTATAATTTCATTTGAGGTTTTGTTGTGCTTTTGTGTAGTTCACACTCATTTGTGAGTCCTTAAGCCTTTTCTACAAAGACAAATGCACACTGTCGACTTTGTGTTTCTAATTAAATGCAGTACATTTATAATCAGGGTTTCATATTTATTCTTAGGTTTGTTAATGTTTTATTTTCTCTTTCTGGGAGAAGCGACATTTTGAATGTAGTTTATTCAACCACCCACTAATTAAGGAAACATGCAACTGTACAAAAACAACTGCTCATCGTATCTGAGATGTAGACGATATTTTATTGCATTATTTATAAGTGATTTATTGAGGAAATGAGAGGCCATGTGTGTTGCAGGCTCGTTATGTGCAGTGTGTGCTGCAGCAGGCAGCGTGCAATGGGAGGAGCTAAAGTTTAGCAGCCTCTCCAGTGTGTAGTAGAGAGGAGGAGGCTCGTCTTTAAACGCACCGTGGATGGACTTCAGTTCGCCGACACACTATCGGACTAAAACCTGCTCAATCTTAGGGACACTGTGGATTTAAAGGGTATTTCGATGCTTTTTTTGATCGCTTTTCCAACCATTTTGAAGACTTGAGGTGTGACCGACTTTTTCCCTATCCTGCAGCTGGTAAGGTCTTTATGCTCCGTGTTCTCGGGTTTCAGGTTAAACACCTTTACAACGGGGAAAGATGAGGCGTAGTAAACCCGATTCGCCTCTAAAGCCAGTATATTTATGTATTTAATGTGGGGGAATAATTTGCTATCTTTAGCCTGGCATTTAAAAGTACATTTAAAGTATTCTACGATGGGAGCTTTAAAGTGTAAATAAAGGAGAATTTTTGTTGTTGTTGTAATGGTTTCTCCTCATTAATGTCGATGTGTAAGCCTCACCTTGAAAGTATTCCCACAAACAGTTTGGTTTTTCAAGATTCAAGATTCAAGATTCAAGATTCAAGAAGCTTTATTTATCCCGAGGGAAATTCTCACCTCAGAGCTTCTTTCATGACATTTCCATCATTGCTGTTGTTGATGTGGGTCTCCTGCACATATTGTCTGCTTGCTTCTGAGCAACATCCCCAAAACAGGATGTGTAAATCTGAATTAATTCTAAATAAAGTGCAACATTTTCAGTCCTGTTAAAAGCAGTATGTAGGTGGGTAGCTGTTTTTTTTTTACCCATGTGCTTAAACAGCTGCTATTTGCATCCAGTCCAAATATACAAGATCTTATTTTCAGAAGAGTTATGGCAACATTTGTGAGCCATGTTAAATCATGGAGGTCTGTGAACACCATTTTGGGATGGACAATTTTACACTTTCTTTAAAGAAAACATCTTGTTTTTCCTTCCAAACAGTCCTCTTATCTTTGCTTGCATACTTAAAAATGTGTTGACATGCCTCCGGTATCATTCTGCATTTATTTTAAACAAACACACTCCCACCTTGGATAATTAAGCAACTCATTATTCCTTTTTCTTGCTTACTGTGTGCTTTATCCTGAACTGATGGGCCAAATCTGGAGGTTATGATGCATGAGAGCGCTGCAGCCTGGTTCAGTGTTTAGATGGTGCTGATATGCTTTGCTGGAATCTGACTGTAAATGACCGGCAGAGCAGTCGCTCCCCTTCGGGCCTCTGCTGTTCTCCTGCTCCCCTTACCAGAGTGTGATACTGTATCAGTAACTCTAATAACACTCAAAGTCTCTGGCGCTTTTACTGCAAACAAACCTTTTCTCTGGCAGCACTTGCAAAAGCATCTTGCATGCTTTCCCCCAATCCTCCCTCTATTTCTCAGAAAAAAACACACACAAGCACACAGACCCCCGCCCACACAATCACTAACACATTCAAACACTCAAAACAAACGGGCTGACTCCACCCAACACCCCACCCACTGTAACAACTTCAGAGGAATGGTCAGCATGTGGAGAGGTTGTGGTAAAAGAGCTGGAAGGGAAGTGGAAACCGGGGAGGGGAGCAGCACACTCTGGTTGCTTTTAACCCCCAAAAGGTTAGTGATATCCCACGTAGTGTCCAGAGGGCCGCTGGAAGTGCTCAGTACAATCTGATGGGAACTCGCGCGTTCAGGGTCCCTGTGCAGCGTCCAATTCAGTGCAGAGATATGGGAAAACACTCATTTCCCTGGGCTGAAGCCAGATTGCACCCAGGACGGGGCAGGCATGACGCCAACAACACTGTCTCTCCATCAGCTGAGTTGAGTTAGTGCAGATGAGTTCAAATAGGCTTTGTTTCCCATGCACAATAAAAGAAAATCCCATGTGGGTTTTGTTTTCCTGCAGTTAGAACATTTGGCACATCATTTGGAGGAATCTGTAAGAATTTCTGCAGCCGTAATGCAACCTTATCTGTGAAAAGTCACACCTTGCTTTTACACACAGGCGATTCACATTTGCATCCACTAAAACTTGGCTCAAACCCTGTCCCTGTTGTGTCCATGCATAGCTTTGTCTGCCAGTTGCAAAGCCATTCATATTCAGTATGACCTGCAGGTCCTTTAGAAAGGCTGGCCAGGCCCTGCAGGGGTTTAGATGTTGGTGCCAGAGGAGGGCTCTGAAAGCAGGTGATGTGCCTCTGGGGCTGTGAAATAAATAAACTGAAATGTATTTCCCTAATTCGATTGCTCTACCGTTTCACTGTTGCTTGCACTTTGCCCGTTCTGGCACTACTCTCACAAACAAATCTGTTTTTGATAGTGAAACATGTGCTCCATTTGAGTTTGACCTGTCTGTATGAGACTACTGGGATGCATTGTGAATTCCGCTCACACAGGACCTGAATCTGAACTGCACTTTACATAACACTGCTCAGCAGGCAATAAGCATACTTAATATTTGCCTAATGCTGGTTACCAGATTAAAAAAGTATGATAGAGTATACTTTCATTAAAAGTTCATTTCTGCTGTGTTTACTCTGGAGACCCAACATGTCATGTATGTCAAGATTTAGCAGAGAAAACATGTTAAGTGGACAAAAATATAAACTTAAAAGTCCATTTGGTTTTATAATGTCTCAATAGTAACCACATAGTATTGTTACAATGGATAATGACAAAATCATGTCCATACTTGCATTAAAGTTGAGCCTGGACAGAGGCTATGGTTGGGAGTAACCTGCAAAACCAGGTTGGTTTACACAATCAGGTTTATTATAAAGACAGGTTTATATCCAAAGCCAGGTTTATATCCATTCACTGACTGTCTGACACGTGGTGAGGTTTTTCTGGAGAGCCCTCTGCTTTAACTCAAGGCCTCAGTGGTGAGGTGGCTGTCTTTTAGATGGAAATATATTATATAACATGTTCCTCTCCAGAGAGAAATTAATGTCTGTCCCATTCTCCTTCCCTTGTTTTGAAAGAAATATAGGGAAAAGGATAAACTGTGACTTTTGTAAATGTAAAACAGACTCTGTGTGCCTGGAATGTTTTTCCTTGTTGATTGGCCGATAACCATAGCTTTTAGTTTTCAGTTAGAGTGATATGGATACAATTATTGAGTTTATATTTCTCATCCAAGATATAATTGAGATTTGTTTTTTACAAGTGAAATTACAAAATAAGACCATATTATTTTACAAGACAAACAAAGAAGTTGTATTACCACATGTGGCAGAGGGGAGAGTTATCTGCATGGAAAGAAAAAGTGGCCTTTATTGCTGAGAAGAGATAAGCTGGTCATTTGGAAGGAACACTGTCATTTTATTTCAATGTAAACATCCTATTCAATGCTTGTTTTCCAAAGTAAACAAACCACGTCAACAGCATACTGCAGTGTGCCCATCTACTTAATTTCCCACTTGTTGAGTTTCAGTTATGGAGTAATTTTTAGTATTGTGATATAAAGCTACAAGCAGGTATTGATAAAAAGGACTTGTATGAAAATGATTAGGGGAGAAAGGGGTCATTCATGGGGTAGGGGTTTGCTATTTGTCCTTTTGTTGACCAGAAAATGATCTGACTTTTATAAGGAGAGCAGTGGAAGGTGTATTTTCTACTTTGGATTTATTTTGTTTCAGGTTTCCCTTGTCTCAGGGATATTAATGTTTAAATTAGGGGACATGAGCAGTCCCTTCCCTGCATTTTCATTGTAAGTCATTGCATCATAATGCCATCCATCTTTCTTATCGTTCCTAATTATTGTCTTTACACGATAAGGTGAATAAATACATTATGATACCATTACTTATCTGTCCCATGTATCAGCCATTATCAGTGGGACTGTTGCCAGGAGAGACCACGCTGTTGACTTATTACTTCCTTTATTGGCGGCGACTGCTGGGTAAGACAAAGACAGAGCCCCTGACAGTAAACAAAGCAGAAGTACTTCAGCTGTTCCTTTTGATGTCGACATGTTGGTAGAGAGTAAACAGCCAACAGCCTTGAGGCGGCCAACTTGACAAACGACTCAGACAAACTGTGTCATGTTTCCACCTGGGATGAGTAATGTGAGAACGGTTTTGTGGTCAAGGCTTGTACCTACGATCGTGGACGTACCTGAACGTGCAGCCGCGTGGGTCCGACAAGGTGAAGCAGGGGCCAGAAACAGAGTGTTGTCATCTGATACGCTTTTAAATCCCATTGCCCTGCTTGTCAAATCGAGTAAAGAAATGAGTCCTCACATCGGTTTAACTGAAGGGATTAATCGTGCCCCCCCAACTCGATGTTTAAGGCATGAGATGAACAGCCTACTATGGATCGCCAAGACTTTGGGTTTGATGGTGTAATTAGCAGATGAACTGTGATGCCAACACAGCGTGGTCCAGACCTCACAAAGGCCTCTATTGTGTGATTGCATGACTGTAAATCTTCAAGTCTTCTTTGTCACGCCACAGAGTTTGTTCACAGACTTGACTGACATCCTCATCAACCCAGCAGATGAATGAGATGTTGTGGCCATTTGCAGCTTTGATAGCAACAGTGTTCCCTATACATCTTATCTGGGAAGTCACAAGGACAGCAGAGCGCCGTGGAAATAAATGAAACTTTTTTTTTTCCTTCTCACTCCTGACGTCTTCAGACAGTCATTAAATTAGCTATGCTGTATAGCCTTAAGCAAATGGAAAGTTTTGTCTCAATATTGTTATGTTTCCCACAGCTTTAATGTAAAGATTATCTGATTGGACAGAATACTTCATTAGTCTGTGACGGTCATCAGGTTTAAAGAGCTTTTTTTTTAACCTAGAAGCATTATCTATGTTCCAGTTAGTTTGTAATCCCAAAGCAATCATTTTAAAATGCAGTAGAGTGGCTTGAACATTTCCAGAGGTGCCCATTGTTTATATAACCGGGCGGTGATCAAGAGCAACTATGTGTGATATTATCTCTCCGATCACTCTGCATCCTGACTGACATGCACTGCTCATTATTGACGCTTTGCAAGTTTTTCAAGAACCGATCCCCCACTGTTCCCCGTCAGGCTTGAATAATCTGAGGCAAGGGCAACTCTGTATCAGAGGGAATAAGGTGACCCCTACTCTCCTTTAAGCACTTATCTCCTCTGCCAGTTCTGCTTCACTCACTCGTTTGAAATGATAATTGCTCCTTCCTGCGTGGCAAAGCTGAGAAGTATTTGCACAAATGTAAAAGGGAGTATGAATATTCCTATGTGAGCTTGGGATCACTCTTGAAGTGGTCGTATCTCACACTTTAGTGATGTGAGTGTGATTATATAGCATGTTGAGATGGATGTCAAAGCCACACAAGTCTCTTGGCCTTGGTAGGTAACACAGAGGGATGGAGAGTCGGAGTTCATCTCTACATTTTAATGACTGCCTTTGACTCACAGACACGGGCGTGATGGGATCATGGAAACGGTGCACATAGTCTAGTTAAACAATTAACACAAACCTGCCTGCGGGGTCAGGGTCATGCAAAGCCAATTAAGGCATATTCAATGTCCAGCCTTGTACCTGATTATCCTGGGAAAAGGCTGCTCAATGCACAGAGGTGGAACAGTCAGTCAATGTGGTATTATCCATTCTAATACCGTGATTATGAGCAGAGTAAGAAATCTGCTTTTCAATTTCACATTGAGATTGATTTCTAAGCTTACCTTGATTAACTTATTATTATATTAAATCAGGATTAGCAGAATAAGTTTGAATCGGTAAAATGATTTAAATGAAATCACACACACCACCCATCTCAGTAACAGCGTCTGTCTTCAGGCAGTCAGGTATAAACAGTGCATCCGTATGCACCGTGCATTGTTGTTATGTATCACAGTCTTTTGTGAGCAATGCTTCCTTTTTTGGTTGTTGTCTGTGGGTGAGTGCTCCCATGTGACGCAGAGTGCCACTGAGCCCAAGCGTTACATTGTATTTTTAACATACATAACAATAAAGTACAGCGAAACTTCCTCTAGTAGAACTTTTCACAAAGATGCTCTTTATATTCAACAAAATCCAGCAAAACAACATAGTTCACTTCCCTTTTCATTTTGGTATTTCCTGTTACCGATAAAACATGTTTCTGGACATTGATGAAGATTTGAATCCGGAAGCAGATCAACACATTCTGTTATCTGTTATAAATAACACTTTTGGAATAAAGTGCAGCCCTGGCAGAACAATGCCATCACTGAGTTATTTCTAGTTCAATAAGTACACTTTTTTGTCTTTTATGCTAGAAGAAAACTTTGATCCACATTCACCCAAAAGCTGTTTGAACCACCAGTGAGTGAGTCGTTTTTGGGTCATGGGAAGTGACTGGCTTATGACCTGAATTGCCTTTAGCTTCGTAGGAAGTTTGATGCCTCTTGAGTAAATTCCCTATTTGTCATAAAGTATTTTCCTTTAATTAGTTCTTTGAAAGTCATCATCATTGGGTATTTGAATGCGTCCGGGACATACCACAGCAGGATGCATTACAGCAAGTCATCAATAGACAGATGATTCAATGAATTATTAATAATTCATGCAGGAAATGTCAGTATCCTCATATTATCACTCTGGGATCACACATGTTAATCAATAATTCAGGAAACGCTGTTGGTTTCAATTCTCAGAGAGTGTCGTATTCCTGTCAGGATCTAGATGATGCTGTTCCAGAAAATAATGCCCACTATTTTAAGATTTTCAACTTTCCTGACAATAAAATAAAATGCATTATGAAGCGCATTCAAGAGTGGAGAAATGTCATTTTTATTTGAATCAGTCAAGCAGTTTTATAGATATTTTATAGATATCTGGATTCATCATTATTGCAACCTACATATTGCCAAAATTGGAAAAATTCCAAATTGATGTACCATGTTGCAATGTATATATTATCAGCGGCTTGCTATTATATCACAGCAATCAGATCTGGTTTTTTTAGTGCCATTTGTACAAATTTGCCTCTTTTCACAGGCAGTTTGCCTTCAGGCATCATGATCCTGAATCCTTGGTGCACATCTGTCCCATATTATAGAGGTAAATGTTGGAACGTGCATAAAGCTTTTTATTTTATCCCTGGTTAAAGTGTCTTCAGTTGTGTACTGACATAGAGTTCTCGGTTGGTTATACCTGCGGGGTAGAAATGATATTGGAGAAACAATATAAGAAACATTTTGTGTGTGTGTGTGTGTGTGTGTGTGTGTGTGTGTGTGTGTGTGTGTGTGTGTGTGTGTGTGTGTGTGTGTGTGTGTGTGTGTGTGTGTGTGTGTGTGTGTGTGTGTGTGTGTGTGTGTGTGTGTGTGTGTGTGTGTGTGTGTGTGTGTGTGTGTGTGTGTGTGTGTGTGTGTGTGTGTGAAGTCAGGCTGCTTTTCCTCACATTAAACCATTAAGGTCCTTTTATAAAATACTTACTTTCAGTAATTAATTTCCTGCTTTATATGGATGTGCTTTAAAAACAGAACTGGCTGGAAAGATGTTTATGTTAGGCCTGTATTGTGTTTGGCTTGTTATGCTGATGCTGTCCATATTAAAACTCCTGGAAGGCCTCTGTGAGAGGATATCCTGGAGATTTGTTTCTGATAGACGTATTACCTGTAAGCCACTGTACATTCCTAAGAAAGCAATGGTCCATTTTAGCACCAGTATAGACATACTGAAGGTTTTACATTTTATTTATAACCCTGTCGTGATTTATTTAGGAGTCTGCTTTTTTGGGTGCTGGGAGCAGTCTGCTCAACTGAACCCTTCCTTTTTATTCCCCCCTGTCCCATTTTCTTGTGGACTGGATGAGAGGTAATTCTGTAGACCTACCCATTTTGACACAAAGTACTGTACAGCGCTGTATTTTATAGACGGTGTAAAATACAACGTTCAACCCCTGACTAAGGAGTCCTTCAAGAGGTTAAGGATTCAAAAAGTTGAGCACCTGTTTTGGTTGTAAATATTGTATAAATTGTCTTATACGTACAGAGTACAGATATACACGCAAGGCGTCATTCATTTTCTATTCATTCAGTGGAGAGACCAGCCCAGGTTGCGCTACAGTTAGCTAGCTAGCTTGGCACCAGGGCTGAAGGTATAAGAAGTTGGTTAGCATCTCCAATAAGAGGAGGAAAGTTATTCAATTGCATGTTTTGTCATCCCTGGTTTCTTGCTTATGCTATCCACATGTGAACCCACTTTTAGTACCGTGTTTGTGGAGATGTGGCTGTCACTCATGTGGGAACTGACTTGACTTCTAGCTAGCTAAGGTGTTGATGATTAGCTTGTTGAGTACATCCAAACTCGTCTCTGCTAGTTAACAAAAGTAATGTAATTAGTAACTAACTACTAATTTGTAAAGTTCAGCAGAGTTGTATGTAATAACTCATAACATCTGTGTAGTGCCTCAATACAAATTCAGCACTAGAATGGAACTGAAGTGAAAGGAGAGGGACATTAACAAGCTAAAGTTGTTCTATTATAACTATACTTAACATAAACGATAATTGCTTTTTAGCCTTTTTCTAAAATGAACAAGCATCTAAGCGCCATTTAATAGCTAAACATTGTAAACATTGATCTTTTGAGATAAAATGGTTTACCTTCCCCCCCTGCCATCCCCTTGTTTGAATTCAAACCAATCATGCGCTGCGCACTCAGCTGAGCAGCCTGCTATAAGTGAGAGTTATAATGGCCGGCACAGCAAGGAGTCTCTGCCTCGTCAGTCACCTACTGAGGTCTTTTCTGCTTCACATAATGGCTCCATAAATCTTCCTGAATAGTAACCTACACCCATGTTGTTTTTAGGGTCAGACGTGGAAGAAAAATCAACTCAGACAAGGACAAATATGAGACCCTACAAAAACAAACCCGGTGTTTTCTTTTTATAAATTGGTTGGGGGCAGTTAGGGATATATTTTCAGTTGCAGTCTTTCAAAGTCACCCTTAAACTTGGCAAACACACAGAAGTTTCAAATATGATTGCAGTTACTCAATTAAATAAGCTTTTAAAGTTCTTCACGTTGGATTTAGATGTACTCATGATATTGTTAATGGATTGGACGTCGGCCCTTATCTAGCCTCATGTCGAGCTCTGTGATGGAGCTCTCATCACAAGGTCCTGCTGCTGATTATCTCCATAAGTGCCTCAATCTGTGCCAAAGACCAAATGAGAGACAAGTCACTTTGCAGGGATGAGTTATTGGTAGCTGGTTGAGGATCATAAAGCCCCATCGTTTACACAAAGCTAGCCAAATTGTCAGCATTCATGCTGCTCCCTATACAGTGAACTTGCCTTGACCTGGCCGTGTGTATGGTCCAATGTGTCTGTCACGTCTCTCTCACTAAACAGATGCAGGTATTAATAGGGAGCCTCGAGGGAGGTTCGAAAGGTTAATGAATCTGTAGCCTTAAGCAATATGGCACCAGATTCACCCTTCAATGATACAAGTTGCTGCAGACCCTCTCCTAGACAAGCAGATGGGTCCTGTGGCACTGTGTGTAGTAGGTCATCTGAACCGTTACAGCTCCAGATGAATGGAGCTCTTATCCTATATATTTGCTTCTCACAAGATCACTTTCTTCAGTCGGTTTCTTGCTGTCAAATTATGATTTAATGCTTAGTAATATTTCATACTTTCTCTTCAGATCTATTCTTCGTTATTCTTCAGGATGGATTAGCACACTTCATGATTAATTTCACAAAAATGTATGCACTTGGTACATGGTATTCAGGGGGAAAAGTAAAGAAAACGGGATAAGTGCGTCATTACAGCAGTTTATGCCCTTGCTAAGCCTCAGATCTGTCTCTGGGGTTGAGGAACATCCATCTTGTGCTTTCAGGTGCTGGCCTCAGTTATACGAACATTGCGGGCTTCAAATCCCATGACTCATCCTGTATTTTGGATTCCCCAGATACTTTAGTGCTTCAGGGGCCTCTTTGTATTGACATAAGTCGTATGACTGAGTACGCCAACGTTTTTGTTTGCTTGAAAGTACTATGTGAGGAGGCACCTGAGAGACGTGTGCAAGTATAGGATGTTGTATGAAAAAAAGGTTGATTTGGTTTGTAACAGTTACTTCACACTCCTTTTCATAATGATCAGATCTTATTTTGATAGAATATTTAAAATGGCAATATATTTTTCTTACAATTCGGACCATATCAATATTATACGTTTGCCATTTGTTCGAGTCTTTAGAATAAAACAACAAGCGTTATATTTGTTTACCATTGTACAGAATACAACCCAACTAGAAAATGCTACTCTTAGTCAGTGCAGTTTGCTGAAATTGTTTTGTTTCTGTGGTGTTTTTACTTTTCATCATCAAACAAACACCAACAAGTTGACAATCACTGGTTTTAAAATGTTACCATAAGAAAGATATATAAACCTCAATGTCATTTTGCAATAGAAAGACTTGAGTCAATGTACTTTTTGCAATCGAATGAATATATTTACGGTTTAACGATTACATTTATTGAAGTGTTATGTTGACTAGTATAAGAAAATATATTACAGAATATTCCATAGGATTGACTGTGTTTGCTCTTATGGCAAGTGAAGGGTCATTTAAGGCCTTAACACTTTCTGTGAACTTATCCACATCTCATTTGTTATCGGGTGACCATAGTGACCATTTATAGCCTCTTGTCCAGACAATATGACTGTGTGCATGGCGACCACCATCACTGGGGCACTGAAAGTTCAATGCAGTGTTGAGATATTTATGCATGCAATACTGTCCCACAGAATTAGCCATTAAATGTCCTAATGTATCAGAGTGCTAGCAAAGCCCCCTAAAAGCACCCCTCTATCTTTTGATTAAACATAAAAAAAACCTCTACAGTTGCAGAAGGATAAGCCCTGGGAACGTGGAGACCTGGGGGGTGTGACACACGCTGGGCTGCCGTGCTTGTTGTTGCAGTCTCAGCAGGCGTAAAACTGAACAGCCGAGAAGGAAGGAGATGTTACACGATCATCAACGGGTGTTTCAGCCTCCCACTCAGCAAGAGTAGCAGCATGAACCAAAGCAGGCTTGTCGGGAAGGGAAGATTGACACGGACACATTGGTCAGCTGGCTGAGACCCAGGGGGTGGACAAGGTTGTGACAATAAGGCACAGATGCAGAGATAAAGGGAAAAGTCAGTCAAACTAGTCTACTCTGTTTCGCCATTTCAAAGGTGAAACAGATGACCCTGCATCTACCTACAACAATTCCAGTTACCCAGTCATTATGCAACAAGGACAGCTTGGTAGTGAAATACAATCTGTGGAGATGGAGACAGTTTGTAGTCTTTGCCGTGGAATGTAGTGGGGAGACAGAGTTGTAAATTTGTGACTCAGCATTTTGTTGTTGTATGACCATGTAGTGCAGAAATGGTGTTTCCCAGCAGGGCATTGTCTGAGCAGACAACCTGGGGCCACTAACTGAGCCCCCTTTTTAGTCTTGGATTTATTAGCTACCGTAAATATTTGAATGAGGTCCTGTGGGAGTTGTTGCAGTGATGCAAGCTCTCAACCAGAGCCATCATGTGCTCTCTGGTGTTTACTTTCTAAACGTCAGCACCTATATGGGAGCTCAGGGGAGACATCCTGCGCTGTCGGGCAATAAGGAGTAGTTGAGTACTATCACAGGAACAGGCTGTGCTGTGTTTACTGACTTACATCTTGCCAAATATGCGGCTTTGAACATTTCTCTAAGGACCAGAAATGGAGCACAAATTGTGGCCGTAAACATGACTCCAAATAAATGTTAATGTCTCTTCGTATCGCCAGCATGTGTTGATAAATAACTGTTCACTAACCAGTTCCCCATACCATATATACCCATATTTTGACAGTTGGTTTGTGCTTTCTTCATGTGGCCAAAAAGTGTCACTGCCGGTTTAAGAACTTTACCAAAACACAATTCTCCAGTTTATTTTTATTATGGAGCAATGCAGCTTATGTCCTGTGTTTTTAGCAAAGAGTGATTCAATGAGATGGGAGTCGTACCTTTTTCAAGTGTTTTCCAAGAAAGCAAATCCCCTACTTAATAAAATCAAATCCGAGCATACATCTACATAACCGGGACCTTATCTGCACACTCACATTGAGGCCAATAAAAGTCAGAGAGCAGATGTGTTCATTGTGCCTCTTTGAGACAAATTACAAAGATGTCTTGGGAGTCACTGTTCTTTCATTTATTTCCCCACATAGCCACACAATTAGAGCCAAGCCGCCATATTATCTTCTTAGGGATCTCTCTCATGATTGTTGATGACAGAGTAATTAAATACAGGGATTAAAAAGGATTCTGACATGTGTTTTATCTCACAGAAAATTTTCATGGGCTGCTGTGCAAGTTGGACGTTCACGTAGTTTTGAAAGTTTGTCAAAGCCTGTTTGGTTACCACATGATGCGTGTGTTCGAATTGGCCGGCTGGTGTTCTGAATTATCTCTGTAGTTACGTTTTCTTTGGCAGTTTGGTTAAAGAGTAAACAGTGTAAGACTAAATATTTGTTTTTGTCATCAAGGCTGTAGATGAAGTCATCAGTGTGCCAAAGTTGAATATTGAAGTCGAAGGACAGAGATCAAACCTTTGATAAAATCCTTAACTTTTGTGTTCTTGATTTGTTTTGCAGTAAAATTCAAACCATCCCACAGAATGAAGCTCAGCCAGCAGTATCAGTTCTTGTGCATTTGTAGGTTATAGCGTCAGAAGTTGGATATGGATCTGTTACTCGAGCTCTATTTCATGTTTTTACATGTTCTTGGATCATACATAAAGAAACAACCTCTCTCTCTTCTCTCCGCAGATCCAAAATGACTTTTACTAAATGGCCACTGGTCGGAGCTTAGTGCTGATCCGTCGGAGAGCACTATGAGTAGATGACAACAAGCAGGATCTAATCCAGAAAGGATTCCTCATCTCTGTGCTAAGAGTCTACTAACTGTGTTTAAGGGCAACTGGGAGTACAAGAATCAAGTCAAGGACACGCTTCCTCCCCCTCAGCCTGCAGGAAGATGGGAGTGAGAAAATAAAGCTCTGTGGAGTCAAGAGGAGCTTAATGAGTTCTAAGGAATCTTAAAACAAACTGCATCTGTGTATGTCTGTTTGAGAGGATCAGGCAACCATGTGGACATTAGCTGCGACTGTCCACTGTCTCCTGGCTGCTGCGATGCTACTAGCTAGCTGCCTCCAATCGCTGATGGCCACTGAGGACGACGTCACACCGCGCATCAGTTTCTCCTACAGTAAGTTGAAATAATAATTGTATATTTTTTTATTATTGAAAAGCATATTCCCTGAAAAAAATCCCATTTTTAGCTTTTAGGGATTGTAGGTTTGTCAAGAGAATTTCGTTGAGAAGTAGAAAGATTCATGCTTTTTATTTAGCTTGGATGAAGGTTTCTTTATTTATCATTTAAAAAAATACATATATATTAGAGCAAAAATGTTGGGGAATGCAATTAGGTTTGGGTTAATCTGCTCTCTTGTAAGATTTACACTTAGCATTTCCAGCTAACGAGCTAGCTTGTTTAAAATACCGTTCTGAACTCCCAGTTCTGTTTAATATACAAGAAATAAGTTCCACACTGTAACACAAAAAGTCTGTTTCTATACTTCCATGTCTTCGACCTGGATAATCAATGGGTTGGGATCCTCCTTTACACACAAGTCAGCTAAATGTGCACTTCCAGCCAACTCTTGAAGCTAATGTTAGCCTTATAAGCTTGCTGGTAAAAATAAGTAGCCTTATTTGTGCAGCATTATCTTGGGGTGTTGAAATTTAACAATCTGTCACTCCACATAAATAACAACATTTAGGCCAAGACAACAAACACAGCTTCAACAAATGTGCACTGAAGCACCCTCTGACCACAAATGCCTGCGGGCTCACATACACGTGTCAACTTGAAGAAGCAACAAACTTACAACGCAATTATAAGTTCTTACCCTGAAGGTGTCTTTAAATATTACAGTAGCTGTCACTTTGCATGGAATTCACTGTGTGTTTGTTTTTTTACCCCGAGCCGTGACACTTTATTGGGGTGAAATATGCATGGCCTGGGTGAAGGAAACAATTTGGGGCCCTATAGGTATTATTGAAATGCCTTCATGCTTTCAAAAGCATTTATTTTTCCAAAATGTTTGCAATTGAACTATTTGGTATTGGACAACTATATGCAACAACTTATCCCACAAATACAAACCTAATGTCTCTCCTGGCACCTCCACTGATTGACTGGAAGACCTGTTTTTGCACCTGATTTCATCATTGGATGTAATTACTCACTGCAGCACTCCTTTTATTATGACTGTGGATTAGGCTTTTATAAGATAAAACATTGTGCTGTTTTCTCTGTTTGCTCAGCTAACAGCTTTTTTCATAATTGATTGATGCATTAGGAGAGCTTATGACAAATGAGGGGGAAAAGAAAAAGGTTTGGATGCGGCTCACAGTGGAAAATTGACTGGGACCGCTTAACACCTATTTTTTTACCATCCTTCATTGCAGCTTTTAGAAAAGGACAGTTCACAAATTGATTTTTAAATGAGTTCCGTTGCTCCTACAATGTATTTTTATCCTGTCTCGACTTTGTGTTTGCTACACAGCTCATACAAGCGAATGTGCCAATCCAGCAGCAACCAAAGTACAGGTTTATATGGATGAAGGCGTGCGTCAGCTCCTGTAAACACTACCTGTCTGAATTTGAAGTTCCTCCCACTGAAAACAACAATCTGATGCATGTTTTTTTCCCCTCCTCAGCTAACTCAGTGAGACATCATGCAGTAATACACATCTTAAATTGGCATCACTCATACCCAAAAACAACCTTTCAAATACTTGAGCCTTTTAACTTGTCTCTCAAAGAGCTAAATGGATTAAATTGGCCCAAGGCTGGTTCCTTGCAACTGAGTGTTTTGCAAACCACTGATGTTTCTTTTTTCCAATGCTTTGCTTTGCTCCACTCAGCAGTCATAATCTAAATTTCATATATTTTGACGGCATCAGTTGGTGATCGAGATTCTCTCAACTGGAGAGGATAAGTGGTAGTGAGAGACTTGCTTTCTCAGCTGAAAACAAGGTAAAAAAAATCGTATTTAAACGCCACTGACGCTGATTGTCACCTATTCAGTAAGGGTACAGCTTTGCATAAACCGGGTCTGCAGAATCACTGACATGCTTAACGTTTCGAATATAAAACCAGCCTCAATTCAATGTAAAGCAGGTCACTGTTTTAAACATCCAGCCTGGTTTGTATAGTCTGTAAGAAAAGGACGACCTGGCTGTTTTCTCTCGAGAGGACCCTTGCCTCAACATGGCCCTTTTCCTGGAAAGGCGTCCTTATTCTTTTGTCCTCCTTCCCTCTCCTCCTGCTCCTTCCTTCTCTCCTAATGAGCAGGCTAATCCCTCATGTGTAGTGAGTGGAGGTTTTTGTGGTTGCTGCAGTGGGAGAGCCTTGTCTGTTTTTCATTATGGCTCTTGTGCAGAGACGGCACAAAGGATCATGGGACTTAAAGCAGCAAGCATCGGTTAGGCATGCGGCATGTATCGCTGTTGGTTATCAAAAACTTTTCAGGCAGGATTTTACTGTCTTACTCTAGATATGATTTATTTGTCCTCTTTTCTTTTTCTTTCCCTTGGAACAAGAGGGAGAAATTCAAGCTCTGCACTTAATAAGAACAGTTTACATTAATGAGCTGGTTGGGCGTTCGGCAGCCTCCTTGATTTCTTTTTTTTTCTTTAACACATGAAGTGTATTGTGTGTCTCTCTGTTTCTGCTTCCTCTTAAATCAACGGTTTGACATTTTGGGAAATATGATTATTTGCTTTTTTGCCAAAATTAAGAAGAGATGATGGATACCGCTCTGAAGTCTGTTTGTTAAATATGAGACCACAGACAGCAGCTTAGCTTTGCATTAAGACTAAGATTTAGATTTCCCATACAGACATGAGAGCGTTTTCCTTTAAGTATTCCCTTAATAATCAACATACCCCAGTGTTGTTTAGATTTCCTCTGATAAATTAGTAATCCATCCATCCATCCATCCATCTTCTCCCGCTTTTCTGTCAGGGTCGCGGAGGTAACAGCACCAGCAGAGAGCCCCAAACTTTCCTTTCCCTGGCCACATCAACCAGCTCTGACTGGGGGATTCCAATTAAATTAGTAATCAGTAAATCCTATTTTATGTATTCCTCTGATCAGGTGTCTTTGTGTAATGCGGGTTATAGATAACCTTTTGAATATCCTTTATTCGCTGCATGCCCTTTTTTCTTCCCTCAAAACGGGGGGATTTGGAACAATTGATAATCCCTGAGGTTCCTTATTTGCTCTGATTTCAATCATATTTAATGAACAGTTGTATAATAATTTATATGGTTAACTGGAAGAGAAAAGCTCACATCAGCATGATTTCAAACCTACAGGATTACAATAGCCGTCCCGTCAGTCACTTTTCTATAAACATGGTATGTTATGTACTGAATGTATAACAAAGGAAATATCCAGAGAAGAAGTCTCAGTACTTTATTACGGGATGCTAGTAAAGAAAAACCCCACCTGCCCCTGTTTTAGGCATAGCTACCCAGCATGCTGAGTATGCTCCGTGGACCCTGTGTCCTTTCTCGTTTACGTTTGGTTCATGTTTGGAGAATATTGTGCGCCTTCTCTCATGCATGCTAATCCGGTGACCTTGGCAGTGTGTGGGTTTACAGAAACAGAGGAGGGGTAGCGAGAGGGGGGGTTCAGTCAAAATGCTCGTGACATGCTCCGATGCCCACCTAAAACCCTGCAGAGGACACGCCCACTGATCCTGAAAGAAAGGCGGCCTGTGGCTTCCAGCAGAGGTGGCACTCACAAGTGCCCGCATGTAATGCCATAACAGGCGCAACAATGGAGCATAATTACAACACATCAATTCCATCTGTTTCAGAAGCTTTAATGGCTTCATCACTTGCACGCTCCAGGGAATGTACAGAAAAGTTCAGTCTTCGCAGATTTCCATCAGAAGCATTTCATTTGAAGACAATGGCGAGCAGCGAGGAGTAACAGTGTACCGTTAATTAGGATAGACAGAGAGGAATGTGAGGTTAAAAGAGTCATTAGGTGTTTTTTGGATTGCTCTGGTGCAGTATAGATTTTTTGCAAGACTGGTTTGCTTTATCACTCACCTCTGCATCACTGATTGTCATTTTACACACAAAAACTCCCCTTTTTACCATTTAACTTTTCATGGTGAGATAAAGCATACTGTATGATTTATATAGGGATTCTGTGCTGCTGGCTGTAAAGCTTTCTCGACAAGTCACACAACGTAAAATGTTACTATATGACAATTGTTTATAAAACGAATTTGGATCAAAAGAGAACAAAATATTGTATTGCTATTGCCAATATATGACACCCTTAGACACGCCAATACCCTTTAAAAATAATCCTGTGCTCAGGAAACACTTCAGGTTTGAGTTGAGGCAGAACCTAAATGGTTAAAAGCAGTCGTCTCGTGTATCTTTCATTAAAAGTCAGAACTTTCCTGATTCAGTTCCAGTATGTTAATGCACTCCACATGCCTCTTATTCCTACTTGTGGCTGTATGTAAAAAGAGAGAGAGAGAGGTACGTGTCCCTGTGAGGCCCGGCTGAATATACTGTAGGTTATATAGACCCAGCTGAAGGATCCTGTTACACTGTCCCAGTTTATTGAAATCCTACCCGTCAGATTTTCTTCATTTAAATGACTTCCTTTTTTATTTGACTTGTTCAGTTATAACTGTACAGTTCACAATGCATGCAGGTGTAGCAATAATATATTCCTGACAGGGAGCGTTGCCCTTATCGATATGAAAGACACCTGTTGCAGGGATACAGTTGAATTGTTTTCAAACTGTGTGAGAGCAGAATGACCCCTGAGAGACAAAATCTGTGCAGGTGTGAAGGTCCGGATCCCACCAGGCTTCTGATATCGGCACGACTACAGGAAACAGATACAACAGAATGTGTGTGTGTGTGTGTGTGTGTGTGTGTGTGTGTGTGTGTGTGTGTGTGTGTGTGTGTGTGTGTGTGTGTGTGTGTGTGTGTGTGTGTGTGTGTGTGTGTGTGTGTGTGTGTGTGTGTGTGTGTGTGTGTGTGTGTGTGTGTGTGTGTGTGTGTGTGTGCGTGTGCGTGTGTGTAACAAATATGCTTGACCATTTCTACACTTTATTACTTAACTTCAAGGTAGAGGAGTGGAGAGCAGGAGACTCCTGCCTGCTCTTCTCATCAACGGTCTCTCCACACACACACACACACACACACACACACACACACACACACACACACACACACACAGGATAGTGGGATGTGTCTGCATGCTCTGGTAGCACTTAAAGGCCTCCAACACATGCAGGTCCAGAGTGAGTGCACTTGGTAAACTGCTCACAGCTCAAGCGGTGCCTTAAAAATTGACATTTGTGCAAACTAGAAAACAGCAGAGTGGTTCGCAGGCATGTGCAGGCCAGCTGGATGGGAGTGTTTGCAGCACCAACAGAATTTTACTTTTTCTTAAATTCTTCTTGGCTGAGTCATATCATGTTGTTCATCAAGCAAAGCTGTCTTGAGTTTTTTTGTCTGTGTTTGTGTGTGTAAGCATGTAAGCAACAAGATAAAGAAAACCCTTGAAGTAGTAAGAGGCCGATTAGGATGTTAAAAATATCATAAGCTTCCCAAACGCTCCTTAAATGAGACAATGTGTTAGATTTGGTTAATGCAGGAGCAAACACTCTGCAGCTACTGACAGAAACACAACCCCCTTATACAGTTTCCGACAAATCATCGTAGTCAGGGAAATGCGTGGCTCTCCTGCAGTTGCTTCACAATAAAAACACTGTGTAGGATATGTTGAGTTTAGCAGTAACTTAATACAGCTTTGTCATGTCAGTGATGCAAATACCAATCCTGGATTACGCACATGCATTTCCTATGAATCCCTCATCCGTGTGATTGCAATTTGAATCCAATGTGGGAAAGGCTGGCCCTGCCACCAACAATGAAAACAATATAGAGGTATTGAATGACTTAGAAAAAAGGGTTTACGTTCATGGGATGGATTTCTAACCTAAACCCTATTAACACTTTACCTCTATTGATATTTATAGTGTTAAGAAATGTTAAATTCATGTTTTTTTTATACTTTCTAAGAGTCAGAAAATGCATTTTCAAAATCTCTCTCTATCATAATCCTGTGACATCCACTGTCTTTAGGGAGAGGGTAGTGGGAGGATGGAGAGAACGAGAGGTTGAAGAAGCATCCCACACATGACAAGCACAGGCATGTCTATTTGGTGTGAGAAAATTATAACAACTCAGTCTCCCTCTCTGTGTTTCAGCTTGTGTTTGAATAACCACATAGTGAGTGTCTCTCGCTGTCTCACCAAGCTAATAGCCAGGATTTTCTGAGCTCTCAGCCGTGATATACCACTGTGCGCCATCGCTCCGCTGTTCTGAGCGTTGGGTGGGTGCCTGCCAATCCAGAGTGCATCAGGATGACACTTAAGAGCCAATAATTGTAGAGCAGGGCATTATGTCAGCGCTCATTGTTCTTTGCTTTTAGAGGTATGCAGCATTTAATAGACCAACATCATCCTCTGTACACCCTTTCTTCAGAGGGTAGGGTTTTTTTTCCCAGGTTTTTCCAGGGTTGTACAGCACACATTACCATGAAATATTCGGTCATTTCATGGCCCTGATTTTGAGCCTGCACATGTGGCACCATTTACACCTTTTTGCTGCATAATCCTCTCCACACAGCAAACACTGGACTTACACACTGTCAGGGTCTGGTTATTATCTGCAAGGTGCAGCTGCCTCTCAGCACGATGGGAACACACTCACACCCAAGTACAAACCTAGTACACAGCATATAGAGTACACACAAAATCGCAGCACAGCCGCATCATCATTCCCGGTGATGACAAACAACACATCTGTGAGCCTTATTGCCTGGCTCTACAGATACAGCACACTCTCTCTCAGACTGATTCTGGGCTGTCAGCTTTTATTTACAGTCCAGTAAAGTGCGATGTTCTCTGCTCTGCTTTCTCCACATCTTTGAAGTTTCATAGATGTGTACACTCTGTAATATTCTTTGCATGTTTACTCTTTCAAATGTACAATAATCTACTCATGTAGCCAAAATTATAGCTTTTTTGAAAGTTCAATAAGAGGCTTGAATAACAGAAGTTAAAGTAACGGTTCACCCCTAAATCAAAAATACATATTTTTCCTCTTGTTTTTCTAGAACATTTGAAAAAAATCTGATTTGTTTTGGCTTGAATAGCCGTGTGTTGGAGATATTGGCTGTAGAGATGTCTGCCTTTGCTTAAATATAATGGAAGTAGATGTTACTTGCTTTTGGTGATTAAAACGGCACAGAAAGAAATATTGGCAGCAGATTCACTATCTTAACAGCCGTGTCTCTTTCCAGACATCATGAACCTGTCCTTTAAAATACTCCTTGTTGTAGGTAGGACATTTTCTACCAAACTACAACAACTCACTAACCTGTGATACATTGAGGGTTTAGTGTCCTTTTTTAGGAAGGAAAGGAACTATTCAAAGTTAACCCCAACTCCTCTAACCCAGTTTGTCTGCTCATCAGGGGTGTGTCCTCTAACTGCAGACAAACAGTGTTTCTCTGCTGACTTGGCTTGCATACTATAGCAGCTCCTTTTGCCAGTAGTCACCGGCGATTGAAAAACCATCAGTCTGCCCAAATATCACGAGGATCAGTACTGCGATGACCTTGAGGCGACTCCTGTCAGGAGCTCCTGCGCCGCTATCAGCTCTATTGTCAAATCACGTCAAACAGAGAGCCTTGAAGCTGTGCGCTGTTGTGTCGCTTCGGCTTGCAGAGGGCAGAGGTGGATAGTGTTTTGTTTTTTTCCTATTTGGATAAATGTGTGTCGTGAATGTAAGATAAGCAGAGCTTGGTGTGCGATGAATATCAGCTCGACTCTCTTCTCCTTTGGGTTTTCTCTGCTTGACTGCAAGCAAACCCCTTTGTCCCTGTTGCTCCCTTGCCTTGTGACTTGGCTCATGCTGCTTGAGTAAATCTGGGGCATGTTTACAGTCGGGGCTTTCAGGAGTGTCTTGGCAGGCGAACTGTATACCTACCAGGCAGCCAATCAATCGCCCCGCCGTTGGAGTACTACTCAACTTTAGAAAAATAGGATGATGCTGCTCAGTTTCCTCTGAAATATGACGCCTGCCAAAGTGCGGGCATGTATTTTATTTCTCAGAGACACTTCACGTCTGCAGGCTGGCACCCTGTGATGATATCTTAGTTACCTCAATGGGGAGCAAGCACACACTGAACACTGTGATGTGAATGAAGCGATTCACAGGAAATCTTAATTGATGTCTCTGTGCTATTTTGGAGGTCCGGTCACTGAAGGAGTTAGCTATTTTAATCTTTAAGTCAAAAAATGGTGCTATTTGGAGAGAGTTTTATTAATGTGTCATGAATTATTTTAATGATTCATGAGTGTTTTCCCTGAAGAGCTCTCGTTTCATATCATTACAATTGACGTATATTTGTGTCAAAGTCTTTAAGCTTCTGTTAAAGGTATAGTACAACATTCTGAGCTTTTGCTTATCCTTTTTTCTGTGGAAATCTAGATGAGAAAAATGTATACAACTCATGAGCTGCAACCAGTTAGCTTAGCTTAGCGTTAAGACTGGAAACAGGTGGAGGTTGGGGATAAATACTAGCCTTGCTCCGTCCAAAATGTAACAAAGTTTGGATACTAAATCCCTAAAGCTCCCCAATCAAGATATCCAATTTAGGTGTAACTTTGTAGATTTTTGGCAGCTATATGCTAATCTATTTCATTCTAATTTCTCTCCATGCACCTGTTTGAGTTGCATTAACATCTTTAGGTGGTGAATATAATATACTGTACATATGGAAGAAAAAGCATGGATTTGTCTTGATGTATCTCCATTTTAATTCAACAAGTGTGTATCTGTTTCTTGTGTGTGCAGAGATTTGATTTGATTCTCTTACAAACATTCGTCTGATCACAGAGCATTTGCTCACTGAAATCCTCCGTGATACTATTTGATCCTGCCAGTCTTACCTCAAATTGAATTGTGTTAAGAACTTCTGAATGAATGAACGCACTGCCACAAATGATTTTCACCTAATTAAATCCTGAGAGGATTTTATGAGCTAGTAGAGAAAAGATATTCCCCTTTCTAAATGTTCTGTTAGTGTTGCATGCATGCGTTTCTCCTCCAGCTGGAAATTTGTCCTCCAACAACGAGTCTTCTCATCTGTGCCACTGCGCTCCACTTTGGACCAATTTCTTTGCAGCTTTAACAATTTTAAAGCCACAAAGAGGGATAAATACACAGTTGGACTTAAAAGAACCTGCTGGACTAACTAATTCAACATGTTAACACTGGCAATAAAGCAGTCATTTTGACGTCTCATGTGATGAGCGTTAGCAGAGGTTAAGGGCCCTGCTTTGGTGACAGCCAACTGATTAAACATGTGAGTGATGAATGGCCCTGGTGCCTGGCTGTGAAATGGCCTGCAGATGCCCGGCATTCTGCTGCAAGCATGTCAAAACACACACAACGGATCTACTACATTGGAAGTGCTAAAACTCTCCACAAAAAAACATGGAAGACGGAAAAGAGATAAAGAGTTTCTGTTCAAAATCGTGCAGCTTTACACAACCCAAGTGTGTTACTGGCTTGACCTTCTGCTTCTTATTGAGAAATCCGTCAAAGAGTTCTTTGAAAAATAAAATGTTCTTCCCTTGTCTGCATGTTTTTTCATAGGTCAACATCTCAATCCAATCTTCCTGGATACAACAACTCCCCCTCCATACCCCAACCTTAATTCCCATCCCCTCACACACACACATACACCCTCCCGCTAAGTAGCCCCAGACGGCTCTCTGACTAAAAGTTTCATAAGTTTGCTCTCCTCTGCTCGTTATTCTATTGTCTGTCTAAGAGGATGTCACTGTGATTTATGTCAGAGAGTTTTAATATGCGGAGGGAAGGCTGTTTTTGGTCCCGATGAATGGCTAAAACTCAGGGGAGCCGTGACAGTCGAGCTATGATATGTCCCCCTGTTGAGAGGAGGGATGGCTCTCCTTTGTCTGCCATCGGCGGGGTCCTCTGGGACTGAGAAGAGTTCTCTTTATGAGCATTTAGGGCATTTGTAACAGACTTAATTTACCTTGAAATAAAACCAGCTTCCCCCCATAAGAAAGTGTGTATGTTTTCCTGTCCTGCATGACAATAGAAAGTCTTTTTAAATTGTGTATCCACTCCCTGGATTTTAATGTCCTCTCTTCATTGACTCCAGATGTCACAACGTTTTAAACAGAATGAGGGCTGTTGATCTGGAAAGGGCCTTAGATTTGATTTTGGACAGGAAGGGGGCTATGCAGCTGGCTTTCACTCCCATAAGGGGAAAACAATCATGTGCCAAAGTGCCTGCAGCGCTATAAGAACCATTTGTTTGCGAGCATATTGTAAAGTTTAAGTCGTGGGTTGTAAATGTTTATTGCAGTGTACTGCCTCCATTTGCATTATGCACCACCTGGAGTGTTGGAGATAAACGTACCACTGGTGACTTTTTCTTACACTCAAAAGTGTCTCAATTTGAATGCAGTGCGCTCGTTTGACACGAGGAAAATGCTGTAAATGGTTTAACAGCAGCAAATATTAGTGTTGACGACTCCAGATACGAGCCAGTAATCTTATTTGGACAAGCAAATGGAGTCTGTGACCCTCAACGTTTTGGCTTGGGGAGTACATCCAGTCTGTTTAATTTTCTAGGAATGAGAGGCAATAGATAAACATTTACAAAGATGGTCAAAGAAACTGCAAAGGATAAGAAGTTTGTAAGCAACGGACTCTCCAATATCTGATTGCACATGTCCGATGCCTTTGATGACCTCTGAAAGATTGTTGTCTTGTTGATGGATATCAAGTGATAACATCCTGATCCACATGGTCACTAACAGGATCTCAATGCTTCAAGGTCTTCAAAAATACAATCTGCTACTTCCTGGACACTTTGTTGCTTTTATTTTGGTTTCATTTCAGCACATTAAGTTGAACTGAAAAGTGGCCAATTGTCAGAGCTATTGCCTGTTACAAAATCAATCCAAACTCCACTTTTACAGTGAAGAGCTGTAAACAAAAAACATGCTGCTGAAGCCACTGTAGAGGATCCTGACATGGCAGTGAATCCAAGAGAAATGCTCTATAAAAAGTGTACATTGAATGTCTATTTAAAGCTAAAGGTAAGGGAGCGACGTGGGAAAAAGGTTACTGATTTGACTCGTGGCCCGCTGCTAAATGGATCCATTTGAAGAGGGTTGGCGAGCAGCAGAATGAAGGAGATTTAGATTGGTGTTAAGTGGAAGATGCTTTTTACTCTGCTGCCAGGTCTGAGCGCTTTAAAGAGCGAGCCGGCCTGCACAGGAAAGTGTAAATGTGGCTCACTGGTGTGACAGGTTCTCATGGGGCTACTGTAGCTGCCGCTGTGCGATAAACGGAGAGGACAGGAGTGAGGGGTGCGGAAATGACAACATGCTTAGTGAGTTTCCCCCTTTGTATTCAAATGGGTTTGACTGAGGCTCACCACTTTGTGTTGTGCTGCAGTTGGACTTAATGGGATGTCTTGTCCACTTGTTTTTGCGAGATCTGTGGCTCTGTGAGGCTTCGAAGATGATTTTCTTGGAGCACTGATAGTAGTAAAACTTGTATTATAGTACTATTTGTAAGTCCTTTTTTAATCTAAATTCAACACAGGCCACAACTTTAGCGCATATCTTGTTATTTTCTACATTGATATATTCATTTTAATCCATTTGTGGCCTTATTACAAAGAGACTAATGGGTTTTCAATGATTAAATGGCTAATCCATCATCAGATCCATAGACGAACATATTAATATACAATGGTCTCCTTTTGGTGTTTAAATCACGGCAATGGACAAAATGGTATACTTTTCTGTAGATGTTTTTAATTATGTGTACTTTATTTAAATAAGGTGCTCTTCTTCTAGCTTTAAAATGAATATAGGCCAGACTAAGCTGATTCAATTATTTTTGAATTGCATTTTCTCTGGTTATACGATATGTGTCAGGTATTTTGTTTTTCATAACAGCAATAAAATGTTTTCCCCCCAACATGCATTTGAAATCTCTGGCACTGTGATATGGAAATAATTGCTTATCTCCGTGCAGAAAGCAAAAACAACTTAACATTGTGAGCAGATTTGTGAGTGTTGTAACGGGGGACCTGTTTTAGTGTGTTCTTGTTCTTAAGCAGCGGAAGATGTTCTGTACCAGTCTGTTCCTCTCCGTTCTGTCCTGATTTGTGATGATAATCTCCGCTGTGTGTTTCTTCCTGCTGTTTACAGATGCAAAGGAGAGGTCGGCCAAGAGATTCTCCGTGGACGGCGTTTTCAATTACACCTCCCTGCTGCTCAGCCAGGAGGACGACATGCTCTACGTCGGAGCCAGGGAGGCGCTGTTCGCCCTCAGCCTGTCGGACATCAGTAAAGCCAAGCTGCAGAAGAACGTGAGTACATCGTGAGGGAAAGTTTCAATGATGAAGTGGGCTGGTAGATCATTTACTCTCATGGTTAAAATGGCATTTCATGTGCTACTGCACAGCTCAGAGGTGAGAGCTAGTCTTTCAAATCTGGTTTGTAGTCCCTCTACATATGTCATCACCTCTATCTCCCACTTTATGAACCTATTTATTTTGTGAAGGCTATTATTCTTATGGATAGAACATGAACAAAAGTGCTTGTCTTGGCAAATAACAAAGAGCAACCAATGTTTGTTTTCAACTTCCTCCCAAGCTTCAAGCGCCCCCCCCTGCAGTACCTCAGCTCACCACAGTTTGAAAACCGCTGCCGTAAGGGATAATGTGTAACGTTTGACATAATCCTGCTTATTACACAACCACATACTCAATACACAAAGGACTTATCTCCCAATATGAATTGAAAGTTATTTAATTGACTCGAGAATTATTGGATTGACTCCGCTAAGAAGAAATTGTCACGAATGTTCAACTTAGCCATGTAAATATTTAAGTTAAATAGCAGCTTCCTTGACTTCATATGTCATTTTTTGCATTATAAGAAGTGATTTTTGTTTATTTCTCTACTTCACAAAAGTTCTCTGTATACATTTAATATTAGAGAAACAATCCTCCTTGGTAGAAACAGCATGGCTCCTTGTGTTTTATCATTACTTATTCAGTGTTTTCTACTTTTTCATCTTCAGCTGACGTGGGGCACTCCTGCTGGAAAAAGAGAGGAGTGCAGCTTCAAAGGGAAGGACCTGGAGGTGAGAGGCATCTCTTACTACTCCAGAAAAATGCTCAATAATGGAAACACCTCGGGAAGATAGCTGTATAATGACAATAACTAGAGCACGGGTCTCCTTATGCAGAGTGTTTGTTCTCCTCTTGCAGTTGTGTGTGAATCCTTTCACTGAAGTCGTGAGAAGATAAAATGAGCATTGAGTTATGTGTCGACAAACCTTTCCACCAGTTACAAATAGATTCATCAAGTGTGCATGCTCGCCGGGGAATTGCTCTTTTTCAGTGCACTGCTACTTTCCCTCTGTCTGCCTGTTACCTTGTTGTCATGCCAGCTGCTGTATCCCTAGGCGACAAACCTTGGAAATCTTTATACTGCAGTATACAACTCTAGTCTGTGTATAACAGAGAAAAAGCCCACCAGGCTACTGCATGTGAAGTCTTCCCTACAGCGTGTGAGGAAAAGAGAATATGTTTCTAACTATTTCTCTCCAGTTTTTGAAGCATTTGTGTTGTTTTCTTTTTGCTCTGATAGATTTACTTAGTATCTCAGGCTCAGGTTTGAAGGGGCTCTAATAAAAACACATTAAATGTTTAGAATATCTTGTGGACTCATGGACCTCACACTCTGTCCATTTGTTCCCCATCCAGACTGATTGCTTCAATTACATCAAAATCCTCCTGCGGCTGAACAGCACTCATCTCTATGTGTGTGGCACTTACGCCTTCAGCCCTATCTGCGCCTACATTGTAAGTAACAACCTCTCAATCTACCTTTTGTTCATTTACAGGATTTAATTTCCCCCCTGTTATCAGTCCTTCAATTTCTCTCCTCTCATTTCTGAATTTAGATTTATTGTTTGTGGGTTCTGGTTGAATCAAGCTCTTTTCATCCACCGTGTCAGTATTGGATTTGCGGTTATCCGAGCGTAACCAAATGCTACTGAGGCACTTTAGCCAGACAAGTCAACAGGGGGTACACGGGCTGTGTGGTTTCCAGCAAGAGGGAAGCAGAAGATATGTTTATCTAGCAGAGGAGTACATCTGGAGTGATGGTGAGCAGCAGGAGGATGACATTGATTTCAGTGATAGCCAGCTTGGTGACAACCCGGCTCTTAAAATGGGGTTTAAACTCTCCGCTTTGACGTCAGAGGGAAAGACAAACACCGGACGTCTCAGACTGGAGATCACTTGGCTGGACTTCATGCCCCGAACTCAGATTCCAAGCCAATCTGAGCCCGGCTAGTCTGGTTGAACACGCGTCATGTTGACGGAGACCGCGTGTGTGTGTGTGTGTGTGTGTGTGTGTGTGTGTGTATCAACATCAACCGACACAGCCAGCAATCTCTCAGATTCATAATATTAACATTAATAAATGTTTTATTTTGATAGCTTTTCTCAAAACAGTCTCGGGAGGGTTTTACGGGCCGAGTAACAAGACACTGAACTGAAGCCAAGAAGATACATTAAACAATCGGATGACAGACATGTCTTAAAACAAACGCTGGCTATAAAAACAACTCCATAATGATTAAGCATGGGAAGATTTTCCAGGAAACAGAGGCCCTCCACATTGTCCTATTTGATTTGATTTAATGGAACAAGGTATTGCTATTACTGCAAATTGCACACATACTCTTTTCTATGTAAATGCAATAGTCACCTTCTCATATGGACGTTGAATGCTTTATTGCTCACTGTAATTGTTCCTACTCTCTATTCTGGCTGTAAGTAGACACCTTCTGTAAGCAATTTCAATTTAAGTGATGGGGAACAATATCTACTGTCCTAATTGTGTGCAAAAATGCATTTAACCTAGCTGAAGATAATATCTTACAGACAAGTCTTATAAATGATGGTCTGTTGAATACCAAATCCCCACTCTTTTTTTGTACATATCGACACATCAGGTTTGTTTTAAAGATCGATTAAACATCGATTGAAGACATGACACATAGTATTAGATTTTAAACTCTAAAACAGTGTTAAACCTGTTGGCTGATTAGTCGAACAAAGGGAAATATTAGTAACAATTTTGATAATAGATTCATTTTTATAGTAAAATGTCATGATTCTCAATGTGCTGCTATTCTTTATTTATGTCATCGAAGTTGTCTTTGGGTTTGGGACTGTTGGTCGGACAAATAGAGTATTACTAAGACGTCACCCACACATAAAGCAACATGATGACATGTTTTAATCGACTCTCCCTGCCCTACCCGGTAAAAGCAACAAGTTCAAACTCCCTGCCCACTGTTTGTTACTCACACTCCGTTAAAAAACCAAACCCTGACATTACGCAAGTTACATTCAGACTTTCTTAAAGCTCCCCAGAGCCAAAGAAGACATTATACAGCTGTCCTCAGAGGCTGAAAAATGACCTATATAATGCCATATACACATGAACAAACACTATGTGATCTATATTAACCAATCACAGGCCCCTCAAATAATGTTCTGTGTTGTAAATAACAATATCTTTTATTTCCTATTTCCTAGGATAACGTTAGTGTAATTATATATTTGTTTAATCTCAACAAATTAAAATACTAAAGCTAACTGAATTTAAATCCCTCCCTTTAATGATGATCTGCTTTTCCACTCAGCCCAAACTCTATTTGTCCTATTTTATGTCATAAATATTTAAAAACGGGTCACAAATTATATAATAACTGTTTTTTAGGCTTAGAATAAAAGGCTTAGTAAAATTCCTGCAACAGCTGGTTGGAAGCATTACAGATTTTATGCAGGAGGAGTTTTTGGAGTTTATTTGAGCACACATGAGTTAGCATTTATTGAACCAGGATGGATTGTGTGTTGTTGGTTCACAAAAAATGACAGTAGCTGTGTTCAAAGTCGTAGTAAACGGTGAAGCTTAATGATGTTTTTTTTTATTACATCAGCTCTAAAGCTTTGATGAATAGGCCATACCCTCTTGTTACTATATAAATAACATATTTGTGACGTAAAGTCCCTAAAAGTCAGTGTGCTGTGTATATTGTAATGAAGCAGTGGAGAGAAAGAGCTGGAGCTAGCTTTTTACTGTAAGTAGAATTTAATTGGACTGTGCCTGAGGGACATTTGCTGTTTGTGTCTTGTCTCCAGAACACGTCAACGTTCACGCTGGAGAGAGACGAAGTGGGCGAGGTCGTGATGGAAGACGGGCGTAGCCGCTGCCCCTTTAATCCAGAGTACAAATCCACTGCCATCATCGTTGGTATGTCGTCACACACTCATTTCTCTACATTCATGTCACTTCAAACTATCATCGTGCGAGGAACAAGGTATTATTACCAGCTGTTTGCTAAGCTACTTTGATGTTAACTACCACTGTGAAGCAGTAATGAGTCATTCAGTGCCGGCTAATGTTGTTTTTCTGCGCTGGTCCTTCAGATAAATAGCCGGACACCATCAGGCTATGGTGTTCAAGTTCTTTGACAAGCAATTAGTGAATAATTGAGCTGCATATGAGTGGAAGAAATTATTTCTCTAATTCCTCCCTTAGACCGCTCTCACTTTGCTCCAAGCTATAACTGACTTCATCTGTTACCGTTGAGAAAGCCCCCAGCGCACCAATTCTTTGTAATTCATTATGTTTAATTAAAACCAACATCAAGTTCTTAATTTAAGATCTTGGGATCGTTTCCTTTTTTCTTTTCCAGATGGTGAACTGTACACCGGTACTGTCAGCAACTTCCAAGGGAACGAGCCAGTAATTTACAAGAGTTTGGGTCAGGGAACCGCTCTGAAGACGGAGAACTCTTTAAAATGGCTGCAAGGTAAGCACCCATCAGATGGCAGACTGCTTCCCCCTGTGCTCATCTTTCATTATGTACCCAACAGAGCAGATAAGCTCCAAAAAGTAGAGATCATTAGCGAGGCACAGTCGCTAATGCGTGCAGACTGAGAGCCCGGTCCTATCAGTCTCAGCACATGTACTTCAAAACAGCCATAGTGTTCTCAGCTCTCTGAATCAAATGTTCAGCGATACTAAAGCGTAGAAGGATTGTTTTCCTAGCGTGATGATAACAAGTTTTCTTCTTTGTTTATCTATTTTGAACAGATCCCGTCTTTGTCGGGTCAGCTTACATCGAGGAGAGTCAGCCGGTAGGCAACCCCGTAGGAGACGACGACAAGATTTACTTCTTCTTCAGCGAGGCGGGGAAAGAATTTGACTTCTTTGACAACACCATTGTGTCGCGGATTGCTCGCGTGTGTAAGGTAAGACACCCGGGGATGGGTTAAGGCTATTAAACAAGAGGTTCACGCAAAAATAACAGGCCCCGTATGGGCCTCCTGCTTCCTCTCTGTAATCCTGGTACAATTACCTCAAAACAAGAAGGGACGCTCCCATGTTGAAGCATGTTTGGTCACATTTCACCGTACGTCATGCCTGTATAGATGCAATGGAAAATATGTCACGGGTGCGCTAAATCCTTTTCTATTTGACTGTGCAAACATGTTTTCAACAGATTTCCCCTTGCCTGAATCATCCTCTCCTCCTCAACACGCCACCCTCCCTCCCTTTTCCTCTGCAATGTCATCCCCCCCTCTCCTTCCATCTCCCTCACAATGTCAGCTGCATTCGTCCACTCCTCCAGCTCTTTGCCTTTCTCCACCAGCGCTTTGAGCTTTGCAGGCATTATTAGTATTCAAGGGTGCTTCGCAGCAATATGAAATGCTTTTACCTCTCTACTATATGGCCTGTTTTTGTTGCAGGAAAGGCATGCAAACTGTACCTGCAGAATTAACTCACATCATTTAAACTGCTGACGTTATCCCCTTCCTCCTCCTCCTCTACAAGAGTTTAGCTTGGTAGATCATCCTGAATAATCAACGGCATACTTTATCCTTTTTCACCTGAGATCAGATCAATTAAACGGCTGCCCGCTATAAATGCACTCAGCATCCCTCCCTGACTGATGCCTCTTGTTCATGGAAGCAGTAATGTGAGTAATCACGGGGGCAGCATGTAATCTTAAGTGACAGCTTAATGACTTAGTCCTGCAAGACTCTGGCACTCGGTGCTGCAACACCTCTCTCAACCGGCAGAGCACCTCCTGGGTTCTATATATGGAAATCATTGACAGGAAAAAGCCCCCAGAACTGTGGCAACTTGCTTCAGATGAACTGTGCAATGGAGACAGAAGAATGGCTTTCTCTGCGATATAAAGCGCCTTTATTTCTCTGGAATGCAGCAGCACTCGTTCCCCTGACAGAATCTTTTCAGACGCTGTTCTGTGGCAGTACAGTAGAGGATGCAGGTGGTTTGTTCGCCAATTTACTGGGTTGATTCTTAAGAACATGAACAAAGCTATGTACAACGATGAGGCTTAGGACTTCCTACCACTGTCCAGTTTCTACTAATTAAAAGCTCTTGTAGGTTTTACATTTTGTGCAAATTAACACCCTGCGAATGTTGTTCTCCAACACCCTTTTCCATTCAACCAATATCATAGAACTGCAGCTGGTTTTTATAAAGATAGACCGAAGAAGGATTCATTTTCCAGGGATTTGGGGTAAATTAAGACTAAGTGTCACAAATTGTCACCATGGAAACATTGCTTTTAATTTAAATATAGCCTTGGAGGGTTGGATAACTTCTTAGGCTTATAATAAGTCAGTCTATATTTTTGTGAAACTCGCATCAAACTAGATATTTTTAAGGTCTGACACTGTGCCACCCCCCTCAGCCAAAAGTCACTATAACTCACGATCAACCTGGAACTACATTTCCCATAATGCTTTTCGGGATGTTAACAGATTTTATGCTATGGGCTACAACTTAGCTCCATGTGTAGAATTCGTTACCATTTTGGTGTCATTTAATATATGCTGAAAGTAAAGCATCAGCAGAAAAAACTAACTGGATTGATTTGATATTCTAGAAAACTTTCTGGGGTAGGCATCTCCTAATGATTCATAGGCAGATTTATAGATGTTTATGTATAATGGCCATCAGCGATAATGACTTCCTCTGAATACGTAAGTCACACTGAATCCAAAAATATGCATATCATGTCTGTGTGTTTAGATTTCACTGAGATATATGACTCGGAGAAGGAGATGCAAATTGCTCCAATCAGGCTCCAAGGGTTTTAAAGCACCGTAATTGCCTCTAAGAGTTTCTGCTGCTGATCTTATTGGTGAGCGAGCCGAATTAGCGACCAGCTACAGTAACTCCCTTCCTGTTGTTTTCAGAACAGCAGCATGCACCTGCCACATCTCACACTGTCTTTTCCTCCCATCAGACATTAGAGCCAAAAATGTTTTTGAGAAACCACCCTTATTGCTGCAGGCTCACATCCCAACCTATTATCATATTCATCTTATTATTTTTCTCAGAATAGTGTCTCATATCTGAACACACACCCTGTGTAGATAAGTGAGTTATGAAGGCCCCTCCCTGTTTAGTATAACACATTCCTGCAGACTGACAGGAAGCATGCTCTCTGTTTTCCCTCTGAGTTCATGCCCAAGGCCGAAAATGTTAATGTGCTTTTATTTTGACGTCTGTAATATTTTGAATTTGTTCATCTTGCCAGACATTTTAAAGAAGCTGCGTTTCTCTTCAGATATTAAAGGAACTTCAGTTTTCTCCTGCTGGCCTAACTACTGTTTAACTTAGGTTTTCCAAGTAATTCTGCTTCCAAAGTTGTTTTTTTCCCCCCTCTTTCCTATCTGTCCCCCTCCCTTCTTCTGCTCCCTCTTTCTTTTGTTTATTCAGGTGTGCACACTGACTGTGGAAAGCAGGCACATTATGAACGCAGTGTGGCACTACTTTCTTTACTTCCTTTTCATCTATAAGGAATCTGCTAAAATGCAGATAAAATGTAAGAGAGAGGTGTAGTCCAGAACAAAATAGCGGGTTTGTTTTTGTAGGGAAGCTATCGGGGGGTGTGGTCGATGTGATTGAGAGTAGCTGCGCAGTGGAGCACAGCAACAGCGGCAGTGGACAGCTGAGAGAGCAGGAATGTGGTCTCCTCATTATGTGGACAGGCTACTACCACAGACGAGTAATTGACTCTCAGACCGTGCATCTGCCCCACAAGCTTTCACCTCAACGTGGAGCAACATGATTGTTTATGTGTAACAACAGAAGAGAAAACAGGGACAGTTATAGTTTTTGCATTTTATCATTTTGTCATTCACTCCTGTGCTGTTAGGAAGGAGTGCTCATGATATTTTGGATCTTAGGCAGGAAAATGGCTCTCGTAGTTTTAGTTTTTAATGGTGTAAGAAGTACTTTGTTATGTATAGTAAAACTAGTAATACTATAGTGTAAAATACTCTGTTAAAAGTCCTGCATTTCAAATCTTACTTGGGTAAAAGTACGAAAGTATTTGCATGGAAATATACTCAACGTGATTTTACGAGATGTCCCATTTTTAGAATAATTTATACAAAAAATGTGATTACTTTTTTCGATGCCTTTTATGAGTTTGTCACAGCTTGTAAAGGTGGAGCTAATTGAACTACTTTATATACTGCTGCTCGATATCTTAACCTATAATTAATCTGTATATCATAGGTTATCTACTAGTTTGTCTTATAGTTTGTTTGAGCCAATAAGCTGAATCTGTAAAGTAAATAGTAAAATGTACAATATTGGCTCCCAAATTGTAGTCGAGTAGAAGTTTAAAGTATAATCAAATAGAAAATAAGTACTTGAGTAAATGTACTTCACTACATTATACCACTGATGTTTTTATCCTCTCGGGTCATTCACTGTTATGATACTGTGCTGTTATGAAGGAGTTGTTTTTGAATCTCCTTCTGATTATATTTTGGATCTGAGGCAGGAGACTGTCTTGAGATTGGGTGAGACCACTTGTTTTGGTCATGCTCTTCCTCCTCCTCCTCTTCCTCCTCGTGCTCCTCCCGTGTTTTTCAGCTTGCAAGCTGTACTGGGGAGGAGTTTTTTTTGGTGTGTGTTTACAGGAACTTTGATAATTGCCAGTCCTAGCAGAGCAGTCTGATAACTGTTTATCTTTATCTTTAGTGACAGCTTAAAAGGAGTGAATGCCTCCTCTGTATCTCAGAGGAGAAGAGAGGAGAGAACCACTGATGCTGATTTCAAAGCTGTAATTAATAACTAACCATTGTTTGTTTTCCATTTCACCGTCTCCTCTACTTCAAAGAGCAACCGATGTGGTGTGCTGAAGCATCTTTTTTTATTTAAGCTCTTTTTTCCCCACATTTTAAAGGGGAAATATCCTTTTGTAGTTTGGTATAAATGCACCACACCACAGGAAAGGATTTAAATACTTAAAGTTGTGCTAAAACAGTAAAAGTCCGGGTTGGCTGTTTTTATTTGTCCAGTTTATTTCCTCAAAAAAAGGTCATTAGTGTCCCAGTATCACGTTCTGATTTCAATGTTTGATCACAACACTACCATCTAAAGCACAGATGAGGGATTGCAGATGCAAGTCTTTTCTAACCCTTCTATCTGCAAAAAAAGGACACCATATCCAATCCTGATTAGATTTTTTGGGGATGTTTATGTCTGGCATAAGTACGCATGAGAAGAGTTTGACACTATACATGTTTCATAATCATCTGCTGAATGGTGAAAGTGTTTCTGTGCTCACCCTTAAAACTAAGAAGTTTTGTGTCCTTGGCCTTGTTTTCTGAGACATTGAGTCTTCTATTACATACTATAAATCACTGGGTCTGTTTTCAGGGTGATCGAGGCGGCGAGCGCGTGCTGCAGAAGAAATGGACGACCTTCCTGAAGGCCCAGCTCCTCTGCTCCCTCCCGGACGACGGCTTCCCCTTCAACATCATCCAGGATATGTTTGTCCTGAAGCCCATGGGAGACAGCTGGGAGAGCACCGTCTTCTACGGCGTCTTCACCTCCCAGTGGTAAGGAACGAGAGGAGCATCCCTTAACGTTGACATAAATGTGATTTATGGAGCTGTCACATTTGATGTTTATACACAAACACATAGATTCAGCTCACACACACCATCTTGAGCCAATGTTTATTTAATATCTGCACAGAAACTTGGCTAGTTGCCTTTAACGACTTGGCTCTTCTGAATTTCGAGCAGCTGTAATAAGCTCAAACACAAGCTCATGCAACCCCATGTCTAATTAATGTATCAACAAAATAAAGGTTGTAATTCGGGAATCATTCAAGGACCCATTCTACAACTGTTCTCCACACAGAAGCTGCCAGTTTCTGAATAAAATGACAACTGCAGAAAGGATGGATTTGGTAAATAAAAAGATTGAAACAGGGGTAAAATAAATGTCTCATGTGGTCACAGGTATAAAGGAGCATCTGGCAGCTCGGCAGTGTGTGCTTTCACCATGGCACAGGTGGAAAGAGCCTTCAGCGGGCGCTACCGAGAGGTCAACCGGGAGACACAGCAGTGGTACACCTACAACCATCCAGTGCCAGAACCACGGCCCGGGGCGGTGAGTGCTGCAGGAAATATCCCGTGATAATTCAGCCTCTTTTGGTTCAGTCTGTGCATTTGATCTTTCAACAAACATCAGAGTCACATGTTTACCATCTCAAATATCTATTTTGTATCACATTTACAAACTATGTATGTGACAGCCTCCAACAAAACATTCCTGGCTGTAACTGAGGACTGTTTTTTGGCTGTTCAACAAGTTGATTTAAAGCAGATGTTCTCTTTTTATTTTCCCAATGTGCTTTCTGCTGACAATTAACTCTTCATAAGTCTCTGGGGCAAAACAAATGCCTTAAAAGCTTAAAACTAGTCAATTAAAAAGCATATTTACAAATTTCTATATCAGTCAGTCGATCCGTGTGAAGGTCTACTATCGTACAAAACTATGTATTTATTATTTGTTTCCAATGATACCCCACTCGCAAGTAAAGCCAGCTGAATACAGGTCAACAATATCTTGTCTCATGATTTATACGTTTAGGTCTACTGGGATAAGCAGTAAAACCGGAATTCATAAGTCATATTTCATTTCTAATTTACTCCCTCACAGTGCGTGACCAACCACGCCAGGCAAATGGGTATCCAATCGTCCTTGCACATGCCCGACAAAGTATTAAACTTCGTCAAGGACCATTTCCTGATGGACAGTGTGATCCGCAGCGCTCCCCTGCTGCTGAAACGCAGCGTCCGCTACACACAGATCGCCGTGCACAAGATCCAAGGCATGGAGAGGGCCTACGACGTGCTCTTCATCGGAACAGGTAAGGCTCATTACACAACAGTTACTTATTTGTTATGTGCGGGTCTTTCCTTTAAAGCTAAATAAGATTACATGGTATTCTCCCAGTATTCTCAAACTTAAACTGTGCTTTTAATCTTTTACAACAGTAGAAATGGCTTCTATCCCCTACAAGCTTTCCCCTGCCTACTGTATAAGTCACTTCTACTTGTCCCCTGTGTCTCCCAGATGATGGAAAGCTCCATAAAGCCATCAATGCCAATGATAAAATGCACATCATAGAGGAGATGATTCTGTTTCCCGAGCCTCAGCCGGTGCAACACATCGAACTCGATCCTCAGAGGGTAAATCTCACCGCCTAATACTCATCTATAATCACCCTTGTCATCCTTGTTTGTGTCAGTTAATGTTATGTTTACCTTTTCTACATGTAAACTCTCAAGTAATAAAAATGTGGAGGAGCTGGATTTACCGGCGCTGGCTACATGAATTTCTTTTCCACAGCTGACGATCCATTGAGTTTTCCTGGAAGTTATAGCGCAGTCTAGATCTGAGTTTCTGATCCTCCTTGGCATTTTCCCCGGAGCTAAATTTCATTACCTTTTTATTACATAATGGCCTCTCCCGGGGCAGCCAAACAGCAATGTTATCTAAGCTTATGTAATTCTAATATAGTCCAAGACTCTTATGTGAGTAGATTCTTAGTTCCAAATAGGGATATGAGGGACAGATGTAATCCACATGATGTATATCTAATATACTGGCAGATAACATGGCCCAAATATAGACTGCAGTTTTGGGAACGCGGTGGCCTGCTGTACATCAGCATTACGTTCATGGTGCAAATGCATTTCCAGATAAAAGCATTTCAGCACAATGATACAAACTGCGTGAAAGTGAGGTTAATATAAAGACATAAATGACAATGCTCTGTGGAGACCACTTGAGCAGCGCTGCCATGTGTTGCTGATCACAATCAAATGACTTGGCTGGCATCGACTAAGAGAACAGCTGGCCAGAGTTAGTACTTTGTTTAGGTTTTATTCTTCTGTTTGTCTTGAGTAATTATTTTGGCATGGTTTCTCCTTTTAGAAATCAGGATAAGTAACCAAAAGCAGACGTTCTGTTCAGCCCTTTAACCTTTTTGATGAGGAATTAATATCACATGTGTTTGTCTCATCTGCAGGGTCTGTTGTTTGTGTCGTCCAACTCTGGGCTGGTGGAGGTTCCCGTGGCAAACTGCTCCAACTACCTGAGCTGTGGGGAGTGTGTGCTGTCCCGAGACCCGTACTGCGCCTGGACCGGGCAGCTGTGCCGGGACGTCAGGATGGCTCCACCTGACAGGTAAGAGGTCACACACAGATGCCCAAAATAAAAAAAATCATCTTCCTTTGCTCATGGTCTGTATTTCTCTCCATGAGGCCACTGTAATAGCTTGGATTTAGACTCAAACCTTGACCAAATTCTCCAGACTTGACTTTAGCTTGCCTGAAAGGTCTTCTAAATGTGTCTGGTCCTCAGTATTAAAACCCAAAGTATCTTTACCAGGTGCTTTGTCTTTGAATTTGAACTTTTTCTGGGAGCATTTTACTTAAAGTAAAGATTGTTAGTACTCATCACTGCTCTGCAGACAATTCAATTCAACTTCCAGCTTTTCTAGAAAGGTATTCTAGCTCTGAGCTTCTTCAGGAAATGTAGTTGCCAGTTTTAAATTAAACTTTCTTGCTTTTCACCTGTCAACGTTCACATTGACACAACTTTAAGTACGAGTATTACAAAATATTTTTAAGGCTTCTTTAGAGACTTTTAAAAAATGTGTTTTTGCACCAAAACAAAGTCGTAAAATATGCACGCCAAGTTCCTTTTCATTTTGTTGACTAACAAGCTTTTAAAGAAAATTGTACTCTTAGTCATACTGATGGAGCTGTACTTCAGGTGAAACAATGACAGACTGACAGAGGGTTAAATGACTGCAGGTTCCTCTCATTACAGCTGCGATCCCTCACACTGTTGTTTTGTGTGGTATGTGTTGTTTCAGTCACTGGCAGCAGGATGTGGAGGAGGCCGACACATCAGCGATCTGTAACAGGACGATCCCCAGCACCAGAGCTGTCAGACCAGCAGCTTCTCGTGAGTGTGCGCTCTTTGTGTAGTGCTGCGTAATTAAAGTGTGTTTACTTCTATATCTATATATATATCCAGTTTATACAGTAAAACATTACTCATCCACAGAAATCTCTTTCTCTCTCGTCTAAACAAAAACACATAGATTGGGAGAGTTGTTTAATTTGCTTTCTGTAAAGCAAAAAAAGGCCAGGCACGTGAGGAAATCTGTGTATTTGGCATCCTTTAAAATGACTGACAGAGAGCTCTACCTCCCCTGATAGTGTGATATTTTTAATTAGCACCTATGGGAAATATAAACTCAATACATAGTTCCATCTTTTAAAACTTCCAGTACTCCAGGTGGTACGATTTGAGGTTAAACAAATAAAGTACAACATGTTTATTTGTGAGCTTTAGAGGTGCTGGTAGGCAGATTGTGTTAACTCTGGACAGAGCAAGACTTGTAAAGTTGCTTTGCCTCTTGCTTTTTAACAGGCAAATGTTAAAATGGTCAATTTTGAACTGAATCTTTAGGTCTTTTAAAGCTACATTGTTCTCCTTTTTTATACATATTTATAGGTGGCTCCCAATGCAAGCTCATCACACTCCCAATCAACACCTTCAAAGTCCTGCCCTGTAAGCGGCGATCCAACCTGGCCCAGAGGAGGTGGCGTTACAGTGACACGGCCAGCCAGTTCCTCTACGCTACTCCAGAGGGAAACCTGGTGGTGGTGGCTCATGCAGACAAGATGGAGACCTACGAGTGCTGGTCGGAAGAGGAGGGTTTCCGCCAGCTGCTGGCCAACTACTGTGTGAAGGCGGAGCCTCGTCAGGAGAGCACCACTCTGATTGGTCACTCGCGCACACCACACATTAAGAGAGAGGAGACCATCATCCTGCCGGGCGAGTCTCGCTCGGAGCAGGTCCTCCACACCAAGACGTACTGGAATGAGCTGATCGTGGTTTGCGCCCTGCTGGCCTTTTCCCTCGTGGTGTTCTCCTTGTTCGTCATCTACAGGAACCGAGATCACATGAAGTCCATGCTGAAGCAAGGGGAGTGCCCTAACATGCAGCAGAAGAAGCCGAGGATTGTGGGAAAGCCTGCTGAGAGCTTACCCTTAAACGGTAACACCATCCCCGTTTCCACTTCTGATCACAAGGGCTACCAGACGTTAAACGACAACTACATCTGCAGCACGCCCACACACGAGTCCTCGCCAGACAACAGCAAGAGCTTCTCCGAGGCCTCAGACAGGCGGCCGCTTAATGTGAAGGAGAGCCACGTGGAATATTCCCCGACCTGCCCCCGACCCAGAGTGAGGCTAGGCTCAGAGATCAAAGACTCCATCGTATGAGAGCGCACAGTGTTCGCTCAAAAGCTGCCACCCCGTATCTCCATGAGGGATACAGGCCACCGAGCAAAGGAGAGGAGACCCTGACATCCCTCTACATCACAGCACATCCTTTATTTTAGTCATCTTTTGTTCTGTGATCAATGCAGAGGTCATTTCTTTAACCATTTCCACTCCGAAGCCAGAGGTTGGTCTGGTGCGATGCATAGTGCAGGACCAGGATCAACAGTCCTGGCAGCTGCTCAGAATATAACTCTTTGTCATTCTCACGGCCACTGATGTGTGTGAGGCTGGGCAATATGAGGAAGAAAAAACACCACAGTAACTAGAAGATCTTCTTCTGATATCAATATCCATCACCCTATTACTTAAGGTATGCAAGATCCAACATTAAATTGTCTAGTTAATGTCCATTAAATGATATTATAAAATAACTTATGAATATTGATAGGTTTCCCGGCCTTATTTAAGTACATGTAACCTAACACATGCTCTGCAGAAGAGCTTCTATTATTATGCACACTAAAACCAAGCGACAGCTACACGGTGACCAAGAGTTCAGATTTGGGAGAATATACTACATTTTTTGCATCGTTATGGAAGTCAAGAGCACATTTGTTCCCTTTTTGCTGAATAAATGCCACGAGTGTATGAGGATAAGGATGACGAGAGATGAGGCTGATCAGGGGAAGAGGCCACATGCTCTTGGAAAAAAACATTTAAAAGGACTATCACTAAAAGAAAGATATGCTCCAGGGCCTAAATACTGACATTTACCTCCTGAATGTATGTTGTTGTTCAAAGGATCATTCACACATCACCGCACCATGGACAATAGGGACCCCGTTGCTCTTCATCTCAGAGTCAGCCCTTTTCTTCAGTATTAACCTGCAGGTACCACGATGGGCTCAGAAATTAAGTATGGAAAAGAGACCTGACATTGTTACGTCAGTCAAGGCGGACATTACAAGCACAGAGCCAAGAAAAAAAATAAGGAGACGTCCGCATCCCCACCATCGTCAGGGCAGCACCAAAATCATCATGTGCACTGTGCCAAAAAAACAACTTGATTGTCTCATCTTAAATGCAATAGTGCCATTCTGTTATGACCACTCCCATGCTTTGTGTTTGCATTGATCACTGTCGAAGAGCACATGGTGGAGGAACCAGACGTGGGTTTCACAAAAGTGGCACTAATAATAAACAAATGTGAAGTGCACAGTTGGACATTTCTCTAAGACTGTTAGCTCACAACGAACTTTTCAGACTGTGTTGAGCAAAAATAATTTACGTTCATGGAAAATTGGGCCAAAGGATGAAGGTTTCTTCATGTGAACGCTTGACTCGCGTTAGTCAGTTGAGAAAATATTCCAGTTTTTCCTTTAGCTACCCTTAAGGGAGATATTTGCCTTCTTACTATACACTGAAACATACAGGTACAACAAGCTTGACGAGCGCTACAAACACAAACTGTTCATCTAAGCACCAATAACTCCAACAGAACAACCATTAATAACTGTCACTGTAGTGAATGGATAATATCTTATCTTTCCCACAATGCAGCTGCACTATGTAGTGATGTAGTTGCATAGAGCGCTGTACAAGCTCAATATAACTCCCCCGCCTCCCCAGCAGGATACATTTCTAACATACGTGGCGTTCCCTCCACTCAGTCAGATGTCATTGCGACGGTAATGTGAAAGCACAAGTAATCAGGGTCTTGAATACCTACAGGTTTGCACGTCAGTAAAAATCAGAGCGTACTCTTAAGAAATGCAACTACTGAGAGACATGAGGTGTAGCTGCTGAGGAAAACGATTTGTAGAAATTACAGGGACCAGTGCAGCCATGACGAACACATTGCACCCACAAAGCTTGGACTTTTGAGACTTAACAAGCAGAATTTCCCAAAGATGTAGGATGCTGACTGTGTTGTGTAAATCTGAAAGAGAAGCATTTACACAGCCACAGAGACAATATGGCAACACATGTCTTAGAATACATCACCATCTCACTGTATTGAACAAATAAGCCTACAGTATATATTCCAGTATCAAACAGAATAAACATTTTTGCTATGAACAACACTGAGCAGATGACGAAGTGTTATGTAACTGCTCCAAGTTGACAAAGTAATTGCACAGCATACTGCGCAACAGTGGTCAGTGTTTCCTTTACGTTAGTTTTTGTTGTGTATATACAGTATCTGTGCTTAATATTGTGTGTTTTTCAAGGGACCTTGTGCAAGATGTGTTGTAGAGATAGTCTTTAAACTAGAGAGTGAACACTGCTGATATTTTGTTTTCATAGTGCTTTGCTGCCGACTTCAGCAAACATTTCCAATCTTGCACAGAAGACAGTACATTTCTTACCATGCTGTTAGATCAGCACACGGGCTGGTTTTCATCAAGCATGTCAAAGCAGGAGGAGTTTCTGTTTATATTTGTCAAACTCAATTAGAGGTGTAGTGTGATAGAGTAGGAATTATAAGCATTAACTTTCTTGCTGAGTCAGATGAGAAGATGGTTGCTTAGCTTAGCTTAGACCTAAAATGAGGACAAGGGCTACCATGGCTCGTGCAGTAACACCCTGACGTTGTGTTTAGGTTGCCAGAAAACCAAATAGTATGTTCTTTTGTGAACATTACAGGGGCTGGTAGGAATATTTTGACACGTTTTGGATCACATAAGGCTAGACTGTCTCCTCAATTTTCTATTGTTTGTGCTAAGCGAAGTGGTTGTTGGCTTGTGTTCACCATGAAGACATCAGTTATCTTCTCATCTTACTCTTTGCATGGAAAACAAATGCGCACATTTCTCAAACAGTCTACCTTCTCCTTTAATCTTTTTTGCTGAGGCTAACCAAATAAACAAGAGTCAAGCCTTTTCCAGCAGATGCGTAACAAAAATATCAGCCTCTAAAAGCCTTGGCCCCGAGCATTGTTTGACATCACAGCTAAATCAGATTTTCTGAACTATATAACGTCTCTCTGGAGACAGAAAACCCTGCTTTCAGATGCTTGGTGATAACCTCACTGCATATTTTCAAAATGCCTTTAGATGAAGTTGTTCTGCCTTTAGCCACGTGCCACACCGTGCTCTACCCAGCAGTGACCTCACCACCGGAGATGTGGTGAAGGGCGTGATTGTAGCCCTCCGTGGGCACACTTAACTCAACAACACTACACGGGTCAACAGTAGATTTTACAAGCCACCATTACCTGCAGACAATAGGACCTGGAGCTGCTCAAAATCTTGTACTATTCTGCGCATTGTGTCAGAAATACTGTGCACATAGAAACATCTTTCTGTAGAGGTCAATATTTAAGAAATATACTATTTGACCTAATGCCAATAAAAGTATATTTCAGGAATGCATATTTATTAACGACTAGCTTTTCACAAAAAAGTGAATAATAACCTGGTGAATGATGCTTTATTTTGAGTGGCTCCTCAGTAATGCAACATACTGTACAGGACATGAATGTAGCCAACTATACCATGTTTTGTAGAGCATCTACAGCGGTCTATTTTCCTAGAAAGACCGCTTAAGTAGGCAATCCATTGCAACATCATATTAGGATTTTGTTCAAACAGTCATACTACAATGAAACAGCACAATAGAAGTAATTAATCATTTGTGCTGCTCGATGTCGTACTGCTCTAAGATGCAAGCACAGCTCCAAATCCTTCATATCGGCTCAGCCATGAGACACAGCGACTGCTTTGCCTCAGCGTACTGAACAACATAAGCTTAGTCGACTGAATAACTATTAGACAAATGTGGTCTTGCCTGCATGATTTCCTTTTTTATTTGTTGTGTACAAATAACATTGTGAACTGTATTTTTTGTATCATTGAGATTGTGACTGTTGTTTTTATTATATTGTACATAAAAAGCACTTTATTTTAATTTTTTAAGATAAATGAATAAAATACATGTTTTGAAAAAAGTGTGAGTATATTTTAATCCTTGCATTTTATATAAGGCGTGTTTATAAGTGAAACAAGTATATAGATATATCTGAACAATTGTATACAACCCAAGCTTTACAGTGCATCAAAACGTACATTCATTATACATGAATAAATACACTATTGGTTTATTTATTTGAATATCTAATTTCTTATGCATTAGCATTTCCTCAATTGCCTTTGTGCAGTTCTTTTTTTAATCAAATGTAATCATGCCTGAATAGTCATCCGCTATTTAGCCATATACATTTTCTGCTCTTAATATTTTATTTGTAAAGTATGTGTGTAAGCTACATCTAAATGATTCTTAAAACTAAAAATGTCCATAGTGAAGTAGAGCTTACATTGGCTAATCGGCTACAGCTGCTTCATTTTTGTTTTGCCAACTGTGGCTCATCTATAAGCTGCCTGGCTGCCAGCTGACTTGAAACGTCCCACCATATCCATGCAGGTGTACAGTAGGGCAATGTATTTATTTGACACACAACATAACATTGGACAGTGATGGCTTGAGCTCTTCACACCCCAGTTACGATGCCTTCCCTTGTAACTGGGTGCAGGCTGATCCAGAGGGCAGCTCTGTCATAAACGTGAGCTGTGTGAATCAATACATACAGCCATTTATAGACGGCGTGTGTAGCTGCATCCCGTGGTGGGTGATGTTTACACAGTAGGGACAGAGCGGCTCCTCTGTTTGATCACCGTACGGCACAGGCAAAGACTGGGTGTCTTTCCAGAGGTGAGTGGCCCTTTGAATTTGTTAACATGAACTACTTTCAGTCAGAAGTTACACTAATACACACAGATTTAGATGTATACACATTAGTCCAACTTTATGAAACCAAATCAAGCTGTTGCATAAAAAGTAAGCCCTTACAACATATATGGGGTCTAATTATGTCTAATAAAGATCCGTTCAGAGATGTTTGACTTTCAGCCTGACATCAGTCTAAATTCTCCAAGTATTAAACTATTTTGTAGAAACCACTTTCGCCATCAATTAATTGTAACCTTGAAACCTTACCCTTATATGCATATTTCTCAGCACTGTCAAATTGTACATCAAGATCAATTTCCATGTGGTTTTTGATGACGAATTCACAATAATCTACTGAAATAGTAGCAAAACAAGCTCGGAAAATTATATAACGACAACACAAACATTTCCACTGAGCCCTCTGTCTCAACTGTATGTGCTTGCACCAGGACATGTAATTACAACCTACCTTAACGACAGCATGAACCCACAGTAATCTGTTGAGTCTCAGACCCTTAACCAGCCTAAACATGGACAACATGTTCTGCAGGGAACTCTGCTGAGACAGGACAGTGCACTGTGAATAAATCTGACCTTATTGATGTCCTAAGAACCCTGCTGAGACAGAGATCAGCTGCCAGCAGGAACAACAGGCCTCTTCCCTCACGCACTGCTCTTGTGTGAAATCCCTCATAGTCTTAGCATACAGTGGAGACCCAGAGACAGATTTTAATTAAAACAAAAGCTTTCTCTTTTTTCACAAACTCATTCTATGTCTTTCTGTTCTTCTGGATCTGGCTAAATCTTGCAGTATCCTCTCTCTTTTAACGCTCTGTGACAGATCCCATTTACTTTCGACACCAGCCGCTCATCTACTGTCACCGAGCATTTAATGAAGAGCAAAGATGGTAATTTGCTATTCATTATGAACAAATCACTGCGCTGTGAAAAGTGCCCTTTGTTTGCATCAGCCTTGAAAACAATTACAGTCAGCCTGCATTTCATTGCATATTTCATGGCGACGCTTCGTTGATAGTGAAATTGAAAAGCAGATTTAGCTTTCACAGTCAGTGAAAGGAGCTGGAAGATCTTCTAAATCAGGCCAAACCCAACTTCCCGGGTCACTCACCATCTCATCTCTTCAGAATTGTCTATTCATGTGATAGTTAATCTTGTTGAACGGATGATTATGCTTCCCTCATCTGGTAATAACCCAAAACATCTCCTAATTAAGGAAAATCTTCATCTAGAAATAGAAATGACAAGTATTTCTGTTATGTAAGAATGAGAGGGCGTACTATAATTAAAAGGCAAACTTCTTTTAAGCTCATTTTGATATTTGCCAAACTTGGGAAATTGTTTAATACCTTGGGAAATATGCTAATTCATATTCTCTCATATCTATATGATATGAATTAAATTACAGCCAGCAGGCATTTAGCTAGTAGCTTAGCTTAGCTTAGCTTAGCATACGATTGGAAATGAGGGAAACGGCAAACCTGGCTCTGTCCAAAGGTAACAATTCCAATATGAGTGCTCTTGATTAACATGTTGCATCGAAAAAAAGTGTAGAAAACTGCAATTATCCATTTAAAGTGTGGTACTATTTCTTGGTAACTTCATGGGAGCTCCAGACATTCAACAGAACCTGCAGAAGGCAAAAAAAAGTCCCTTAATGTCAAACTATTCCTACCTTTTTAATCTTTCTTGCTCTTGAAATGTAACTATTCTATAATATATACTTATAATGGAGCGCTAATTCAGCAGCTTTTGCATGCTCTTGTTTTGGAGGAAGGTTACAAAATATTGCATGAAGCAATCGTGCTGCCTAGCATTCTTTGTAAAATGTGTTTTGGGGTAATTATTTACCCTCATATCTCAGCCAATCAGAGGCTAATTATTTAGCTGAAAAGATCAGTAATCTATTACTCTTTTCATGTAGACTCATATGCATACATGTGAACTTGTACACAAGAAGCAGTCATACAGAAATGAAGCAGGGCAGGAAAAGAAAAATGATGAAGAAGCATACTGTACTGTACCTCTTGAGAGCATTTAATGATGTTCTCTTCTGTTCTATTAACATTTTAGTGTCAATATAGGATTATATGGACATATGGTATTAGAATTACGATTGTGCTACTAAATATTTACGAATACATGAAATTTAATTAGCATTTGGTAAAGCTGATTTAAAATGCAGCAGAGTGCGACATACCTTAGGGGAATTACAGCAATCTCATTTGTTATAGTTGATGTATGTACCTCCTGCTCCATCAAGGTTTAAGTATGAAGAGACGGCTCTGTGATAAACATTGTGTACACGCTGGGAGCTGGTTTCATGCTTTATAACATCCAGCAGTCTGCTCTATTATCTAAGTGGTCGCATCAGAGCAGTGTCAAAGATTTATGCTTTTCAGAAACAGTCATAACTAAAACACTGTACTGTCTTCACCTTCAGCGTGATGAAAATAAGAAGAGTACCTGCCTATAGTTGTGTTCATCGACCACATGATGAATACGATTGGCAAGCCTGGCTGTATTACATTTTCAAAGTGTGATTCTGATGGGGAACTGTGAGGATGAAGTGAGAAAAGGCCCAAATGCAGGACGATAGTGTTATTGTATGTGGATTTATGATTCCCAAAGGAACTAAATCCTTATCACAGCAGGAGTCTGGAGGTGGTACAATCTGGGGAAATAGGTTTCTTGACATTCTCAGAGACTATTTTATCATCACCCTGGGGTCAAAATGTAGTTTTTCTAACCTTGTTTTAAAGCAGTGGACATGCAGACTCACACCTGAGCTGCAGTGTACAACCATAGAGTTACACTGTTGGGGACTGACCTCGTAATAAGGGGGTAGCAACGTTGGGTGGTTTGTGTGGGGATGTGGTGGATCTTAAAGAGACCACCAAGGTCAAAAAAAAAAAAATCCTAACCCAAGTCTGTCGTACTGAGCTGTGAGTCCTATGTGTTTCAGTCAGAGCTGCGTGAGTATTGAAAGCCTGCTGGCGGGACATCTAACCTGTGGATGTTGACCCTCAAACAAGTTATGCTATCCATCCTTTTAACAATGGGAATGGATTAAATCAGCAACTCTTTGGCATTCAGGATGTACCATATTTGACCCGATCGTTTTGTGTTCTTTGACTTGAGTTTTTACTTCGAGATCATTTTGAAGATACCGTGACAGCTTCTATTTGACCTATATGTCTGTACCACACACAGCAGAAGCTGACTGGATTTATAATGTGTGCAAATGGATTTGACTTTTCTTGTATTAAATAACCACACTTCTGGTTGCTGTGTGGAGTCATTTTAAGCCATATTTAACATATGTAAAGCCAAGCAGCTACAGTGCATTGTTGTCCATCTTCTCCTCAATTTGCACTTTAACACTTGACTATTCAACATCATAAATAGCGTAGCATCAGCTCTGCTACAACAATGCATTTTCATGCAGCGCTGCTCCCCTATCTCAACAGATCCAGCAGTGAAGGCATAAAGAGACGAGGCCTCTTGTATGAATTTAATTAGACGAGCTGACTCGTCTTTTCTTTGCATTCTGCGTCTCTCATTACCACTGAGCTCCTCTCTTGGTCCGATGTAATAAAAAACTTGCCAGAACCCACAGTCAGTCTGTTGGGCCTTATGCTGGAATTTAAGGGAGATCTAGTCAAAGCTGTGAGCAGAGTATCATGGATGACAGCGGATAAGGTATGAACTTTCTCCAATTCAAGTATCTTGCTGATTCTGCATTTGTTCTTCATTACTATTCAGCTTTTCAGCTTCTTCCCCTGGTATCTGAGATGGAAAAAGGCTCAACTGGTGACTTAATTATACGCCCTGTAATCTGAGAACTGAGGACAAACTCACTGGATTTAGTAAGTAGACACACAGCTTATTGACTAAAAATAGGCTGAGCTGTAGCTTAAAAATGTTCTAAAACATTTGCAATATAGACATTGTGCTTAGAACATGATAAAAATGTGTGCTTCGTTTCAATAGTATGAAAGCTTTTTCACTTCAAAGGCCTTTAAATCTTGATTTGACACTTAACTCCAATGGAGTGTGCTTTCGAAACTGGCTTAACAACAGCATGACCAAACAATTACTCTGCTTTCAAAAAAATCTTATTCACCACTGGTTAGAATGAGTAAAATAAATACCTTGGTGTGTGCCTCCATCTAGTGGTCATACAATGCCAAAGGGTTGTTTTTCTGTCTGCTGTTTCACTTTTAGTTACAGTAAATTTGGCAGACTCCAGTGTTACACAACCCAGACAGACTGAAGACAGATTTATCCTTTCCTGAACCACACGTTGTGTTGGCAAGATGTTAATGTCTCCTGTTATTTGTGGGAAACAGGACTTCAAATAAGAGATATTCTGTACAACCAATACTAACATCTAACCATTTAAGGGAATACTGCTGAATGCACTATGTTCACTGTTCTCTAAGGCAGGAACATACTCATAAATCAAGCCAATTAAATAAGAAACCAAAGCGCAGTTGTGAAAACAGGTTTGGCACGACAGACTAAACTATGATAGGCTGATTAATAAGGTGTCTGCCATCCTGGCCCTGATACTGGATGTTAGTCTTCTGCTTCTGTCCTACAGCTCACTTTAATTTGTCTGCACATTACTGTGGCCTATAATATTTTCCTGGGATGTCCACATTGCAGAGCCTGGCATTGATGTAAGTAGGTCATGAGCATACTGTAGTGTACATGCTACCACTGTTGGTCCTGTAAAGACACCAAGTGGAGAGCTTCATGTGACAGACTGGGAGAAAAAGCAGTGGTAATATTAATGAATATATAAAAATATCTTTGATTGCCGATTCGACTACCTATATATTTTGATTCTTAGATCATTACAAAACCGACACATTTTTGGCTAGGTTTACATTTTCTGATTTATCGGATCATTGAGTGTTTCTCCACCAACCAGATCTGATCACAGGTAATAGTGAAGCACCTATTTGATATAAATTAGCATGTAAATCACACAATTTTGATAATGCAGTATTACTAGCAGGTAAATAATAAGTCGATTATTACATCGAACAAAACATTTATCTATTGATTGGATATTTATATGCAGGGAAGGTCCAACCGGTTTCAAGGGCCTGGGAATAATTATATTTTAAATCCAAAACAGCAATTATTCAGCTCGTCTGTGAAAACTAAGACACTTTTTGCAATGTTTTTTAAGACAATGACTGAAGGCAGACTATATCCATATAAAATTACACTGAGGAAGAGCTAGTAATAGTTTATTTAGTGATGATCATGGCATTTTATATTTAAATTGCATCTCAATGTGATTGCGCCTGTGCTTCTATGCGGTTCTCTTTTAATGCCATTAATCTGCAGATGCAAATGAGCCTCTCTGGCTAAATCTAGCACATTAAAATGATGGACTGAAGTGCTCATGTTAATTGATGTGCATTGTCCCTTCTTAAATACATAATTCAAAAGTTCCCAACAGCATTGCATGTCATGTAAATATATAACACCAACTATGAGAATACAAGAAAGCATGAACTAAAAAGATACATTTTATTTGAAACCTGCAGGGGACATGTTTTTACAAAAATACACAAATGTTACGTAGGTGCTTTGTGTCAAGAATTGTTGTTCTTTCGCCTGCTGCTTACACCACTGATGCTCCTCTGCATGCAGCACCAACGTGGGACAACCGTTAAATTGCTCAGATATAATATCACCAAGTAAAGATAACAAATCCAACAAGCAATGTAATTTGCGATAGGGAAGAATGTAGGATCCTAGATTCTTGAGGCTAGATAGAAATTACAGAACCATTCTCATAAATATCAGGAAGAATGCTCAACATGGGATGTTATTGAAGCACTGAATTGAATTAGTCTCCAAATTCTCTTCATTCTTTACTTGGACTTGGCTTCGGTTTCTTCTTTCCCTCCTCCACCCGCCTTTTTCTGTTTCTGTTGCATTATCTCAGCATCCCTTGGGGAGAGAGGGACATTTAAAAAAAAAGAGAAATGTTATAAGGCAAACTCAATGGTAACACACACACACACACACATACACAA